>NW_027507903.1:689558202-689897833 GCF_037356315.1 Lithobates pipiens | reverse complement strand
GGTCTGGTTAGCGACAGTGCTCAGTTCACTCACTTGGATGGTCCGGGGGGGGCTCACAGTCAGCGGCTTCCGGTGAGTGTAACAAGCTTGCCCAGGCAGGCATGCTGGATGGATCGGTGTGCGGATCTCCCTCGGAGGATGGAACGGTAGCGGCCATTGGAGGACTTCTGTCCCCGCCCACCACCAGCGTGACCTATCACACTAGCCAAAGGAAGTTCTCCAAGGCTCTGTGCTACAGGTGGTGGGCGGGCCAGCAACAATAAGAAGCCGCCCTCAGGACTCAGGAGGAGGAGATACAGAAGATGCTCTCTGGCTGCTCTCTCTCTCTCCCTGCTGATGCGGCTGGAGGCAGAGGTGGGTGGACTCAGATCGCTGTTGCTATATGCGAGGCGGAGCGGCCCTAGCAACCAGTTAGGCAATGTTTATTGCTGCGGCTGTGTGTCTTTAGTTCATTCCGGGACACTGTATTGTCCCGGAATGAAGGTGCCCGGGACACGGGACACAGAGATCAATTAAGGGACAATCCCGGGCAATCCGGGACACGTGGGCACCCTAACACACACACACACACACACACACACACACACACACTGCCCTATCTGCCTGACACATACACTGACCCACCTACCTGACACATACACTGACCTACCTGATCATCACACACACACACACACACTGCCCTACCTGCCTGACACATACACTGACCCACCTACCTGACACGCACACACACCGACCTACCTAGCTAACACATATACTGACCTACCTGATCATTACACACACACTGACCTACCTACCTGACACAATACACTGACCCACCTACCTGACAATACACACACTGACCTACCTACCCGACACAATACACTGACCCACCTACCTGACACTGACCTACCTGACCATTACACACACACACACACTGACCTACCTACCCTACATACTGACCTACATGACCATTACACACACAGGGACCTACCTACCTGACACATATACAGACCCACCTGACACACACACTGACCTACTTGACCATTACACACACACACTGAACTACCTACATGACACAAACACACACTGACCTACCTACCTGACCATTACACACATACACTGACCTACCTACCTGACACAAACACACACTGACCTACCTATCTGATCATTACACACACTGACCTACCTGCCTGACACACGCACGTATCTGACCATCAAACACACACTGACCTGACAATACACTGACCCACCTACCTGACACACACACTGACCTACTTGACCATTACACACACACTGACCCACCTACCTGACCATCAAACACACACTGACCTACCTGATCATTACACACACTGCCCTACCTACCTCACACACACACTGACCTGGAGGCGGGGTTTACATGTGAGAGGGGGAGGGGTCACATGGCAGCCAGTCTAGAGCACATCAGGCTGTGCTTCCTTCACACCCCCAGACTGGAGGCTCCAGTCCAGTCCCTTTGGCAGCACAAGTGATTGCAGAGCCCTTTAGAGGTGCCCTGTGATTCCACTCTCTGCTCTCTCCTCCTGGATCCTGCTGGCTGCATTCACTACACAAAGAAATCCACCCCTCCCCCATGTATAGCAGAGAATGCCAGGGGCCACACAGGAGTTCAGCAGGTCAGTTTACTGTGCTGTGTATATATTGTGTGTGTATATACTGTGTGTGTGTGTATATATATATATATATGATGCTGTGTCCCACAATGAAGACCGGTGATTTGCCATAAATCTGATCTGTTTCCATTCCTGGGCTGCATATTCTGTGCTCTGCAGAGAAGTTCTGGTGACTCTTCACTTGCTGCCACTTACCTCCCCGCTCTGCGGCCACCACCTTCTATCCAATCCCCAGCCTGCTCATACCTAACATAGTGAGGAGTGACTGGATGGAGACCATTTCTGAGCATTTTTATATTACCAGCCCATCCCCCAATGGTCACATGTACTTTTTGAACAATTTAGGTAGGTACAGTCACTATCTATTGAAGTATATGTAGGTGGGCCATTATTAATTTCTCTTCTTGCAGCTGGTGCTCCGGGTACTTTTCTTTGATTTATGTGATCGTCTCTGTGTACCCGGCGTGTCCCCGTGTACCCGGTGTGTCTCTGTGTACCCGGTGTGTCTCTGTGTACCCGGCGTGTTTCTGTGTACCCGGCGTGTCTCTGTGTACCCGGCGTGTCTCTGTGTACCCGGTGTGTCTCTGTGTACTCGGCGTGTCTCTGTGTACTCGGCGTGTCTCTGTGTACCCGGCGTGTCTCTGTGTACTCGGTGTGTCTCTGTGTACTCGGTGTGTCTCTGTGTACCCGGCGTGTCTCTGTGTACCCGGCGTGTCTCTGTGTACCCGGTGTGTCTCTGTGTACCCGGTGTGTCTCTGTGTACCCGGCGTGTCTCTGTGTACCCGGCGTGTCTCTGTGTACCCGGTGTGTCTCTGTGTACCCGGTATGTCTCTGTGTAGGGGGTGCTGCAGCAGTAAATTCATACTTTAAGCCCCCATTGGCTGTTGCAGGTCGGAGCCATTGGGGGGTTCTCTGTGTCATTGTCAATCCTTTATCTGCAGCATCTCTCTGAGGACATTGTTCAGTTGGTCCTCATACACAACCCCTGTGCAATATTCCATCTTATGGCTGCGCTATTCAATATACGTGTCAGGAGAGGGATCCGTGTACGTGTCGGGAGAGGGATCCGCGTACGTGTCGGGAGAAGGTTCCGCGTACGCGTCGGGAGAGGGATCTGTGTACGTGTCAGGAGAGAGATCAGTAGTGTCGGGTCTGGTAGGTCAGTTTAGTGGTCAGCATTGCTGGGCACAGCTGAGCCCGCATCCTATATGTAGTGCACTCCTGAACTCTGCTTTCTCTCTGTCTTATCTTCATAGTATTTTGTAGTCTTATCTCAAAAAATTCTAAGCTGTATCTTTTTTATCTTTATTTATGGATGAAATGTGGGAAATAACATTCATATCATACAATCATCCCATAAACACACACACTGCATATATCATGTGAGGAAAATATGCTTATAAAATAGTTTACCAATACAAAAATGTCCCCGAATCTAATTTAAAAAATCTGGTCACCTCACCTCCTCCATACACACACACACACACACACAGCGCCCCTCCTCCACACACACACACACACACACACAGCGCCCCTCCTCCACACACACACACACACACACACTGCTGGGAGCTTTTTCTCTGTGAAGACATTGGGGGATTGGAGGTATACAGAGGCCGTGGCTGCTCCCCGGGGGGTAGTGCTCCCTAGGCGGCTGCCTACTCCACCTAGTGGTAGCCCCGGCCCTGACAGGGGTGTTGGCGGGGGGTCCCTGGATAATGGGGGGTCACCCAGCATGAAACACTTACATGTTCCGTTCCTCACAAAGCAGAACTTGGTCGGAGCTCAGGGGTCAGTCAGTCATCATCTGTATAAATAAGGGGCCCCAACCCACCCTTGGCTGATAACATGAAAAGCAGGCGCCCCTCCCCCCCGTCACCCTAAAGTAAGTGTGATCTATATGTGCCTGAACATTAATACCCCCCTATAGTGTGCTACCCCACATTCCACTATAGAAAGACCAATACAAAAAGCAAATCTCCCCCCTTCCAGCTTGGAGGACGTCATCTTCCAATTCAGCAGCAATTTGATTTCATTCCTAAATGACCAAATCCATGTCGGTTTTCCCCGATAAATCCGCATAGAATTGTCTCTGCAGACATGAGATCCCCTGTAATGCAGCCAGCGCTTCTTCCCCCTGCAATCACAATCACCAGATTTATCTCTCAGCATACATTTTATACAACTAGATAGAGAGTGCCGCAATCCCCACCCTCCATGTATATCCCCCATATATGGAAGGAGACTTCTCATCCACATCCCTCTCCCTTTTATCAAGACATGCAGGGGTTCACTAATATATTCTCATCACTATTATATACCTTCCCCTCCTACATCACATCCATGGGATGCAGGACATACAATCTCTGTGTGGCCCCATGGGGTTGTCACCCCGACACCCATTTGTATTATAAATAAATGTCGCTCTTCATAGAGGGCGATGATCATTGGGAAGACATGATTGGCTTTGCCGCTTCTTTCTGGTTTGTGTGTCAGGTGACAAGCTGCCTGCTGTTGCTAGGAAGATTTACCTCAGCTGCTGAGCACCGGATTGGTGACAAATCCTTTGGTGGGAAACATCCAGCCAATGAGTGTAAGCTTTTATTTCTATCCCCTCCTATCAGTGGGCGGAGTCAGCATTTACCTCAGGTCTGTCAGCTGGACTCACCTCTGGCCTCTCCTCGGTCTTCCTTCTATTATTTCTTATTTTATTTTTTACCCCCCCCCAAGTTTTCACTGGTGACAGCTGTATATTCCCTTCCATGTGTGGCCCCGGGCCTGTATTGTGCCTCTCATTCCTGAGGGGCCAGGGCTGCCCTGTATACTGATGGTAATAGGTTACCTGAGGCCAGCCATGGAACTTTTCATCCACCTGTAGGCAGACCTGGACCTGAGGAAGACCATAGGACCGTCACATCACCACTGGGACTTTACAGGGAGCAGAAGAGGAGGACCGCCGACTGGAAGTGTCAGCATACAGGCCGACAGAAGATACCGAGAGAGAATCCGCAGGATGAGGAGGACCGCCGACTGGAAGTGTCAGCATACAGGCCGACAGAAGATACCGAGAGAGAATACGCAGGATGAGGAGGCCCTACTCAAGACACAGCGCCACTCCTCCTGCCAGCGACAGCCAGGTAGGCAGCGGGTCTGAAGCTTCTGCCATGGACTGACAGCATGACTGACACCTCTCCGACAGTGTGACCGACACCTCTCCGACAGTGTGACCGACACCTCTCCGACAGTGTGACCGACACCTCTCCGACAGCGTGATTGACACCTCTCCGACAGGTAATTTCAAAGTTATTCTCGCACTACCGTGTGATGAAATATGTGAATCCAGGGAGGAGGAGGGGGGATTGAGGGGGGAGGGGGAGGGGGATTGAGAGGGGAGAGGGGGTTGAGAGGGGAGAGGTGAGGGAGGGGAGGGGGAGGGGGATTGAGAGGTGAGGGGGGTGAGAGGGGAGAGGTGAGGGGGGGAGGGGGGATTGAGAGGGGAGAGGTGAGGGGGAGGGGGGATTGAGAGGGGAGAGGTGAGGGGGGAGGGGGGATTGAGAGGGGAGAGGTGAGGGGGAGGGGGATTGAGAGGGGAGAGGTGAGGGGTGAGGGGGATTGAGAGGTGAGGGGGAGGGGGATTGAGAGGGGGGATTGAGTGGGGAGGGGGGATTGAGAGGGGAGAGGTGAGGTGAGGGGGGAGGGGGGGTGAGTGGGGAGAGGTAATAAGAAGAAAGGGAGGACAGGAGAGGACAAGGGTAGTGAAGGTGAAGCTGCAGCAAACACCTGTGTGGGTCAAGCCGTGTCCACAAAATGTCTCCTATAGCAGAGAATGGGGCTGCGCTGCTTAGAGGGGAGAGATCTACTAAAAACCAGAGAGATGTCATTTATCTTCTGGAAATAAAGCAGAAATAAATCTACCATAGAAATGTGTAAAGACAAAAGTCTACAAAGCAACATCAATGAGAAGATATAAGATAAGTGATGTGATAATCTCCAATCTTACAGGAAATAGATCCTATAGGGGGAATCCCAATATCTATCTGCTGATATTAACCACCTCAGTACAGTGCAGTTACACCCCCTTCCTGACCAGACCAATTTTCAGCTTTCAGCGCTCTCACACTTTGAATGACAATTACTCAGTCATCCTACACTGTATCCATATGAAACTTGCGTCCATTTTTCCACACAAATAGAGCTTTCTTTTAGTGGTATTTAATCACTAGTGGGTTTTTTATTTTTTGTGCTATAAATAAAATAAAACGTAAATTTTGTGAAAAAAATGCCTTTTTCTTTGTTTCTGTCATAAATTTTTGCTAATTAGTAATTTTTCTTCATACATTTTGGCCAAAATTTATACTGCTACATATCTTTGGTAAAAATAACCCACATTAGTATATATTATTTGCTCTTTGTGAAAGTTATAGAGTCTACAATCTATGGTGCCAATCGCTGAAAATTGATCACTTCTGATCAGGCCTTCAGTACATCAGGTGTATCTCATTTCTTGAGACACTAACAAGTCAGGAAAGTACAAATACCCCCCAAATGACCCCTTTTTACAAAGTAGACATCCCAAGGTATTAAGTAAGTAGCATGGTGAGTTTTTTAAGTTGTCATTTTTTCCCACAATTCTTTGCAAAATGAAGATTTTTTTTTTTATTTTTTTTTTACTAAATTGTCATATTATCAGGTTATTTCTCACACACAGCATATGTATACAACAAATTACACCCCAAAATACATTCTGCTACTCTTCCTGAATATGGCGATACCACATGTGTGAGACTTTTACACATCCTGGCCACATACAGAGGCCCAACATTGATGTAGTACCTTCAGACGTTCTACGAGCAAAAATGACGCATCTCATTTCTCAACCACCTATTACACTTTTGAAGTCCCTGGAGTACCAGGACAATGGAATTTCCCATAAAATCACCCCATTTTGGAAAGCAAACACCCCAACATATAATCTGTGAGGCATAATGAGTCTTTTGAACGGTTCATTTTTTTCCAGAAGTTTTTGGAATAAGTGGAAAAAAATTAAAAGGCATTTTTTTTTTTACACAAAATTGTCAATTTATAAGATATTTCTAACACATAGCATGTATATAGCAAAAATTACACCCAAAAATACATTCTGCTACTCCTCCCGAGTATGACGATACCACATGTGTAGGACTTTTACACAGCCTGGCCACATAGAGAGGCCGAACATTGAAGTAGTACATTCAGGCGTTCTAGGAGCATAAATGACACATTTCATTTCATTCCTACCCATCACACTTTTGAAGGTCCTGGAGCACCAGGACAGTGAAATTACCCACAAAATGACCCCATTTGGAAAGCAAACATCCCAACGTATATTCTATGAGACATGGGCTGGAGATAGGTACTCGGGTACTCTGATGGCCTGGTGACAGGTACTCGGGTACTCTGATGGCCTGGTGACAGGTACTCGGGTACTCTGATGGCCTGGTGACAGGTACTCGGGTACTCTGATGGTTTGGTGACTGGTATTTGGATACTCTGAAGGGCGGTGACAGGTACTCATATGGACTGTGACAGGTACTCGGGTACTCTGATGGGCTGTGACAGGTACTCTGGTACCCTGATGGACTGTGACAGGTACTCGGTACTCTAATGGACTGTGACAGGTACTCGGGTACCCTGATGGACTGTGACAGGTACTCGGTACTCTAATGGACTGTGACAGGTACTCGGTACTCTAATGGACTGTGACAGGTACTCGGGTACCCTGATGGGCCGTGACAGGTACTCGGGTACCCTGATGGGCCGTGACAGGTACTCGGGTACTCTGATGGCCTGGTGACAGGTACTCGGGTACTCTGATGGCCTGGTGACAGGTACTCGGGTACTCTGATGGTCTGGTGACAGGTACTCGGGTACTCTGATGGTCTGGTGACAGGTACTCGGGTACTCTGATGGTCTGGTGACAGGTACTCGGGTACTCTGATGGTCTGGTGACAGGTACTCGGGTACTCTGATGGCCTGGTGACAGGTACTCGGGTACTCTGATGGCCTGGTGACAGGTACTTGGGTACTCTGATGGCCTGGTGACAGGTACTCGGGTACTCTGATGGCCTGGTGACAGGTACTCGGGTACTCTGATGGCCTGGTGACAGGTACTCGGGTACTCTGATGGCCTGGTGACAGGTACTCGGGTACTCTGATGGTCTGGTGACAGGTACTCGGGTACTCTGATGGTCTGGTGACAGGTACTCGGGTACTCTGATGGCCTGGTGACAGGTACTCGGGTACTCTGATGGCCTGGTGACAGGTACTCGGGTACTCTGATGGCCTGGTGACAGGTACTCGGGTACTCTGATGGCCTGGTGACAGGTACTCGGGTACTCTGATGGCCTGGTGACAGGTACTCGGGTACTCTGATGGTCTGGTGACAGGTACTCGGGTACTCTGATGGCCTGGTGACAGGTACTCGGGTACTCTGATGGCCTGGTGACAGGTACTCGGGTACTCTGATGGCCTGGTGACAGGTACTCGGGTACTCTGATGGCCTGGTGACAGGTACTCGGGTACTCTGATGGCCTGGTGACAGGTACTCGGGTACTCTGATGGCCTGGTGACAGGTACTCGGGTACTCTGATGGCCTGGTGACAGGTACTCGGGTACTCTGATGGTTTGGTGACTGGTATTTGGGTACTCTGAAGGGCGGTGACAGGTACTCATATGGACTGTGACAGGTACTCGGGTACTCTGATGGGCTGTGACAGGTACTCTGGTACCCTGATGGGCTGTGACAGGTACTCGGTACTCTAATGGACTGTGACAGGTACTCGGGTACCCTGATGGACTGTGACAGGTACTCGGGTACCCTGATGGACTGTGACAGGTACTCGGTACTCTAATGGACTGTGACAGGTACTCGGTACTCTAATGGACTGTGACAGGTACTCGGGTACCCTGATGGGCCGTGACAGGTACTCGGGTACCCTGATGGGCCGTGACAGGTACTCGGGTACTCTGATGTGCCGTGACAGGTACTTGGGTACTCTGATGGGCTGTGACAGGTACTCGGGTACTCTGATGGGCTGTGACAGGTACTCGGGTACTCAGATGAACTGTGACAGGTACTCGGGTACTCAGATGGGCTGTGACAGGTACTCGGGTACTCTGATGGGCTGACAGGTACTCTGATGGTCTGGTGACAGGTACTCGGGTACTCTGATGGGCTGGGACAGGTACTCGGGTACTCTGATGAGCTGGGACAGGTACTCGGGTACTCTGATGGGCTGGGACAGGTACTCGGGTACTCTGATGGGCTGGGACAGGTACTCGGGTACTCTGATGGGCTAGGACAGGTACTCGGGTACTCTGATGGGCTGGGACAGGTACTCAGGTACTCTGATGGGCTAGGACAGGTACTCGGGTACTCTGATGGGCTAGGACAGGTACTCGGGTACTCTGATGGGCTAGGACAGGTACTCGGGTACTCTGATGGGCTAGGACAGGTACTCGGGTACTCTGATGGGCTAGGACAGGTACTCGGGTACTCTGATGGGCTGGGACAGGTACTCAAATACTCTGATGGACTGTGACAGGTACTCTGATGGACTGTGATTGACAGGTACTATGAGGGGTGGTGACAGGTCCTCTTTATTGGGGGGGGGGCAATCAGTATGATTGGTGTACACTGTATGCGGTAACGAGATGTTACCGCAATCTCCTCCTCACACACGATCGGTGTATGAGGAGGAGAACCCGGTAACATCCCGTTACCGCAGTTTGTTTACATTTTTGTGATCGGCTGTGAAAGGATCACAGCCGATCACGTGGGTAAACAGCCGGCCAATGGCTGTTTACCAGCGTCGGTGACGAGCAGTGTTCCCGGGGAACACGCCGCCACCGACGTGCACGCGCAGCGCGCTCGCACGCATGCGCCGTGCACGTTTGGGGTGTGACCATCTGTGATCGGCCGTGACTTCATCACGGCCGATCACGTGGTAAACAGCCATAACGAATGGCTGTTCAGCCCCTTCGGTGGCGAGCGGTGTCTCCGTGACACGCCGCCACCGAAGAAACAGGGATGCGTGCGCACGATCGCGCGCATTCCCTGTTTAAACGGGAGGCCGTCATATGACGGCCTCCCGCCACAATAGGTGAGCCACCTGGCCGTCATTTGACGGCAGGCGGTCAGCAACTAGTTAAAGTGCAAAACAAATCCGATGTAATAATATCATCAACAGGAATATAAGATGTGCAAATCTCCTTCTAATACAGAGCTGGAGATTACTACAGAGATCTCACAGTGCTCATGTGCAGGGCCGCTGTTAGAAGTCATGGGGCCCCATACAGCCTACTTGATGGGGCCCCCTTTGACCCTGACCCCCCTCCCCAAATGTTGAGGGGGGATATGATACAACAGTTGTGGAAGTGAAAGGTGACTTCAGAACTGCTTGCATCACTTCAACATGAAACCAGAAAGTTATTTTACAAATATACACACTCCTGGCTGCTGACCACAGCTGGAAATGCGTGTGTGTTTGAGAAGACGTGCTTGCAACAAGGCCCCAGCTCTGATATAAAATGCCATGGTTAAAGGGAAATGGTTGGAGGCTGTAAAAATGTAGCTCAGGCCGCGTACACACGCGCGGACTTGGCCACACACGACGAACGAACAGTTTGCTGAAACCGTGCGCGATGACGTGAACGGCACGTACGACGGGACGAAAAATACGACGTCCTATACACTGCATTATAACTTTCGGCGTGTAAATCCTTTCTGAGCATGCGCGGAACTTAGTTTGACGAACAAGCCTACACACGAGCGGACTGTTCGCTGAAACCTTGTTTCAGCGGACAGTTTTTCGGAAATTCCGTAAAACCTTGTTCGTCAAACTGTCCGCTGAAACTGTCCGCTGAAAGCCCCACACACGGGCGGACTGTCCGCCCAAACACTGTTCAGCGGACAAAGTTGGGCGAACAGTCCGTGCGTGTGTACGCGGCCTCAGCTGTGCATTTTTACTGCTCCAAAAACACAAGTGTACAGTAGCATCTCACAGTGCCTTGTGATCTTTAGGCCTCATGCACACTTTTTTTACTGCTTCCAAGCACCCCTTCCTGTTATCCTATGTGTCTTTGCACACATAGAATTTTTGAATTTTTTGTGGCAGGGGTGTTTACAAGCAGGAAAAAAAAACATGGCCAGTGCATCCAGGAGCAGCAGTTTTTTTGACCAAAAAAATGCTTGACAAATGCAAATGCTCCTAAACGCATGTTACCATTAGGCACGTTTACTGCTTGAGCGATAATTCATTTCATTGACCAGAATAACTTATTATTTTGGCCAATCAAATGAATGGCCAAGTGTTTTATGCCTGTAAACGCTTAGGCACTTTTACAAGCATCAGGCATTTTTTCTGGAAAAAGCCTGCTGCCAAGAGGAGGATCGTTTTTAAAGCATCCTGTGTGCATGAGGCCTTATAGCATTAGGATAATCATTCACACAGCACAGGAGGTGCTCTATGGCACTTTCAAAGTGTGTCACATGCTGTTCGGTGCTGTCTTTGCTATGGCTGTACAGACAGTGGTACAATCTGTAACACACAGTACAGCCATAAAGTAACAAAGTCAGCACACAACAGCGGGTGACACACTCTGACAGAGCCATAGAGCACCTCCTGTGCCAATGATTATCCTATGCTGAGAATCATAAGGCACTGTGAGGATGTGGATGATTCTATTACAATGGGTGTTGTAACACCTCAACTCACCGTGTGCAGATGGTGATGCTGATGTCCTCTGCTGCCGCTGCTCGCCTGAGTCGCCTTACTGCTACTTCTCACGCGAAGAGACAGGAAGGAATCACTCCACGGCGCCAGGGGGAAGGCACTACAGAGGACGCACTGGCCGGGACTTAAGCCAGCACAAGGAACGGGCATGGAAGAGGCATTCTTCCACACCCGAAATACAAAAAATAGTTCCTCCCCTCCTGCCTCGGTGTTTCGCTGGAGGATTTTTTTTTTAAATGACATATCTGTTCAGGTTGCGGGCCCCTCTGCTGGCCGGGCCCGGTATAGCAGGGCCAGTTGTACTGGCCTATCAGCGGCCCTGCTCATGTGCAAAGTATGTGGGGAAAAACATATATATATATATATATATATATATATATATATATATATATATTTCAAACAATCATGTGACGTAGTATTTAGTACATATATATCCACCAATTGATATGGAGATCCAGTGATTCTTCTAGTTTGTATTTGGGAAACATTTTCCAGGATGTCGGATCAATACATATATCTGCCACTAATCCTCATATCAACCACATTTCCGGATGTGCAAAACAACCTATAAAAGTGCAAAATTGTTTGATGTGCCAAATATTCCACTTGTGGCGCCGTGTCCTCATCCTCTTCATGCCACACCAGTAAGCAATGGCCACTTACCTTGTGGTAAAGAGGTAACCGCATAGAAGTATACCGGCTATTCCCCTTCTTCTCCTTCTCCTTGGTAATGAATAAACCTGGACCCTCAGGGTGGGCTTTATATCACGTCTTTGTTTCTAAGCAGCAGCAGGAACAGCTGAAAGGAAGGAGGAGTGCCGCATGGTATGGTATGTTTTACATCCACAAATGTGTTTATTAGTAAAAAAGGAACTCGCATAAAAACAAACCAGCAGTGCGAATCTCCGACGAGCGCCGAGCTCATATTGCCTGTATTAGTTTAGAACACCTATTCCGTCCCTACGCGTGACATCACAACCACGTGACTTCATCAGGGGATGCTGGGTAGGTGTATTTCATATGTTTATATAGTCCTTACAATAGCATTATCTAGCGGCCATTTTCTCGAAAGTCCTATAGCAGCCATTTTCTAGAGGACGCAGCCATTTTCTAGAGGACGCAGCCATTTTCTAGAGGCTCAATATATTATTACTTTGAAGATTATAATAGCCATTTTCTCGGCTCCCACCATATAAGGAACAAAGGTCAAAGGGGTGGCTAACTACGGGCCATCTTACTAGTGGCAAGATGAAATGTAGTCCATCCCGAGAATCCCAAACATCACCACCCCGCAGATCACAGATACGGAATAGAAACAAAATGACTATATCTCACTGGGGGAGAAAAATGAAACAACCCAAAACATGTACACAATGGAATTCTATGACATATGGATGACCTCAATATGCCGCCCATATGTTAGAATGGGTCTATTCATCCCATTGAAGTCTGCACAGAAGTATACCAGGAGAAAAAATATGTCCGTTCAACTGGGGAAATAACCAATAAAAATTAAAAAATATATATCATCTTGCCACTAGTAAGATGGCCGCGCTTAGCCACCCCTTTGACCTTCATTCCTTATATGGTGGGAGCCGAGAAAATGGCTGCTATAACCTTCAAATTAATAATATATTAAGGCTCAAGAAAATGGCTGCGGTCCTCTAGAAGATGGCCGCTATAGGACTGATATATTGGACTTTGAGAAAATGGCCGCTAGTTAATGTTATTTAAGGACTATTTAAGCATATGAAATACGCCTACCCAGCATCCCCCGATGAAGTCACGTGGTTGTGACGTCACGTGTAGGGGCGGGATAGGCATTCTAAACTGATACAGGCAATATGGAAGAGGAGTTTTAACCTGTGTGGTGTGTTGTTTTTTTTCTACTTTTTTCACAGGTGAATGGGTAGGGGTACATTGTACCCCATACTCATTCACATAGGGTGGGGGATCCGGAGGCCCCCTTATTTAAGGGGGCTCCTGGATTCTGATAAGCCACCGCAGACCTCAACAACCAACGGCCAAGGTTGTCGGGAAGAGGCCCTTGTTCTCATCAACATGAGGACAAGGTGCTGTGGAGGGGCGCGTGGCCCCCCTTCCCCAAGGCACCCCCCACTTGCTCATCATTCCCCTTTCCTGACTGGCTGGGCTGCGTGCTCGGATAGGGGTCTGGTATGGATTTGCGGGGGACCTCGTGCTGTTTTTTGGCAAAGGGGATTCCCCTTAAAATCCCTACCGGATCGAAGGGCCTGGTATGCCTCCCAAGGGGTAACCCATGCCGGTTTTTTTTACATTTGGAGTGGAGTTATCCCTTAGAATTCATACCAAACACAGTGCCTGGTATTGGCGGGAATCCAATTTGGATCCAGTGTCAACCCGGCCAGCGATGCTTATCGGGAAAAGAAAATAAACTTTTTTTCCTTTCCCAATGCGAGCCAGCTCGGCGCTGGCTCCCGCGACAGTGCTCGCAGGGTGTCAATCTCGCCGCTAGAAGTGGCGAGATTAAAACGATATCGCGGTCACCTACTGTACAGTACACATACAATACACATACATAAGGGTTCCTGATCTTTATTATTGATCTAATTATTGATCGCCTCTTCTCTCTGATACACCTAAATCTACAGAATATCGATCTCTTTCTGTGATTGGATGATTGGGTCAGACGCCCTTTTAGTCACACCTGATATGACCTCTTCTGGTTTATTCTCGGCTTTTGGGGAGGATCTTGTAAGTCTCGGCTCATTCTTTTCTTTTCTTGCTTCATCTCCAATGTATTTTCTTGATAAGCGGCATGAAGATTGAATAGTGAAGCATTGGAAGGCTTTTGGTGGAGCTCCATAATCTCCTCGGAGGCTCTGTCACAGAGATCTATATGGGACTGTAGGCCACACCCTCCCCCACCTACATACCCACATACAAAAAACACCATATAAGTGTGCAGAAAATGGCCGCGCCACTTTATTGGTTTATCGTATTTACATGACCATATAAATCAAACACTTTTCATAAAATACACCAAAAATCACTTAACCTTGTCCAGTTATTGGAACTCGGGAACTTCACTAAACCAACAATGAATATGCCCCTCCCCCTGGATTCCGGGGTGACCCTACCACATAAAAATGCCACGACGGGAAGGGAGGGAGGAGCTTCTTTTCTTCACCAGGTCCGCTGCAGAGGAAGCACAAGACTCTCTGCAGCCCCTTATATAGACTATCTAGATGGGGAAACTGACCCTAGATCACACATTGGCCACCCCACACCCGCCTAATCACCCACCCCCAACCTGAACCTGCTTAACCCCTAGACTACCAGAATGAGGGGTAAGTGGGCACATTCCCAGGAAAGCGGCCCCAATGCTTCCGCCCGCTTTTCCATTCTCCAATGCCCCTCCCCCTCTCAGTTCAGTGCAGGGCTCGGCTTTTCTTTTAGTAAATCACAATGCATTTCTGCTCCAGTGTTGCAGAAATCTGCTGTGCAAATCGCTGTTCCCTGGTAGGAAATGAGTTGTGAAAGGCGGAGAGTCCGGTGATCATTGGGGGATATCACGTCCCTTTGGCTGCTGAATCTCAGCTCTGCTTTGCTGCACATTTATTTCCTGGGGTTGGTATAGAGTTTGCCAGGATGGAGTTTTAGACTCCTACAAAAAAGAGGCGGAGTATTTCCAGAAGCACCAATCAGAAAGGAGTATAGTGTTTATGTCATTGATGTGTCCTTTGGGCTGGTTGGTGTTGGTATCGGGCATTATGCCTATGAGAAGAATTGGAATAGTGGGCCGGGTGCTTCTCATCTCCGCTTTTACATTCCCTTATTGGAATCTCCGTTTTGTTAGCAGATAAAAGAGAATCTTCTGGTTTCGGCACAAATTTATTTCCAGGTGAAATGTTCTCTCGATGTGGTCGGTGGGATTTGTATTCATGGGGCCTAACAAGACCAGGATAGGCCGTTATCATTTCATGTCTTAGGCCATTCCCATTTCCCAATAGAGCTGATTCAGCAATTTCACCTCTTCACAATTCTTTCCTTTTTCTGTGTCATGTGACCGGCTCTCCTTTATCACAATCATATTATAAATCTGTCTGTAAAAGATGTTGATGGTGCCGGATGTGCAGCTACATAGGGAGTGGATCAGGAGGTAGACGGGCGCACTGCTCTTTATCTCCATCCTGCTCTTTGCGTTTATTACACAAGTCCCGCCTTTTATAATAATAAGAAAGAAATAAATAAAAATGAACAGTTGACATTCATATGTTGTGTAGTGCGAAGGAGTTTATTTCCCCCCAGCTCTCTTGCAGGGTAAGTGGGGTATATATTTGGAGTAGTTGGCTGATCATATTCCCTATATAAGGGTGATCTGTGTTGGATATCCTCGTTGTTCTCCTGGAAGAGAACGATTTAAGTGGATGTAAAATATTAGACCCTGTAAATAAAATGGGGACTGTTCTGTCTACAAATAAATGGTTTTCTAGGCCGGGGCGTCACTTCATGGTACAGTCACCATAAAAATGTAAAGATTGATCTGCTGATTTCCTGTATACTATTATCAGTGACTTCATTTTTCCATATTGTGATGTGGAGGGTCACATGGGAGGTCTGGCGGTGTTTGGCATAGCGCCCAACTCTCCCTCCTTTGGGACCAAATCCCTCTGTCCCTCATGCAGCTTCAGTTGTCCCTCTTTTTAGTCTATGTAGATCTTGTGAGGGAACGTCCCCCACACTGGGCTTGAGTGCTTCCGTCAGAATACCGACACCTCTCTATACAAAATCTACCATTTTACTGCCCAAAGTCTTCTGCCGCACTACACTTCCTATCCGCCCTCCATATTACTGCACTTGTTCTTCTGAAAAATCATTATAAAGTAAAAGTAGAGGTGAGAGAGAAGCACATGTGGGGATCAGCCGATCATTTCCGCACATTCCATCCCTGAGGTCCCTGTAACCAGGGACATGTTCTGTGCTACTTCCTGTGTAGAAGGGAGTCCCTCTTTATCATGTCACATATGAGAGGTGTGTTTTTGCTCCATTTTCTCAGTCATTGGTAAGGAGGACATTTCCAATGCTGGATTGTAAAGAGCGATTGTTTAGGCGGCGGTGGTGGGGGTGGGGCCGGGTTGGTATCCTGGCTTTTGGGTGATGTCGCCCACTTTGTGGGTGGACGGGGGATGGTAAACTGTTATTTGGTGGATATAAGATATTGCTGCTCGAGTCTTAGTGACGGAGCATGTCGGTCTGTTAATGGTGAACAGGTCAAAGGTCATTTCATCATTAAAATTGTTTTATACCCAATAAAGGGGCCGCGGCCGAAACTTTCCACAATCCTTGTTGTGTGTTTATTTTATATTTTAGGTGTGTTCTTATGGTATGATGGGTGTTATTGGGGTGTACAATCCCATGTCATTCATATGTGGTGAGGTATAAAGGGGTGAGGTGACCCCCCTATAGATGGAGCCCTTTATTATTCTACATTTTATGGCACTTTTGTCATTGTGTGAGTTTTGTATGGTGTGTGATATTTGTGTGTTTTGTATTATGTGTGTGATATTTGTGTGTTTTGTATGGTGTGTGATATTTGTGTGTTTTGTATGGTGTGTGATATTTGTGTGTTTTGTATGATGTGTGATATCTGAATGAATAACTTGTATAGAGCTGTAAATGTGAAGTGAATCTCCTCCAGGCACTTGATCATCCCGTGTTGTTGTTCTTCTTCTTAGAAGAGTCGGGTGTTGAGTTTTTCCTGAAGGCCGATGGTTTTCCTCCATGCGGATGTTGGTGTGTAGAGCGTTCCATAGCCGTGGTCCTTGGACTGCGAATCTTCCTTCTCCCTCTGATTGGTAACGGGACTTGGGGATGAGGAGGAGGTTTTGGTTAGTTGATCGGAGGTTGTGATTGGGTGTGTTGTGTTTTATTTCCTATCATATAGGGTCCCCATGTACATGTGTGTATACATCCGTGTGCGTGTCTATTATCACCATGTACATGTGTGTATACATCCGTGTGCGTGTGTCTATTATCGCCATGTACATGTGTGTATACATTCGTGTGCGTGTCTATTATCACCTTATTTCATGGGTGAAGTGTCTCGCTTTGTTCTGCTTTCATCTTGAACATCACATATGGATATCCAGCCACATACACGGAACGACATGTATGCGCACATTTCTAGAATCTTCTAACACATTTTATATGACATGTTTTGTTTTGCACATGTATTGATGTTTATACCTCACTTATGGGTTTTATTGGGTATTTGTCAGACACATGAATATGGTATGTTATGTATGTGATATAGAAATCTATTATATGTACGGAGTGCCAAGGAGACGACCTGCTGCAGCCCATTAATCTAACCCGGAATTTATAAGGTCATCCAATATATCTTTATTATTTATCTCCTTTATCTTTTATGGGATGAAATGATCTAATATATCGGTTGATCGCCTCCTTGATCGCTCCTCCCCCACATGTGTGAAAGGTTTCTGCAGGACCACAGCTGATCTCTATCTGGATTGGATACAATCAGTCAGGTGACCACCATATATTATTCTGTGTATAAAAGACAGATTGTGATTGGTAGTCCTACAGCTGTGATTAAGTGCCTTTAATGGTGTGAAACGCGTCAGTTATCATCTGGACCTGTGTCTCTGATGTATGGATTAAGCTTTATCCAATAAAGCAGTGGTCATCAACCCTGTCCTCAGGGCCCACTAACAAGCCAGGTTTTATGTATTACCTTGGGGGAGATGCAGACTAGAATACTGCAATCACTGAGCGGCAAATGATATCACCTGTGATGTATTTTAGTTATCTTACAAACCTGGCCTGTTAGTGGGCCCTGAGGACAGGGTTGATGACCACTGCAATAAAGACATTATTTTGGAGTGCCGCCGTCCTTTTCCATTTTCTGCCATGCTGCTCTCCATGCTGGACTCCATACTGACACTTTTTACCAAACATGACTTGTCAGTAAGTTTTATTATTCCAGGTCCAGGTGCAGAGTCCTCGCCGTCATCCTCATCCGCTGAGAACTGAAAGCTTCTTCCACTCAAGGGAGACTCCATTTCATGAATAATGTTCAGCAGACCTCCGCCATCTTGATGTGCCTCCTGTGTTGTTCCTCCAGCTTGCTGGGGAGGGGGAGGGGAGAGGCCGCCATTTCCTCCAGTAAGACAGATCCTGAGGGGGATGGGATAACAGGGGCATCATCCGGGACCCCTCCTCACTCCTCACCCCGTACTGCCCCCACCGATGCCTTTCCACACTGGTGTCATCCCTCATTCTCCGGAACCTTTCCTCATTCTGGAACTTCTCCCGGAAAGCTCCACTTTTCTCCTTCAATGCTTTCACCGGATTCTGCCGGCACTTCATGGCGTCCTCCAAAACTTGTCCCTCTGGTGTAAGGCTCTGTCTCTTCTTGCTCCATGCTTTATCATGTACGGCTCTCTTCTCCCTGTACTCTGATTTCAGGCTCACCAGCTTCTCCTCTCCTTCTTAATCCTCTATAAATAATCAGCAACCCGCTGTCTGAAAGCCGGGGAGACGCCACTTTTCTGGGGCCAGAGCCGAGGTCTTCAGGGGAAGATGTGGTTTGGGATTGGAAGTTTTATCCCCCAGGGGGACCATCGCCCGGGTCATCCCCAGACTATCCCATCCTCACTGGGGCCAGGGAACTCACCTGCCCCCTGGTGTCTGGAGAGGAGAACTGCACCACACAACCTCTCTGCTACAGAGACTGATGTGACTGTGGGGGAGGGGACATTGGAGTGTAAGTTCCTCTGTACAGAGACTGATGTGACTGTGGGAGGAGGGGACATTAGAGTGTAAGCTCCTCTGTACAGAGACTGATGTGACTGTGGGGGAGGGGACATTGGAGTGTAAGCTCCTCTGTACAGAGACTGATGTGACTGTGGGGGGAGGGGACTTTAGAGTGTAAGCTCCTCTGTACAGAGAATGATGTGACTGTGGGGGGGGGACATTAGAGTGTAAGCTCCTCTGTACAGAGACTGATGTGACTGGCTCAGTGATCTCTGTACAGCACTGTGGTATATGTCAGAGTTATATACACGTACAATAATAATAATAATAGGGTGTGACTGTGGGGGAGGGGACCTGTCGGAGATATAACACAGTAAAGAAGATATAAATCTGTAAAATCTTGTATTTCTGGTTTTCTCTCTTCTTCGGTAGAAATATCTTTTGTTGTTGTGAAGATTTCTGTGTCAGATTTCTGTCTCGGGGTTTGTACAGAAATACGAGGAAACATCCATTTGGAAAATATACCAAATTTACATTTACTGGTTTGGTGGGGGTTGATCGTCATACATTGGGGCTGATTTACAAATGGTTTGCACCATGAGTTGCATTGCACACCGATGCGCAACATCTGTTTTTGTATTCACAAAGCATTTGCACCTGTAATGCCGCGTACACACGTAGCAGACTATCCGGCGGACTTAGTCTGGCGGACTGTCCACCGGACTGTCTGACGGATTTTCCGAACGAGCTACCTGCCCACACACAGTACTTTTTCGGCGGACTAAGTACGGCGTACTAAGTCCGCCGTACTTTTGAAATGAATGGACTCGCCCACACACACGGAGGAAAGTCCGCTCATGTTGAGCGTGGCTTCAGGTAGCGGGACCAGCGAAGGAAGCGTCGCTGGCCCCGTCACCTGGTATGGACTTAAAGGGGAATCCCTACGCTGAAAAATCGGCGTGGGGGTCCCCCCTAGGTCCATATCAGACCCTTATCCGAGCACGCTACCCGGCTGCCCCGGAAAGGGGGTGGGGACGAGCCAGCGCCCCCCTCCTGAGCCGTACCAGGCTGCGTGCCCTCAACATGGGGGGTGCCTTGGGGAAGGGGGGGCCGCGCGGCCCCCCACCCCAAAGCACCTTGTCCCCATATTGATGAGGACAAGGGCCTCTTCCCAACAACCCTGGCCGTTGGTTGTCGGGGTCTGCGGCCGGGGGGCTTATCGGAATCTTAAAGGGGGCCCCTGGATCCCGGCCCCCCACCCTATGTGAATGAGTATGGGGTACAATGTAAAAAGTAAAAAAAAACACAACACACAAGTGTTAAAATAGTTTATTGCACAGCTGCGGGGGTTTTCTTCCGTCTTTGGGGGTCTTCTCGCCGGACTCCTCCGCTATCTTCTGTTAGCTCTTTTACTAGCAGAGGAGCCCGGCTTTCTTCTTCGCTGCCTCCACCCTCTTCTTCTGACTTCGGGGGTCTTGTCCCCCTCTTTGGGGGTCTTGTCCCCCTCTTCGGTTCTTCTTGCCGGGCCACCGCGCCTTCTTCTAGCTCTTTTGCTCTTCTGTCCCCGCTGTCTTCTGTTCTTCTCTTCTGGAGATGTTGCCTCGTCACTGTTTCTGTTCACTATGACAGCACATGCGGCGTGTGGCGACTAATATAGGGACATCACCAGATGATGTCCCCGCCCATTATAATTTCACAGTCCCAGAGGATGCTAGGGCTGTGACATCATAATGGGCGGGGACATCATCCGGTGATGTCCCTTTATAAGTCGACGCAGCCCCCCTTCCCCAAGGCACCCCCCATGTTGAGGGCACGCGGCCTGGTATGGCTCAGGAGGGGGGGCGCTCGGTCGCATAAGGGTCTGATATGGACGTGGGGGGCCCCCCACGCTTTTTTTTTTTTGGCGTAGGGATTCCCCTTTAAGTCCATACCAGGTGACAGGGCCAGCGATGCATCCTTCGCTGGCCCCGGCTACCTGGAGCCGCGCTCAAAATGAGCGGACTTTTCTCTGGGCGGGAAAAGTCAGTTCATTTCAAAAGAATGGCGGACTGGCACACACACGGCCATTCTGTCCACTGAAATGCGAGTCCGGTGGACAGATTGGTGTGCAAAACTACTTTCTTAGTCTTACTTTTGGGTCACAAAAAGTCTGCCGGAGCCTACACACGGACGGATTGTCTGCCGGACTTTTTCACCGGATTGTTTGTTCGTGTGTATGCGGCATAACACAGCACAATTCCCCATTTCTGATTAACATGCTGGCACACAGGAGGTGGCGATCGGTGCACCGCTATAGACCCGACCCACGCATTATTCAACTCAGAATCTAAAGAAGCTGAAAGTGGCAATATTATGGGGGATGTGAGGAAGTATAGATATAACTGTCCAAGTAACAAATATGCCCAAAATAGAACGGAAAAGTAACTTTCTCTGAGCAAGTTTGCTGCGCCTGCAAATACACTGGAACTGCATGAGGTCAATTTATGCACTGCGCATGCGCAAGCTGCATTTGCGCACGTTCAAGTGCTTGGGATCACTCCGCCAACAAAATCTTAGTAAATGTCAAAGAAAGTAAATTATTTGCATAATTTGAATAGGCGCACCTCTCAACTTGACTTTTTTTTTTTTACGTTGGTTCACTTCTATGTTTTTTTTTTTTAAGGCTATTTGCACACAGGTCATGTTAGCATAAAGAAAAAAAATGCGTGGAGGTCCCTCGAAATTCCATACCAAGTCCTTCAGGTCTGGTATGGATTTTAAGGGAAACCCTGCACCAAAAAAAATGGCGTAGTGACCCCCCTCAAAATCCATACCAGACCCTTATCCGAGCACGCAACCTGGCAGGCCGCAAGAAAAGAGGGGGGCCAAGAGAGCGCCTCCCCCTCCTGAACCATACCAGGCCACGTGCCTGGTACCCCTCAAAGCACCTTGTCCCCATGTTGATGAGGACAAGGGCCTCATCCCCACAACCCTGCCCGGTGGTTGTGGGAGTCTGCGGGTGGGGGGCTTATTGGAATCTGAAAGCCCCCTTTAACAAGGGGACCCCCATATCCCAGCCTCTCCCTCTGTGTGAAATGGTAAGGGGGTACAAAAGTACCCCTACCATTTCACCAAAAAGTGACAATAGTGTTAAAAATTACAAGAGACAGTTTTTGACAATTCCTTTATTAAAGTCTTCTTCTTTCCATCTTATTTCTTCGGGTCGTCTTCCTTCTTCCTTCCTTCCTTCATCTTCTTCCTCCATCTTCTTCTTCCTCCGATGATCTGCTTCTTGCTCTGGTGTTCTCATCCGGCATCTTCCTCCATGGCATCTCTTCTTCCTCGCTTCCTTATCGGGCCGCTCCGTGCAATGGGAGGCTCCCACTGTGTGACGCTTCTCTTCTTCTGACAGCTCTTATATAATGGAGGGCGGGGCAACCTGGTGACCCCGCGCCCTCTGACACACGGTTCCAATATAAGAGTGTCAGAAGAAGAGAAGCGTCACACAGCGGGAGCCTCCCATTGCGCAGAGCGGCCCGAGAACAAAGTGAGGAAGAAGAGACGCTGTGGAGGAAGATGCTGGATGAAAACACCAGAGCAAGAAGCAGAGGATCGGAGGAAGAAGAAGATGGAGGAAGAAAATGAAGGATGAAGGAAGGAAGAAGCCCAGAAGAAGATGGAAAGAAGAAGACTTTAATATAGGAATTGTCAAAAACTCTCGTTATTTTTAACACTTTTGTCACTTTTTTAGTGAAATGGTAGGGTTATACCACCTTACCATTTCACACAGGGAGGAGGCCGGGATCTGGGGGCCCCCTTGTTAATGGGGGCTTCCATATTCCGATAAGCCCTCCACCCGCAGACCCCCACAACCACCGGCCAGGGTTGTGAGGATGAGGCCCTTGTCCTCATCAACATGGGCACAAGGTGCTTGTGGGGTACCCCAAAGCATCCTCCCAATGTTGAGGGCATATGGCCTGGTACAGTTCAGGAGGGGGGGTGCTCTCTCATCCCCCTCTTTTCCTGCGGCCTGCCAGGTTGCGTGCTCAGATAAGGCCTGGTATGGATTTTGAAGGGGGCACGTGGTTCCCGTTAATATCCATACCAGACCTGAAGGGTCTGGTATGCTCTTGGAGGGGAACCCCCATGACATTTTTTTTAAAATTAACCACTTCAGCCCCGGACCATTTTGCTGGCCAAAGACCAGACCATTTTTTGCGATTCGGCACTGTCGCTTTAACTGACAATTGCGCGGTCGTGCAACGTGGCTCCCAAACAAAATTGACGTCCTTTTTTTCCTACAAATAGAGCTTTCTTTTGGTGGTATTTGGTCACCCCTGCGGTTTTTATTTTTTTGCGCTATAAACAAAAATAGAGCGACAATTTTGAAAAAAATGCATTATTTTTTTACTTTTTGTTATAATAAATATCCCCAAAAATATATAAAAACATTTTTTTCTCAAGTCATCTTCCAGGACGGCACACCTGAGAGATGAGAGGCTCCTCCCTACAGGAAACACAATCAATCGACCGCTGTTTTAAGTCCCCACCCTTCCCCTTGATCCTCAGTTTTTGATTGTGTTTCTCCCTACACAGCGAAACTGTTTGTTTTTTCCAAATGACCCGAAGCCTGGGGCTGTTGGTCTCCCCCAGGGAGCCAGACCACAGGCTTGGGAAGCCTCTGGGTCTGGTAGGATATTCTTGTCCTTCCTGGGGGGTTCCCCTATCTTTTCCTCAGGGGGGCAGCAGAAATTGGAAGAGCCCCCCTGAGAGCTGAAGGAGCCTGGATACAGTGGTGTACCCAGAACTTCAGGAGCCATTATCCTGTCTCCCCTCTTTACCTGTACAGGTGGCTGTTCAGACGGGGGTGCTGGCCATCGGTTCTTTCCAGGGGGGATCGTGTCCCCGACTCCTGGGTCCCCAGTAGCTCGCATGGGCTGCTGGAGAGGGCATGGCAACAAGCACCCACCTCATTTTCAAACTTCGGGAAAATGGCGGCGGCGTTCTTACCCAGGAGGGAAGGCTGAGAGTCAGTAGGAGCAGGCGCCCACATCCTCCTTTCGCTAGAGCAAAGAGGCACCAGTTTACTATGGTAGATGTCTACCTTAACCACCTCAGATGGGAATGAGGAACGGAAGGCAGTGCCCCCCATGTGTGTATATACTGACTGGTACAGTGCAGGACACAGCCTAAACTTGCACCTCCCTATGGGTACAGCAGTTGGGGGGGCACTTTGGTGGCTATCCTCCTTGCGTGCGGACCATAAGGATGGAAAAGCAAGCCCGCTGGCTGTGGCAAAAAGGGGAAGACGACA
The DNA here is from genome assembly GCF_037356315.1 of Lithobates pipiens. Lineage (NCBI taxonomy): Eukaryota > Metazoa > Chordata > Amphibia > Anura > Ranidae > Lithobates > Lithobates pipiens. The sequence goes on along the minus strand of NW_027507903.1, from coordinate 689,873,381 downwards.
ATGGTGAGTACTTTCCTTTGCCTTGGGAATTTAGCTGCAAAATCCCCAATTCCAGCCAGAGGGTTTCTGGTAGACATGTGCAGAGTAAAATATTTCGTTTCGGAATTTCGTTTTCGTCCAAAAAATTAATTTATTTAGTTACTCCCAAAATTCGTTTTTATTTATTTAGTTTTTCGTAGAAAATTTGCATTCATCCGAAAATCCACATGAATTACGGTCGAATCTGTCCTTGAAGGCTTATGGTGTCTGTCGAATGTATGAAGAAGATTCAAGGGAGCTAGTATATAGCATACTTCATGTGAACTTTAGAACCCTATTAAAGTCTATGGGACTCCAACGTTCAAAATCTAAAGTGCTAATTTGCAAGTTACTGTCCTAAAAAGTGTTTGGGGACCCGGGTCCTTCCCCAGGGGACATGGATCAATGCAAAAAAAAGTTTTAAAAACGGCCATTTTTTCGGGAGCAGTGATTTTAATAATGATTAAAGTGAAACAATAAAAGTGTAATATTCCTTTAAATTTCGTAGGGGGGGGGGGGTGTCTATAGTATGCCTGTGAAGGGGCGCATGTTTCTGGTGCTTAGAACTGTCCCTGCACAAAGTGTAATTTATGCAGGAAAAAAAGTCCTTTAAAATCACTCGCAGCTATTATGAATTGTTGGCTCCCGTAATACAGAGAACACACATTGAAAGTCATTGATAAAAAAAAAATCAATAATAAAAAGCGTGGGGGTCCCCCAAATTCAATTACCAGGCCCTTCAGGTCTGATATGGATATTAAGGGGAACCCCGCATCAAATTTAAACAACAATTGACGTGGGGTCCCCCTAAAAATCCATACCAGACCCTTTATCCGAGCACGCAACCTGGCAGGCCGCAGGAAAAGAGCGGGGACAAGAGAGCGCCCCCCCCCTCCCTCCATGTTGATGGGGACAAGGGCCTCATCCCCACAACCCTGGCCGGTGGTTGTGGGGGTCTGCGGGCGGGGGGCTTATCAGAATCTGGAAGCCCCCTTTAACAAGGGGACCCCCAGATCCCGGCCCCCCCTTGTTTGAAATGGTAAGGGGGTACAAAAGTACCCCTACCATGTCACAAAGAAAGTGTAAAAAATAGTTAAATAAGACAAACACAGAAAAATTCCTTTATTAAAAATAAAAAAAAGATTCCAGCGGTGGTAATCCACTCTTGCTATCCAGTGACGGACGATCATCTCTCCGGGGTCCAGCGATGGATGATCTGATCCAGCGCAGTGAATCCATCCATCTTCTGTCTCCACTGAGGAGACACTGCGGGGATTCCGGCGGCCTGACGTTTGTTATATGCGGAGGGCGGGGCCCCCGTCACCTGACCGCGCCCCCTCTGACACTAGGGGAAACCCGGCTTTCCCTGTGACGTATGGGTGACCCCGCCCCCCTCTGATGTAACACAGGCAGGTTTCCTTTACATCAGAGGGAGCGGGGTCACCCATACGTCACGGGGAACCCCGAGTTTCCCCTTGAGTCAGAGGGGAGCGGGGTCAGGTGACGGGTGGCCCCGCCCTCCATATATAACAAACGTCAGGCCGCCGGAATCCCCGCAGTGTCTGCTCCGTGGAGACAGAAGATGGATGGATTCGCTGCGCTGATTCAGATGAGCCATCACTGGACCCCGGAGAGATGATCGTCTGTCGCTGGATAGCAAGAGTGGATTACCACCGCTGGAATCTTTTTTTTTTTTTTTTTTTAACAAAGGAATTTTTCAAAAGCAAGTTTGTCTTATTTAACTATTTTTTACACTTTCTTTGTGAAATGGTAGGGGTACTTTTGTACCCCCTTACCATTTCAAACAGGGGGGGCGGGATCTGGGGGTCCCCTTGTTAAAGGGGGCTTCCAGATTCTGATAAGCCCCCCGCCTGCAGACCCCCACAACCACCGGCCACAGTTGTGGGGTTGAGGCCCTTGTCCTCATCAACATGGGGACAAGGTGCTTTGAGGGGTCGCAGACCCCCAAAGCATCCTTCCAATGTTAAGGGCATGTGGCCTGGTACGGTTCAGGAGGGAGGGGGCCGCTCTCTCATCCCCCCTTTTTTTCCTGCAGCCTGCCAGGTTGCATGCTCGGATAAAGGGTCTGGTATGGATTTTTAGGGGGACCCCCACGTCAATTTTTTTTTTTTTTTTGACGCGGGGTTCCCCTTAATATCCATACCAGACCTGAAGGGCCTGGTAATTGAATTTGGGGGACCCCCACGCTTTTTTTTTTTTTTTTTTTTTTTTTATCAATGACTTTCAATGAGTGTATTACGGAGCCGACAATTCATAATAGCTGCAAGTGATTTTAAAGGACTTTTTTTCCTGCATAAATGACACTTTGTTCAGGGACAGTTCTAAGCACCAGAAACATGCGCCCCTTCACAGGCATACTATAGACACACCCCCCCGTACGAAATTTAAAGGAATATTACACTTTTATTGTTTCACTTTAATCATTATTAAAATCACTGCTTCCGAAAAAACGGGCATTTTTAAAACTTTTTTTTTGCATTGATCCATGTCCCCTGGGGCAGGACCCGGGTCCCCAAACCCTTTTTAGGACAGTAACTTGCAGAATCTTTTCTCTGTCAAATCTTTTTTCTCTGTCGAATATTTTCTCTATATAATCTTGGACTAATAGAGGTAAGGTTAGGCACATTCGACCACAGGTTCTATAGACAGATTGTTATTGTCAGAGTCACATCGAATCTCCTATTCTATATCGAACTGTTCTAACAATGAAAATGAAAATAAAGCATTTATTTATGTCGGCTCTTTCGTTTTTCGGATTTTGTGCTTTCGTTATCGTTTGTTAAAACGAAAACGAAAATAGCTGAAATTCGGATGAAAACTAATGCACATGACTACTTCTTATACCCTCCTCCATGCTCACCACTTCAGACCCTCATTACCCTTTCCATCCCCCTGATATCTTTCTTTTTATGATGGATTTCTAATTAGACGATTGTAATGCCTTCCTTTGCTGGATCCAATCTCCTGGTGACTGATGGCATTATATGTACTGAGCTTTGTCTCTTGTGTTGTTGTCTGTACAAGAAATATATATATATATATATATATATAATTTTTTTTTTTTGTTAAAAGGTCTGCATTGCTGCAGCAAGACTTTCCACACTCGGTGCAGAAAAATTGCTTTACATTACCCCTACCTGAAGTGCAAAGCCTGTCCCCCACCTACCTAAAATGTGAGGCCCATCCCCACCTATCTGACATGTGATGCCCATCCCCCACCTACCTGAAATGTGAGGCCCATCCCCCACCTACCTGAAATGTGAGGCCCATTCTTCACCTACCTGAAATACGAGGCCCATCCCCACCTATCTGACATGTGATGCCCATCCTCCACCTACCTGAAATGTAAGGCCCATCCTCCACCTACCTGAAATGTAAGGCCCATCCTCCACCTACCTGAAATGTGAAAACTGTCACCTCACCCACCACAAAATGCAGCAAGGGGACGGGGCTTACCAATATGCCATACATATGCATCACTAATTCCTCCCGTAGACACCTCCCGACCCCTGTTCATGATGGGGACATTTATAATAAAAACAACACAGGGTGCTGGCGCTTGAAAATCAGATGTCTAATGATATAATTACAATGAGTCTAATGTTAAAAGTTCATTCTCAAAGTTTAAAAAGTAAATCTGATTGTACAATCTTAATTAAGCTGACCACACACCATACAATCTGATTGTACATTCTCCTGAGTTGGTAGAGAAGACGGCTGTTTTGGGAAAGATTGCTTTCAGTATCAGACATGTAATCTGTTCTCGTTTCCTCTGCCATATTGGAGAAACAATTCTGAAGAATTCGAGGAATGAAACATTTCAGTGGTGAGGAGGTTCCTAGAAATTACAATCTGGGCAATATTTTTGGATGAGGCATCAAACCACAAGATAGAAAGTTCCTCTTCTGGTACTTTATTGTACAAAACACACAGAAACACCCAACATTGTTGTTTCTGAGCATATTAAGCACAAGGTAGTTCTGGGGGCCCCCTTGTCTCTACTGGACCAACTCTCGGCGATGGACAGACTATCGATGATAGTCAATAGGCAGGCCAGAAAAATCTGTGGTAGTTTCTGCTGGTCACACAATCCCAGTGCTTGGTGGGCTGACATTCAAAGGGAATGCAACCTGCCCTCCAACTGCCTCATTTGTGACATGCCCACCAGGTGGAACACAACATTAGCAATGCTGCAGCGGCTGCACACACAGCAGAGGGCCATCAATGAGTACCTGTGTGAATATGGCACAAGGACAGGGTCAGGGGAGCTTGGCATTCGTTTCGCTATGCCGGTGGCTACTGATCAAGGATGCATGCACTGTCCTGTCACCATTTGAGGAGGCCACGAGGATGGTGAGCAGTGACAATGCATGCGTCAGTGATACTGTCCCTCTTGTCTTCCTTCTGGAGCACATGCTGCATGGAATAATGGAGAAGGCACTTGAGGCCGAACAGAGACAGGAAGAGGACGACTTCATTACCTCTCAAGGCCCCCTTTATCCAGACAGTATTCGTGCGGGCCCGCCGATCACACAGGAAGAAGAGGAGGAGGATTGTGTCAGCATGGACATGGAGGATAACACTCAGCAGCAGTCTTCACGGGATGGTTTTCAGTCCTCAGAAACCCAAGGAGTTGTGCGTGGCTGGGAGGAGGTTGTTTACAGATCATGTGATCCTTAGTGACCTATAGGACTCAGGATCGAATGTCTCTGCAAACTTACGCTGCATGGCCTCACTGATTCTGCAAAGCCTGCGAAAGGACCCTAGGATTTGTGGTATCAAGGAGAGAGATCATTACTGTCTGGCAACCTGTTACTGTGGGGGGATGGAGATGTCCCCTCCTGCTCCTTTTAATAACAGCCAATGCTGTTCATCCATGGCAGCCAGTGACAATAGACGGGACAGGACAGAGGTGTCAGTCACTCAGGTGTGAGCAGATGCCACATTTTTGGACAGATTGTGCCACGGTCAGGAAAGTGGAGAGCTGGAGGAGACAATACAAAGTATGGCCCATACTTTGCATTATCTCATGTACTCAGGGACAGATCTGATCCAGAGATCCCACTGTATGGCACTGATGATTTGATTTGGATTTGGGAACTGACCTGCTGACAAGGCGTGATGCTTGCTGGACCATGGATGGGAGGGAAGGTGACAAGATGCTGCTGTGACCTGCTGCTGGCTGGACAGATCTGATGGCTGCAAGATGTGGGTGTAAATCAATGTATGTCACCTGGTCTGCAGACACCCCCCCTTTATCATACCAGCTCATCTACTCTATACCTGGTTGGTGAACACAGCAACACCACCCCCCCTTACCAGGTAAGCTCACAGCTCAGCTACCAGGGGAGGGCTGGCAGCCCTAGGCCAGGGGGGCAAGTCCAGTCAAGTGGCCCATATAACGGTGGTGGCAAAGTGATGGATAGGGAAAACAGACGAAGGTTTTCCATGATCACAAAGGTGGGGGGGAGGGTCAGGGAGGACAATGTGGCCCCCCAGGGCCCGTGGAGGACTTGTACCACCATAGCCTCCAAGAACTAAAGTGCAAACAAGTCCTTGTATGAATCCCTCAGAGCTGGGGATCTGACCCCCCCCCCCCAGACCAACCTGTGAGGGACTACAAGTCCAAGCATTACCACCTGAGATTTAAGGATTTGACCCCCCCAACTAGTGAAGGACTACAAGTCCCAGCATGAAACCCTGAGATCTAAGGATGTGTCCCCTTAGGTCCTGAGCTCTGAGGGGTTCATGCTGGGACCTGTAGCCTTTTACTTTTGGGATATCACATCCCCAAAAGTAAAGGACTACAAGTCCCAGCATGACCCCTGGCTGAGATTTAAGGATGTGATCTCCTCCTCTGCTACCAGCTCATTCTCCCATGACACATATGCTCCACATTACACATATGTTCTAATTCATTCACTGCTCCCTCACCTCAGGCAGAGGTGCTTCTGTCAGTCAGTGACCGTTCCCTTCCCTCAGGCAGGCTCCGAGGCGCATGCCGCCACACAGGAGAAGATGGAGGGAGGAGGTGAGTGGATAAAACACTAATAGGCATGGTGGAGGTGGAAGATCCTTTCCTCCTGGGGACTGTGACATCACTGGTTGCTAGATGCCAGGTAATCCTAGCAACCCCTGCAGATGATAGCGGCCAGCAGTGGAACAAACGCATCTTGGCCAGCAGAGTCACTTTGTGTGGCATAGCTTTACTCACAGAGACACCGCTCCATATTTCCATGCACAGCGAGAGAGAGACCCTGCTCCACATTTTCCTGTACCTGATTAGAGCCATAGGCTCTAATAGGCTTCAAAATAGGGTGGACTCAGAGCGCAGAGCATTGCACTTGGAGCCCACCCAGGTGTATTAGAAAAGCAAATGAATATTTGCTTTTTTTAACACTGAATCGGCTCTCCACCAATCAGGATAGCGCAGGTCTAATACCCATCACCTGATTGGCTGGAAGAGCCACTGCCTGACCCTCTGCCCGTCCCACAGCTCACCCGTCATCTGCTGCCTGACCCGCCACCAAGATGCGGTAAGTGGCAGTCAGAAAGCAAGCGGGCAGGGGTTGTGCTGGTTAAATGCTGCTGGGGGGGTCGATGCGGCTGCATTTGATGGGCACAGTGAGGCTGCATTTGATGGGCACAATGTGGCTGCAATTGATGGGCACAACGAGGCTGCATTTGATGGGCACAGTTTTGCTGCATTTGATGGGCACAGTGAGGTTTCATTTGGTGGGAAAAATGAGGTTGCATTTGGTGGGCAAAGTGATGTTACATTGGTGGGCACAGTGAGGTTACATTTGATGGGCACAGTGAGGCTACATTTGGTGGGCACAGTGAGGCTACATTTGGTGGGCACAGTGAGGCTGCAATTGATGGGCACAATGTGGCTGCAATTGATGGGCACAATGAGGCTGCATTTGGGCACAGGGTGGATGCATTTGATGGGCACAATGTGGCTCCATTTGGTGGGCAAAGGGAGGTTGCATTTGGTGGGCAAAGGGAGGTTGCATTTGGTGGGCAAAGGGAGGTTGCATTTGGTGGGCACAGTGTGGCTGCAATTGATGGGCACAGTGAGGCTGCAATTGATGGCCACAATGAGGCTGAATTTGGGCACAGTGTGGCTGCATTTGGTGGGCACAGTGAGGTTGCATTTCATGGGCACAGTAAAGGTTACATTTGGTGGGCACAGTGAGGTTACATTTGGTGGGCACAGTGTGGCTGCATTTGGTTGGCACAGTGAAGTTACATTTGGCGTGCTAAATTAAGGTTGCATTTGGTGAGCACAGTGAAGTTACATTTGTGGGCACAGTGTGGCTGCATTTGGTGGGCACAGTGTGGCTGCATTTGGTGGGCACAGTGTGGCTGCATTTGGTGGGCACAGTGTGGCTGCATTTGGTGGGCACAGTGAGGTTGCATTTCATGGGCACAGTAAAGGTTACATTTGGTGGGCACAGTGAGGTTACATTTGGTGGGCACAGTGTGGCTGCATTTGGTTGGCACAGTGAAGTTACATTTGGCGTGCTAAATTAAGGTTGCATTTGGTGAGCACAGTGAAGTTACATTTGTGGGCACAGTGTGGCTGCATTTGGTGGGCACAGTGAGGTTACATTTGGTGGGTACAGTGAGGTTGCATTTGGTGGGCACAGTGAGGTTGCATTTGGTGGGCACAGTGAGGTTGCATTTGGTGGGCACAGTGTGGCTGCATTTGGTGGGCACAGTGAGGTTACATATGTTGGTCACAGTGTGGCTGCATTTGGTGGGCACAGTGAGGTTACATTTGGTGGGCACAGTGAGGTTACATATGTTGGTCACAGTGTGGCTGCATTTGGTGGGCACAGTGAGGTTACATATGGTGGGCACAGTGTGGCTGCATTTGGTGGGCACAGTGTGGTTACATTTGGTGGGCACAGTGTGGTTACATTTGGTGGGCACAGTGAGGTTACATTTGGTGGGCACAGTGAGGTTACATTTGGTGGGCACAGTGAGGTTGCATTTGGTGGACACAGTGAGGCTGCATTTGGTGGACACAGTGAGGCTGCATTTGGTGGACACAGTGAGGCTGCATTTGGTGGACACAGTGAGGCTGCATTTGGTGGACACAGTGAGGCTGCATTTGGTGGACACAGTGAGGCTGCATTTGGTGGACACAGTGAGGCTGCATTTGGTGGACACAGTGTGGCTGCATTTCGTGGGCACAGTGAGGTTACATATGTTGGTCACAGTGTGGCTGCATTTGGTGGGCACAGTGAGGTTACATTTGGTGGGCACAGTGTGGCTGCATTTGGTGGGCACAGTGTGGCTGCATTTGGTGGGCACAGTGAGGTTACATTTGGTGGGAACAGTCAGGTTACATTTGGTGGGAACAGTGAGGTTACATTTGGTGGGCACAGTGAGGTTACATTTGGTGGGCACAGTGAGGTTACATTTGGTGGGCACAGTGTGGCTACATTTGGTGGGCACAGTGTGGCTGCATTTGGTGGGCACAGTGAGGTTACATTTGGTGGGCACAGTGTGGCTACATTTGGTGGGCACAGTGAGGTTACATTTTGTGGGCACAGTGAGGTTACATTTTGTGGGCACAGTCTGGCTGCATTTTGTGGGCACAGTGAGCTTACATTTGGTGGGCACAGTGAGGTTACATTTGGTGGGCACAGTGAGGTTACATTTGGTGGGCACAGTGTGGCTGCATTTTGTGGGCACAGTGAGGTTACATATGTTGGTCACAGTGTGGCTGCATTTGGTGGGCACAGTGAGGTTACATTTGGTGGGCACAGTGAGGCTGAATTTGGTGGGCACGGTGAGGCTGCTTTTGGTGGGCACAGTGTGGCTGCATTTGGTGGGCACCGTGAGGTTACATATGTTGGTCACAGTGTGGCTGCATTTGGTGGGGACAGTGTGGCTGCATTTGGTGGGCACAGTGAGGCTACATTTGGTGGGCACAGTGTGGCTACATTTGGTGGGCACAGTGTGGCTACATTTGGTGGGCACAGTGAGGTTACATTTGGTGGGCACAGTGAGGTTACATTTGGTGGGCACAGTGAGGTTACATTTGGTGGGCACAGTGAGGTTACATTTTGTGGGCACAGTGAGGTTACATTTTGTGGGCACAGTCTGGCTGCATTTTTTGGGCATGGTGAGGTTACATTTGGTGGGCACAGTGAGGTTGCATTTGGTGGGCACAGTGAGGTTACATTTGGTGGGCACAGTGAGGTTACATTTGGTGGGCACAGTGTGGCTGCATTTGGTGGGCACAGTGTGGCTGCATTTGGTGGGCACAGTGAGGTTGCATTTCATGGGCACAGTAAAGGTTACATTTGGTGGGCACAGTGAGGTTGCATTTCATGGGCACAGTAAAGGTTACATTTGGTGGGCACAGTGAGGTTACATTTGGTGGGCACAGTGTGGCTGCATTTGGTTGGCACAGTGAAGTTACATTTGGCGTGCTAAATTAAGGTTGCATTTGGTGAGCACAGTGAAGTTACATTTGTGGGCACAGTGTGGCTGCATTTGGTGGGCACAGTGAGGTTACATTTGGTGGGTACAGTGAGGTTGCATTTGGTGGGCACAGTGAGGTTGCATTTGGTGGGCACAGTGTGGCTGCATTTGGTGGGCACAGTGAGGTTACATATGTTGGTCACAGTGTGGCTGCATTTGGTGGGCACAGTGAGGTTACATTTGGTGGGCACAGTGAGGTTACATATGTTGGTCACAGTGTGGCTGCATTTGGTGGGCACAGTGAGGTTACATATGGTGGGCACAGTGTGGCTGCATTTGGTGGGCACAGTGTGGTTACATTTGGTGGGCACAGTGTGGTTACATTTGGTGGGCACAGTGTGGTTACATTTGGTGGGCACAGTGTGGTTACATTTGGTGGGCACAGTGTGGTTACATTTGGTGGGCACAGTGAGGTTACATTTGGTGGGCACAGTGAGGTTACATTTGGTGGGCACAGTGAGGTTACATTTGGTGGACACAGTGAGGCTGCATTTGGTGGACACAGTGAGGCTGCATTTGGTGGACACAGTGAGGCTGCATTTGGTGGACACAGTGAGGCTGCATTTGGTGGACACAGTGAGGCTGCATTTGGTGGACACAGTGAGGCTGCATTTGGTGGACACAGTGAGGCTGCATTTGGTGGACACAGTGTGGCTGCATTTCGTGGGCACAGTGAGGTTACATATGTTGGTCACAGTGTGGCTGCATTTGGTGGGCACAGTGAGGTTACATTTGATGGGCACAGTGTGGCTGCATTTGGTGGGCACAGTGTGGCTGCATTTGGTGGGCACAGTGAGGTTACATTTGGTGGGAACAGTCAGGTTACATTTGGTGGGAACAGTGAGGTTACATTTGGTGGGCACAGTGAGGTTACATTTGGTGGGCACAGTGAGGTTACATTTGGTGGGCACAGTGTGGCTACATTTGGTGGGCACAGTGTGGCTGCATTTGGTGGGCACAGTGAGGTTACATTTGGTGGGCACAGTGTGGCTACATTTGGTGGGCACAGTGAGGTTACATTTTGTGGGCACAGTGAGGTTACATTTTGTGGGCACAGTGAGGTTACATTTTGTGGGCACAGTCTGGCTGCATTTTGTGGGCACAGTGAGCTTACATTTGGTGGGCACAGTGAGGTTACATTTGGTGGGCACAGTGAGGTTACATTTGGTGGGCACAGTGTGGCTGCATTTTGTGGGCACAGTGAGGTTACATATGTTGGTCACAGTGTGGCTGCATTTGGTGGGCACAGTGAGGTTACATTTGGTGGGCACAGTGAGGCTGAATTTGGTGGGCACGGTGAGGCTGCTTTTGGTGGGCACAGTGAGGCTGCTTTGGTGGGCACCGTGAGGTTACATATGTTGGTCACAGTGTGGCTGCATTTGGTGGGGACAGTGTGGCTGCATTTGGTGGGCACAGTGAGGCTACATTTGGTGGGCACAGTGTGGCTACATTTGGTGGGCACAGTGTGGCTACATTTGGTGGGCACAGTGAGGTTACATTTGGTGGGCACAGTGAGGTTACATTTGGTGGGCACAGTGAGGTTACATTTGGTGGGCACAGTGAGGTTACATTTGGTGGGCACAGTGAGGTTACATTTTGTGGGCACAGTGAGGTTACATTTTGTGGGCACAGTCTGGCTGCATTTTTTGGGCATGGTGAGGTTACATTTGGTGGGCACAGTGAGGTTGCATTTGGTGGGCACAGTGAGGTTACATTTGGTGGGCACAGTGAGGTTACATTTGGTGGGCACAGTGTGGCTGCATTTGGTGGGCACAGTGTGGCTGCATTTGGTGGGCACAGTGAGGTTGCATTTCATGGGCACAGTAAAGGTTACATTTGGTGGGCACAGTGAGGTTACATTTGGTGGGCACAGTGTGGCTGCATTTGGTTGGCACAGTGAAGTTACATTTGGCGTGCTAAATTAAGGTTGCATTTGGTGAGCACAGTGAGGTTACATTTGTGGGCACAGTGTGGCTGCATTTGGTGGGCACATGAGGTTACATTTGGTGGGTACAGTGAGGTTGCATTTGGTGGGTACAGTGAGGTTGCATTTGGTGGGCACAGTGAGGTTGCATTTGGTGGGCACAGTGAGGTTGCATTTGGTGGGCACAGTGTGGCTGCATTTGGTGGGCACAGTGAGGTTACATATGTTGGTCACAGTGTGGCTGCATTTGGTGGGCACAGTGAGGTTACCTTTGGTGGGCACAGTGAGGTTACATATGTTGGTCACAGTGTGGCTGCATTTGGTGGGCACAGTGAGGTTACATATGGTGGGCACAGTGTGGCTGCATTTGGTGGGCACATTGTGGTTACATTTGGTGGGCACAGTGTGGTTACATTTGGTGGGCACAGTGAGGTTACATTTGGTGGGCACAGTGAGGTTACATTTGGTGGGCACAGTGAGGTTACATTTGGTGGACACAGTGAGGCTGAATTTGGTGGACACAGTGAGGCTGAATTTGGTGGACACAGTGAGGCTCCATTTGGTGGACACAGTGAGGCTGCATTTGGTGGACACAGTGAGGCTGTATTTGGTGGACACAGTGAGGCTGCATTTGGTGGACACAGTGAGGCTGCATTTGGTGGACACAGTGAGGCTGCATTTGGTGGACACAGTGTGGCTGCATTTTGTGGGCACAGTGAGGTTACATATGTTGGTCACAGTGTGGCTGCATTTGGTGGGCACAGTGAGGTTACATTTGGTGGGCACAGTGTGGCTGCATTTGGTGGGCACAGTGTGGCTGCATTTGGTGGGCACAGTGAGGTTACATTTGGTGGGAACAGTCAGGTTACATTTGGTGGGAACAGTGAGGTTACATTTGGTGGGCACAGTGAGGTTACATTTGGTGGGCACAGTGAGGTTACATTTGGTGGGCACAGTGAGGTTACATTTGGTGGGCACAGTGAGGTTACATTTGGTGGGCACAGTGTGGCTGAATTTGGTGGGCACAGTGTGGCTGAATTTGGTGGACACAGTGAGGCTGCATTTGGTGGACACAGTGAGGTTACATATGTTGGTCACAGTGTGGCTGCATTTGGTGGGCACAGTGAGGTTACATTTGGTGGGCACAGTGAGGCTGAATTTGGTGGGCACGGTGAGGCTGCATTTGGTGGGCACAGTGAGGCTGCATTTGGTGGGCACAGTGAGGTTACATATGTTGGTCACAGTGTGGCTGCATTTGGTGGGCACAGTGAGGCTACATTTGGTGGGCACAGTGTGGCTACATTTGGTGGGCACAGTGTGGCTACATTTGGTGGGCACAGTGTGGCTACATTTGGTGGGCACAGTGTGGCTACATTTGGTGGGCACAGTGAGGTTACATTTGGTGGGCACAGTGAGGTTACATTTGGTGGGCACAGTGAGGTTACATTTTGTGGGCACAGTCTGGCTGCATTTTGTGGGCACAGTGAGGTTACATTTGGTGGGCACAGTGAGGTTACATTTGGTGGGCACAGTGTGGCTGCATTTGGTGGGCACAGTCTGGCTGCATTTGGTGGGCACAGTGAGGTTTCATTTGGTGGGCACAGTGTGGCTGCATTTGGTGGGCACAGTGTGGCTGCATTTGGTGGGCACAGTGTGGCTGCATTTGGTGGGCACAGTGAGGCTGCATTTGGTGGGCACAGTGAGGCTGCATTTGGTGGGCACAGTGTGGTTACATTTGGTGGGCACAGTGAGGTTACATTTTGTGGGCACAGTGAGGTTACATTTTGTGGGCACAGTCTGGCTGCATTTTTTGGGCACGGTGAGGTTACATTTGGTGGGCACAGTGAGGTTGCATTTGGTGGGCACAGTGAGGTTACATTTGGTGGGCACAGTGTGGCTGCATTTGGTGGGCTCAGTGTGGCTGCATTTGGTGGGCACAGTGAGGTTGCATTTCATGGGCACAGTAAAGGTTACATTTGGTGGGCACAGTGAGGTTACATTTGGTGGGCACAGTGTGGCTGCATTTGGTTGGCACAGTGAAGTTACATTTGGCGTGCTAAATTAAGGTTGCATTTGGTGAGCACAGTGAGGTTACATTTGTGGGCACAGTGTGGCTGCATTTGGTGGGCACAGTGAGGTTACATTTGGTGGGTACAGTGAGGTTACATTTGGTGGGTACAGTGAGGTTGCATTTGGTGGGCACAGTGAGGTTGCATTTGGTGGGCACAGTGAGGTTGCATTTGGTGGGCACAGTGTGGCTGCATTTGGTGGGCACAGTGAGGTTACATATGTTGGTCACAGTGTGGCTGCATTTGGTGGGCACAGTGAGGTTACATTTGATGGGCACAGTGAGGTTACATATGTTGGTCACAGTGTGGCTGCATTTGGTGGGCACAGTGAGGTTACATATGGTGGGCACAGTGTGGCTGCATTTGGTGGGCACATTGTGGTTGCATTTGGTGGGCACAGTGTGGTTACATTTGGTGGGCACAGTGTGGTTACATTTGGTGGGCACAGTGAGGTTACATTTGGTGGGCACAGTGAGGCTGAATTTGGTGGACACAGTGAGGCTGAATTTGGTGGACACAGTGAGGCTGAATTTGGTGGACACAGTGAGGCTGAATTTGGTGGACACAGTGAGGCTGAATTTGGTGGACACAGTGAGGCTGCATTTGGTGGACACAGTGAGGCTGCATTTGGTGGACACAGTGAGGCTGCATTTGGTGGACACAGTGAGGCTGCATTTGGTGGACACAGTGAGGCTGCATTTGGTGGACACAGTGAGGCTGCATTTGGTGGACACAGTGTGGCTGCATTTTGTGGGCACAGTGAGGTTACATATGTTGGTCACAGTGTGGCTGCATTTGGTGGGCACAGTGAGGTTACATTTGGTGGGCACAGTGTGGCTGCATTTGGTGGGCACAGTGTGGCTGCATTTGGTGGGCACAGTGAGGTTACATTTGGTGGGAACAGTGAGGTTACATTTGGTGGGAACAGTGAGGTTACATTTGGTGGGAACAGTGAGGTTACATTTGGTGGGAACAGTGAGGTTACATTTGGTGGGAACAGTGAGGTTACATTTGGTGGGCACAGTGAGGTTACATTTGGTGGGCACAGTGAGGTTACATTTGGTGGGCACAGTGAGGTTACATTTGGTGGGCACAGTGTGGCTACATTTGGTGGGCACAGTGAGGTTACATTTGGTGGGCACAGTGAGGTTACATTTGGTGGGCACAGTGAGGTTACATTTGGTGGACACAGTGTGGCTGCATTTTGCGGGCACAGTGAGGTTACATATGTTGGTCACAGTGTGGCTGCATTTTGCGGACACAGTGAGGTTACATATGTTGGTCACAGTGTGGCTGCATTTGGTGGGCACAGTGAGGTTACATTTGGTGGGCACAGTGAGGCTGAATTTGGTGGGCACGGTGAGGCTGCATTTGGTGGGCACGGTGAGGCTGCATTTGGTGGGCACAGTGAGGTTACATATGTTGGTCACAGTGTGGCTGCATTTGGTGGGCACAGTGAGGCTACATTTGGTGGGCACAGTGTGGCTACATTTGGTGGGCACAGTGTGGCTACATTTGGTGGGCACAGTGAGGTTACATTTGGTGGCCACAGTGAGGTTACATTTGGTGGGCACAGTGAGGTTACATTTGGTGGGCACAGTGAGGTTACATTTTGTGGGCACAGTGAGGTTACATTTTGTGGGCACAGTCTGGCTGCATTTTGTGGGCACAGTGAGGTTACATTTGGTGGGCACAGTGAGGTTACATTTGGTGGGCACAGTGAGGTTACATTTGGTGGGCACAGTGTGGCTGCATTTGGTGGGCAGAGTCTGGCTGCATTTGGTGGGCACAGTGAGGTTACATTTGGTGGGCACAGTGTGGCTGCATTTGGTGGGCACAGTGTGGCTGCATTTGGTGGGCACAGTGTGGCTGCATTTGGTGGGCACAGTGTGGCTGCATTTGGTGGGCACAGTGTGGCTGCATTTGGTGGGCACAGTGAGGCTGCATTTGGTGGGCACAGTGTGGCTGCATTTGGTGGGCACAGTGAGGTTACATTTGGTGGGCACAGTGTGGCTGCATTTGGTGGGCACAGTGAGGTTACATTTGGTGGGCACAGTGTGGCTGCATGTGACCGGGGGGGACATGCAGGAAGACAGTGAGATCAGCAACACTGCAGCACACCAGTGTGAGTCCACATCATAGGACCAGCTACTGCACATGCTGCTGAAAGAAACTTCCTTATCTGTAGAGAGGGGGAGGGGCTGACCATAGCTCACTTACTTGGAAGGAAGGACCCAGCACGGGGCTCAGATATCACAGCTTCCACAGCGTCCCATAGAAAGCACTGTCTGCTCTGTTTAAATGTTCCCGCCCACACATCCTATTCAGACGCAGCACATAGGCTGCTCAGAGTGTGGGCGGGCACAGAGAGAGAGGGGGCTGGAGGAGGCGGAGCGGATCCACCCTCTTCCATTCGGCTGTGCTCACAATGGACACAGACTGTCAGCTCAGAAGCCGGGGACAGCACTGTGACAGGACAGATGTCCGCTCACAGCACAAACGTTCCTGCGCTTCTGGGCTGTTATCCAGCCCTGTCAGCCTCCCTCCGGACCGAGCAGTAACATGTGGCCAACTGCGGAACTGCACATCATGTGCACTTCCCAGCTCAGCTGGCAGCACATCAGCCTTTTTATAGCGAATCAGAGCAGCCCAGGGGGAAAATGCATCCCTGCCCCCCAGCCCAGCCCGCCCCTGTCAGCTACTATAGGTGGGTGGGCAATATACAGCACACACCTGTATTCTGCAACCTGTACATAGCACACGCATGTATTCTGCAACCTGTACATAGCACACGCCTGTATTCTGCAACCTGTACGTTGCAAACACCTGTATTCTGCAACCTGTACGTTGCAAACGCCTGTATTCTGCAACCTGTACATTGCAAACGCCTGTATTCTGCAACCTGTACATTGCAAACGCCTGTATTCTGCAACCTTTACATTGCAAACGCCTGTATTCTGCAACCTGTACATAGGGCACGCCTTTATTCTGCAACCTGTACATTGCAAACGCCTGTATTCTGCAACCTGTACATAGGGCACGCCTGTATTCTGCAACCTGTACATAGGGCACGCCTGCATTATGCAACCTGTACATAGTGCACGCCTGTATTCTGCTACCTGTACATAGCACATGCCTGCATTCTACAACCTGTACTTAGCACACACCTGTATTCTGCAACCTGTACATAGCAAATGCCTGTATTCTGCTACCTGTACATAGCACATGCCTGCATTCTACAACCTGTACTTAGCACACACCTGTATTCTGCAGCCTGTACATAGCAAACGCCTGTATTCTGCTACCTGTACATAGCACATGCCTGCA
The DNA here is from genome assembly GCF_037356315.1 of Lithobates pipiens. Lineage (NCBI taxonomy): Eukaryota > Metazoa > Chordata > Amphibia > Anura > Ranidae > Lithobates > Lithobates pipiens. Next base: position 689,856,521 of record NW_027507903.1, on the reverse strand, counting down.
TTCTACAACCTGTACTTAGCACACACCTGTATTCTGCTACCTGTACATAGCACACGCCTGCATTCTGATACCTGTACATAGCACATGCCTGTATTTTGCAACCTGTACATAGCACATGCCTGTATTCTGCTACCTGTACATAGCACATGCCTGTATTCTGCTACCTGTACATAGCACATGCCTGTATTTTGCAACCTGTACATAGCACACGCCTGTATTCTACAACCTGTATATAGCAAACGCCTGTATTCTGCAACCCCCCTATCAGGTCAGCTACACTATACCTGGGTGGGGGTGAACACAGCAACCCTTCTTTATCTGACAGACCAGCACAGTAAGGATGGCAGGGCAGACACGCTCCTCCAGCCTCTTCTCACAACCCACACACCCCCTATCACCAGCTCACCTCGGGCTCTCAGCTTCAGCTGGGGAGGTTTAGACTTCGGAAGAAGGTGTGGACACAATGTGTAACAGCAGCCCCACCCCCGCTCTGAACGATGACACACCCAGCTCCGCTGCTAAGCAGTGGTGGGTGGAGGTAGCAGGGGAAAACAGAAACCAGACCATGCTATTTTGACCACAGCGCTGGGGGTGTTCCAGCTGACAAAAAAACTACTAAACAGAGCCCCCAGAGCCAGGCATGTCCTTAGAATTTTGTCAGACAGTGTCACCCAACCTGGGTGCAGAGTGAACCCCCATAGCAATGCCACCCGGCCACTGACACCCCAGATGTGTGGCACCCGGGACGGAACGAACGCCCCACCCTTGCTTGGTATGCCTCTGTGGTATGGGTACCACAGAAATTTCGAGAATTAGCCAGCAGCACAAATCCATTGACTAGGAACACATTTAGGATATGGGATGGACTGAGTAGACTATACTACTGGGAATATAACGCACCTTTAATTTCTTTATTAGACACTAATTATTTTAAGCCAGGGAAAAGGGATTATGTAGATTTCTCCAGATGGGCAAAAAAGAGGAAATATTACTGCGGTATGTGATGAAAGGGTATAGAATATGCACGTTCACTGAAATCACACAAACAATGGGGAAATATGCCATTAGATAGATGGAGGTGCACACAATAACAACACTTTACACAATCACTACCACAACCACTGCGGGGAAAAGGGAACACGAGGCTAATAGAGAAGCTGTTTAGTTCCTCCTTGTGCTCAAAGCAAAATATATCCAGAATATATAAAATACTGGTAAAGGAAACAGAACCTAAATATCCACCTGTAGCACCAATCCCGAAGGAGCTGCTGGTTTGATTGGGCATACTGTTACCTTCTTCTCCTCAATTCACGTCTAGGGGTGTCCCGTGGAAGATGGCCCAGTAACTTGAGAGACTGACGACAGATCCGCATAAAGGGATTTTATTTGCAAAAACGTAGACAACGAACAGTCTCTTAAATTAGGATAAGAGGGTCAGGAGGAAAGTTCAGGTACTCTTAAGCCGCGTACACACGGGCGGACTGTCTGGCCAACTTAGTCCGTCAGACAATCCGACGGACAGTCCGTCATACTTTCGAATGAACGGACTTGACCACACACACCACTTTTTGAGCGGACTAATACGGCGTACTAAGTCCGCCATACTATCCGCCCTACTTTTGAAATGAACGGACTCGCCCACACACGCGGAGGAAAGTCCGCTCATTTCGAGCGCGTCTCCAGGTAGGCGGGGCCCGCGAGGGAGACGTCGCTGACCCCGCCGCCTGGTATGGACTTAAAGGGGAACCCCAACGCCGAAAAAAATCAGCGTGGGGGTCCCCCCCAAGTCCACAACAGACCCTTGTCCGAGCACGCTACCCGGCTGGCCAGGAAAGGGGGGGCGAGCGAGCGCCCCCCCCTCCTAAACCGTACCAGGCCGCGTGCCCTCAACATGGGGGGGGTGCCTTGGGGAAGGGGGGGCCGCGCGTCCCCCCCACCCCAAAGCACCTTGTCCCCATGTTGATGAGGACAAGGGCCTCTTCCCGACAACCCTGGCCGTTGGTTGTCGGGGTCTGCGGGCGGGGGGCTTATCGGAATCCGGGAGCCCCCTATACCGGCCCCCCAACCCTATGTGAATGAGTATGGTGTACAATCTTCTTCTTCTTCTTCTTCTTCGGGTAGCGTGCTCGGACAAGCGTCTGTTGTGGACTTGGGGGGACCCCCACGCCGATTTTTTTCGGCGTTGGGGTTCCCCTTTAAGTCCATACCAGGCGGCGGGGCCAGCGACGTCTCCTTCGCGGGCCCCGCCTACCTGGATACCCGCTCGAGATGAGCGGACTTTTCTCCGGGCGGGAAAAGTCTGCTCATTTCAAAAGTACGGCGGACTGGCATACACACGGGCGGATTGTCCGCCGAAATGCGAGTCCGACGGACAGTATTACGGAAATTCCGAAATACTTAGTCCGCCAGACTGCACGCTGAAAAAGTCCGCTGAAGCCCACACACGAGCGGACTGTCCGCTGAAATGTGTTTCGGCGGACTAAGTTGGCCAGACAGTCCGCCCGTGTGTACGCGGCTTTAGTGTCAAAGTCATTAATGAAGAACTTGCTTACTTTGACTAAATCCAGAGAATAGCCATTCACAGCTGGATGTTCACTCAAGTTAGATAGCCCCAAGGCCCAGCAGCCAACAAGGTGCTTAACTCAGGAATAAGTCTCTGCCACAGACGTTGTTGTAGAACATGTAGGAATAAGTCTCTGCCACAGACGTTGTTGTAGAGCACGTGGAAATTAAACTTGTAGAACACTTGTGTGATTCCTGGATCTTTCAGCCAGCTTGGCGATACCCATGAGACAGGATTCTCTTAGGTACTTCAGCCCCTCCAGGCTCTTGCTAAGAAACCAACCCGTACGTGGCTTTCTTCTGAAGAGTCTTCCCCTGAATAGCTACGAAGTTACTGGGTCTCTCCCAGACCGGAGACGGCACCCAAACATCTCATAATCTTTATTTAGTTTCCTTGCCTCGGGCTAGGCAGCCCCGAGACAATAAGTAGGGTGGATCCGCACCCCAGGCCATAGCCTTCCTGGGGGCTGGTCAGGAGGACCAGGTCCATGGAGTCAGAACATCCTTCTGGACCGGAACCAAACCATGTGACGTCTGCATCTTAAGTACCCTCTCCCGGAAAGCACAGCAAGAGCGCCAATTCCACTGGGCGGGCTCCGAGAGAGAGTAATCTTAAAGCACCCAACCAGACTGTGGTTCCATGCCTGTCAGAAGAGATAGTGCCCCCCTGTGGCCAGGCTGAACATCCTATAGCCCAGTCAGACTGATGCTGAGGTCCCAATTTAAAACAATTGTACCCAAACCAAACTGTAGTTCAGGTGTAACCTTAAATTTCAAAAACATAGCGCGTGCTCTTCAGGAGGCGGCGCTACACACCTTATTTGGGGGAGGAGGAAATAGGAGCTCTCCGAGATGAGGAACATAGAGGAATATTTTAAGATCAGCCTATTTTGCTACAAGTGATGCTCAGACAATGGAGATGTGCTTTAAATTATTGGCAAGATGGTATGTGACGTCACAGAGGGCATGGCGGTCCAGAGCGGATGTCCCCCCAACATGCTGGAGGCGATGTGATGCGCCATGGACCTTTGCGCACCTGTGGTGGGAATGCATAAAAATCCAGCTTTATTGGGAGGGAATTATTAGGGTGATATACCAAATAACACATTCAGATGGATCCCTGAAAATGCCTGTTCTATGACATGGAAAAAAATTGTGGCTCAGTACAGGAATACCTTAGTTCCATACCTATTAAATGCAGCAAAAAGCCTGATCCCGAGATGGTGGAGAACTCCAGAAGTGGCAACTATGAAGAAGTGGGTAGCAAAGGTGGACTGGTTGAGATGAATACAGACACATAGTAGAGGACTCCCTAGAGCAGCCTTTCTAAACCTTTTCAACACAGAGGAACCTTTGAAATCATTCTCCAGTCACGGGGAAACCCCTGCTAGAAATTAGAAATCTACAACTCGTGATACATTGGTGTGATGGTCAGTGGGAAGAATGGTCCTTACACTTGTGGTCATTGGGAAGAATTACCTCCTTACAGATAGGTAAAAAGATCAATTGTGTCGGTGGGAACTTATCCAAGAGGCAAAAATGGCCCAATGCTGAAGGAACCCCTAGCAACCTCTGGAGGAACCCTGGTTGAGAATCACTGCCCTAGAGGCATACTATAGCACATGGGGGAAATGGTTAAAGTTCAAAAAATCTTTGGAATATACGATTATGGCAGATGCCTAAAGGGGGCAAGTGAAATAAGGGAGGGCAAAGTGTAAAACGAGAGATGACAAGACCTGAGTGAGGGAAGTATTGCCTAATGCCGCGTACAAACGATCAGAATTCCGGCCAGAAAAAGACTGATAAGAGCTTTTCCAACTTGAGTGAACATCCAGTTGTGAATGGCTATTCTCTGGATTTAGTCAAAGTAAGCAAGTCCTCCATTAATGACTTTGACACTAATTCCGCGTACACACGATTGGAATTCCGGCCAGAAAAAGACAGATGAGAGCTTTTCATCGGAAAATGCGACCGTGTGTGTGCTCCATCGGAATTTAGCTGTCCGAATTTCCGCCAGCCAAAAATTGATAGCATGTTCTCAATTTTCCCAACGGAAAAACTTTCTATCGGTAATTCTGATCGTGTGTATGCAATTCTGACACGCATGCTCAGATTCAACTACGAGACAGAAGCTATTGGCTACTGGCTATTGAACTTCCTTTTTCTAGTCGTGTCGTACGTGTTGTACGTCACTGCGTTATAAATAATCGGAATTTGGTGTGACCGTGTGTAGGCAAGACAGCTTCAGCCGAATACCGTCGGAATTCCATTGGGAAAACAATCAGAGCTTTATCCGTCGAGAATTCCAATCGTGTGTACGCGGCATAAGAGGGACAGGGAGATGGGGGGAGGGAGGGGGGCCCCATGAGAACTGAGGAGAGAGAGAGAGGAAGAGACTGAATTAGGGGGGTAAGTATGTTTTTTTTTTGTTTTGTTTTTTTCTTTCCTTTTAGGGGAGGGGGTTTGGGGATTTGGATAAGGTATATGTTGTAGTGAAATGATGCAATGTGGAAGTTGAAGGACAGATATACTTATCTATATTGTAATGGTGTGCTTTTCTATGAATCTAATAATAATAATAAAAAGATAATATATAAAAAAAACTGGTTCCGGGGCAGAGCCTTGGGGCACCCCACTTACCACTCCAGACCAGTCTGAGTACACGTTAGACGTGCAATTGGTTTCAGTCCGAATACAAATTCGGCCAAATTTTTGGGTTATTCAGAGATTCATATATATCCAAATCTCGGAATGAAATAGTAACTAATTTTGTTAAAATCCATTCAAATTTGTTTTTACTTGTTTTCTAATGAATTCCAACTTTTCAGAATGATTAGAATTCGGATTGGTTGAAAAACGATTGACCAATCCGAATTCTCTGTAAAGAATAGCTGGTTGTTAAGCAGTGGGCCGGAAAGCTGGCCGCCCGCGTCCTTCACAACCACGAGTCATCATCTGTCAGCGGGCTTCACCACATATAGATGAATGTAAAGAAAATAATGCTGGGCATAGAAAGTGTTAAAAAAAATGTGGGGTTCGATCCCAAAATCCATACCAAACCCTTACTGGAGCACACAGCCTGGCAGGTCAGGAAAGGGGTGGGGGGCGAGTGAGTGTTCCCCTTCCTGACCCATATCAGGCCACATGCCCTCAACTCGGGGGGGTGGGTGTTTTAGCGCAAGGTTGGCTCTGCCCCCCCACCCCAAAGCAACTTGTCCCCATGTTGATGGGAAAAGTGTCTCTTACCGACAACCCTGGTCTTTGGTTGTGGGGACCTGCTGGGGGGCTTATCAAAATCTAAAAGCCCTCTTTTATAAGGGGCCCCCCATGTGAATGAGTATAGGATACATAGTACCCCTACCCATTCACCAAATGTGTCAAAAAGTAATAAAAACAGCGTTTTTAACAGATCTTATATAAAAAAAAAAAAAAACAGTGTCCCCCAATGTAGATCCATTGTCAATCACGTCGCCCGCCGACCGGAAACAGAACAAAACAAAAAATACGCTGTCGCCATCATGGAGGCCATCTGCCTACTGCAGAATCCTCCGCCTGACATTTCTTATATAGGTGAGGGGCATTTCTGGGCCTTGTGGGTTACTGCAGAACTCGGATCCCAAACATATCACAGATTGCTCAGTCTTTATATGTAATAACATGTAGAAAAGTGACACATTCTAAGCTCACAGATGAACAGAAATGAGCCGTAGAGACATTATAAACAGCGATTCTGACAAGTCCATGGTTAGCCTTCCCTGACTATAAGAAAGATTATTATGTGTTCTGTCATGAGGCAACCAATCAGACATCAGGAGTGGCGGTGTTTCATCAGATTAGACGATCCATCAGAATGTGTAACAGAAGTGACGTTACATCGCTGCCATCTTGCTACACCCCTCACTCCTCCATAGTAAGGATACACTGAGAAGGGGGAAAGCGGACATCTTGTTACACCCACCGGAGTGTTTCATTTTACATTTATTTTTAACAGTAAAGTGAGTTTATATAGTAAAATACAGAACACCGTCTGACTGGTAAGATGTTGAATTTTAAAAGCACAGGTTTCTCACAGGTTTTCTAATCTGACAGAAGTTTGTTGCTTTTAAAAATTCAACATCTAAACATTCAGAGTCCTAAGTCCTATATTTCAGTATATATACTCACTTTATTCCTAAAAATAAGTGTAGCGGCCATAACCCATTGCAGGGCGGCCTTGAGTTATTGGGCTAACCGGTTACCTTCTCCTGGCCTGCTCTTCCACGGCTAGGGGTTCCCAGGGTTGATACCCAACGACTTGAACAGGGTTGATACCCAACAACTGACACAGATGAAGTCCTCTTAAGAAGGTTTTATTTTGCAGTAAGAACTCTCAAATAACACTTGTGTAGAAAATCGGACTGGGACTTTTCATTTTTTAACTCCTTTTTACATTACATGTTTTACTCCCTTGAGTGAGGGTGGGACTGGTGCACTCTGGTTTCCACTTCGGGGTTGCGATGTGCCTAGTTCGCTTCCCCCGCCCATCTCTTTGCTGACGGGGGGTGAGACATGACCTCTGCGCATCGGTGTCATGGCAACACGCTCTGCACGCAGCGTCATTTGACGTTGTGTTGTAGAAGGTAGTGGTTTTTTTCATCACACGCCTCTGCGTTGGGTGGGCAGGCATCCACCGCGATCGTCAGTTCATGGAGGAAGTGTCCCCTCATCCTTGCACGCTGTTCCGTCGTTTCATGGCACTGGCGTGAACACGCCCCGGATCCAGGGTGTGTCAGTGGCGGGCTTTATTGCTCAGTTCCTGCACTATTGCTGGCTGGGAATGTCCAACTTGCACAACTCTTCACAAACCCTAAGAAAATACATCTGTTACACTTTGGTTATTTAAATGTGTCACTTTCTAGTCAATCACACTTTTTAGCGATCACATTTACACTCTCATGGCACTAACAATTTTATTCATTCATAACGGTATCATTAGCCTACATATATTAATTACTACACTTCGCTTCATTAATTACCGCACATTTTTTATTTCTATCATTAGAATTGCAAGTTCACGGTGGTATCTTTGTACATTCCCGAGCGATGATGCAGGGTGGTGTTCCGGTAATTGTGTCGGCTGTTTTTTCCTGGTCCGGGGTTCACCCATTTGGGGGATGTTCTTTGCCTCAACCCCGGTTGAGACCATATGTAGCCCAGACCACCATTAAATTTCACCCTAGGAGTTTTGATCCCATCTTTTGGCATTTAGTGAGTATTCTGGAAACTATATATCTCTTTAGATCTACCCTCTACCCAAATAGAGGATTCCCTATGTTATTTAATTATTTATTTATTTATTTTCAGCCCATATCTGTATGCATCTGACTCCTGAAGATTGGCACAAAACCGGGGCGCATGCGCGGCGGCTCCATGGACGGTCGCATGTCCTGAGAGCTCCGCTCCGCTCCGACCCGCCGACTCCGCCACAGCTAACAATAGCCGGAGATTGACACCGCCGATCACCCCCGCGGCATCCCGAGGCTCCGACCGATCGATCCGCATGAACGGGAATACAGCCAGACGCTGTCTGTCGAACCAACTGGCCTCCGATCCACAGCCTGCGGCCTACCCTAAGATGGCGACCGCCCGAGCAGCACGAGGCCTTCAGCAGGATCCGGACGAATCCATCGCCGATCCGCCCTCCGCAACTCCATAACGTGAGGTGTACCATCTACAGACTGTGAGTACCTTGCATCCGCCCATATTGTCTCCCTCCTCAACGGAATCTTTATTGGGCAGGACTCTCAATGGCTCCCCACTCACTCCAATGGAGGATATCTCTGCATCCCCAGATCCTTCTAGGGCCCACCTTAAGCCAGGGGTCCCCTCAGACTTTGCATATCTAATGGAAACATTCTCTTCCATGCTCTCCAGAGGCCTAGCCCAAAACGCCTCACAAATTACATCCATAATACAGGCTGACCTGCAGCACTTGGGCTCCAGAATAGAAGCGATTGAGCTAAAAACTGACCAAACGATCGCCATGGCCCAACAAAATACCGACAGAATACAGGACCTGCATGACCAACTTGAGACAGCGTACTCTAAAATTGATGACCTGGAAAACAGGAATTGCAGATATAATTTCAGGCTCAGAGGAATTCCTGAATCATTTAAAGACACAGACTCAGTGATTAAGTCATTTATTAAGAGCCTCCTCCCTGATATCCAGGAGCACAGACTGGAACTTGACCGTGCTCACAGGGCACTGCAACCCCCCCGACAAGATGGTCTGCCTAGAGACATTGTTGTCAAACCACATTTTTTCAAAGTCAAAGAAGATGTAATGCGCAAGGCCAGGGAATCCGACACACTTTCCTTTCAAGGACATCCAGTACAAGTGTTCGCTGACCTCTCGCCCTACACCATCCAGAGGAGGAGATCCTTGAAGCCTCTCCTACAGGTCCTGTCCCAGAAATCCATTCCATACAAATGGGCATTTCCATTTCGACTCTCTTTCTCATACCAGAATAAATCTTACAGTTTTGCTTCCTTTGTTGACGGCGAACGCGTATTGCTGCGCCTGGGCCTCATTTCTACCTCCCCTGTCCTCCCGTTGGATCCGAAACTCCCGCTTTCCACGAAGAGACCTCCACCAACGAGCCCTCCCAAACCTCTCTGGCAGAAACAACAGGCAAAACGCTCGAAAGACGGACACCCTCCCTGAGAACATTCCATCCTCAGGTCCTTTTCAATTTTTTACGGCCTACCTGCCCTTTTTGTCGCTTTTTCCTACTTGCTGGGTAGTGCCGCATACTGGGTGACAGCATATACCCGGTCTGAGACCTCATATCTGACTTACCCTTTACTTTACAGGCAATGCAGCTTATTGTTTGTTATTTAAGTTCCCGGCTTCTGTGGGGCGTGTTCCTTGGGACCCCTCTCCGTCCCCCCCTGTTCTGGTGGGGCGGAGGGGGATTCCGGAGCCCGTTTGGGGCTGGGAGCAATATGACAGCCCCAAAGACAATCCTTTCCTGAGCTATTAATGAATAGTGGCTCACCTTGAAGTATAATTCTGATGGGTTATTTGCTACTTGGGGTTTTTCTTTTTTTCTTGGCTACTTGTATTTGGCTTTTCTTTTTAGTTTTTAGTAGTTGGGTTTACTTACCCCTCCGAACCAGTCAATCCTCCACATAGCTCAGGGGTTTTTCATTTTATTGGCGGATGGGTCGGAGCGGCTGCTCCGCGCCTCCCCTCTCTCTTAGAGTGGCTTTTTTCCCCTCTCTGAGACCTATTTTGAGAGGACCCCTATTTTTGGGGTTTCTCTTCCTCTATTTTGGTTTTTTCTCCCCTTTTTATTTTTTCTCCCCACCCCTATTTTTTTATTATTATCTGATGATGTTCTGTGTATGTGACATGGGCTGGGGTGCAGCCTCCCCACCCAGTCGGAAGACTTCGGTCTTGATTAGGTTGCATTTTTGCACTGTGCTTTGTTTCTGTAATATGTTATGTTACAAATTGCAATTGGTGGTTCTAATGTTTTATATTCTCTTCTCAGGTGCCTCGATTTCTTCTCTTCTTGCTTTCTCTGTCCCCGCTTTTCACCCCCCCTACAGGTCTTCCAGACACCAGGATCCTCCCCCGTCATTTTGTTCCCGGAATCAAATGGTTGAGTCGCCCATCCTCAGCTTCTCCCCTCGGGGATTCAGGGTAAGATCCGTCCACACAAAGCAGTTCTTTCCAACTCTGGTCCGTGGCCTCTGATCCCAAACCACTCAACAATCTGAAGATTGTTACACACAATGTACAGGGCCTAAACTCGCCGGTCAAACGCCGGAAAGCTTTTAACCTTTACCATTCCCAACGCTTAGATGTCTTGCTATTACAGGAAACTCACTTCCCAACATCTTTCAACCCTTCTTTTCTATCTGGGCATTTCCCCCAATTTTTCCTTTCTAAGGCTAGTAATAAGACAAAGGGTGTTGCTATCTGTTTTGGCAAAAATGTAGGCTTTTCTCACGCTTCCACATTTAGTGATAAAGAGGGCAGGTACATCTTGGTCAAGGGCACTATTGAGGGCTCGGTGTATTCCTTTATTTCATATTATGCCCCAAATAAAAACCAGGCGGGTTTCTTTTCCTCCATGTTGTCCACTCTTAGCCCTATGCTGGAAGGGAGGGTTGTCATGGGAGGGGATACTAACCTTCCCTTTGACCATTCTCTGGATAAATCATCTAGGGGAGTCCCCAACTCGCGGAGACCCCCGAGACAGAGCACTAAAATTGCCTCCTCATTGTATTCCCTGGGATTGGTGGACATCTGGAGGGAACTAAACCCTAGAACAAAAGACTACACCCACTTTTCCGCCCCACACCAACTTTACACAAGAATCGACCACATCTTCCTTCAATCACGTGACATTCAAACCGCCTCTAAAGCATTGATTAGAGACTCTCCCATTTCTGACCACTCTATGGTCATAGTTCATTTATTACGAACTTATGACTCGGGACGCCGGTTTACTTGGCGGCTAAATGAGGCCCTTTTAAGTGACATGGCTAATTGTGTCTCCATTCAAAGAGATATCCAAGAGTATTTCGTACTGAATGACACTGACTCGATTTCCCCAGAATCCTTATGGGCGGCCCACAAGGCAGTGATCAGGGGTAAGATTATCCAACTCTCTACACAGCTTAAGAAGGGGCGGAAGAGCGAAATAGACAGACTCACCAGGGAATTTCATTCCCTCAGTAAGGCACATAAACGCAACCCTACCAGGGCGTCACTACTTGCCTGCGAAACTGCTAGAACTGCATTAAACTTAGCTCTTACCACTGCGGCGGAGAAACAACTGAGATGGTCGGGATCCCGCTTCTACTCCCAAACAGACAAAATAGGACCCAAACTGGCATTAAAGTTAACCCCGAGACCGCGTCTCCACGCTTTCACCAAAATTCGTGTTCTCTCGGGTGATCTATCCAACAACCCTCTCAGTATCATGGAAACATTTCACAAATTTTATAGTTCCCTATATAAGGAGATTAGCCCTGACACCTCTCCCCAGTTAGATGAATTTTTGGACTCAGTCCCTCTACCGAGGCTCTCTTCGGAACATTCGGATCTCCTAGAAGATCCAATTTCTGAAGCGGAAGTTCTGGGAGTCATATCACACCTAAAACAGAACTCGGCCCCTGGCCCGGATGGCTTTTCAGTGGGGTACTACAAAAAATTTGCGACAACACTCGCACCTTTCATGGCCAAATTCTACAATTCGCTCAGGTCTGGGTCTCCCCTGGACAAAGCCCTGAACCTGGCTTACATTTCCGTTATTCCAAAACCGGGCAAAGACTCCACAGTAGTATCAAATTTTCGTCCTATCTCTCTAATCAATAACGACATCAAGATCTTTACGAAAATTCTTTCTAACAGACTTTCGTCCTTTATTGCCCAATATATCCACAAAGACCAGGTGGGCTTTGTCCCGGGGAGACAAGGACCAGACCAAGTTAGGAGAACAGTGGATATAATATCGCTACTTAACTCGCGCTGGGATGGGGGTCCCAGCCAAGAGGGATTCCTACTATCAGTAGATCTACAAAAAGCCTTTGATACCATCTCGTGGTCCTACTTATTCAATGTACTACAGAGATGGGGCTTTGGTCCACATTTTTTACATTCACTGCGATCTCTATATTCGGCCCCGTCTGCTCAAGTCAGGCTTCAAGGATGCTTTTCGGACCCCCTCGTAATAGAGAAAGGTACTAGACAAGGTTGCCCCCTATCTCCTCTCCTATTTGTTATAGCGATCGAAACCTTAGCCATAACCATTAGGAATCACCCTGATATTACAGGAGTTAGATGTGGAGGCCAAGAACACAAATGTGCGCTATTCGCAGACAATTTATTATTATATGTTACCTCCCCTCTGATCTCCACTCCTAACGTCTTCTCTGTACTAGACGCTTTTGGCAAGGTCTCGGGTCTATGCGTTAATCCAGCGAAGTCTCTAGCACTTAACGTTACAGTCCCCGCAGAACGTCTCGAAAGCTTGCAGAACCATTTTCCTTTTGCTTGGTGCCAGTCATCTCTCCCATATCTCGGGGTGAACATCTCCCCCTCAATAGACTCCCTATACGCCCACAACTACCCTGCAGTCTTCAAGAGGATCACATCAGACCTCCTGAGCTGGGAAAAGCTACACATATCCTGGTTGGGCCGTATTAATGCAATTAAGATGACCCTTCTTCCACGACTCCTTTACCTGTTCAGATCTCTCCCTATTCCATTAAGAAAAGCCCAATTACAACCTCTGCAAACCAGAATTCTCCAGTTCGTATGGTATCCGAAGGGCAGGCGCTGCTCGAATCACATTTTATACAGATCGAGATCCCAAGGAGGTCTGGCCCTACCGAACCTCTGGTGGTACTATCAATCGGCGCAACTCGCACAATTAGCAACAGTTTACTCTAAAGGCCCGAAACCTGATTGGGTTGGAATTGAACGTCAGGCTATCCCCCGCCATACTATCGATTACATCATTTGGTCCTCGCCCAAACTCCGACCCCCAATCCTATCCCCTACACTATCACACTCTATTGCCCTATGTGACCAACTACATAAACAACCGGCTCTTGTCTCTGCCCTCCGCCCTCTCACACACATGTTCCACAACCCCTCCTTTCCCCCGGGAATGAATATTCTAGCATTTAGCTGGTGGCTCAACAAAGGCCTTTTTAGGATTGGCGACTTCTTTACCCCGGCGGGCCCCGTTACAGCAGCATACTGCACCAGTAAACTCCAAATGCCACCGTCTGAACGATATAGACTCTCACAACTGTTACACTTTCTCCACTCACTCTGGCCCAAGAAGACCATTCCCCCCCGAGCTACCCCTTACAAAGCCTGGTGTTCTGAGGCTGCGGACCAGAGGGGAGGGATTTCAATCATATATGCCTCCTTGGCTACTGCGTCCTCCAAGCCCTCCTATGCTTTGGCCTGGGAGGCAGACTTGGATATTTCCTGGGATCAGAAAGTGTGGTTTGCAAACTTTCAGCGTTCCTTTAAACGGATCTGCAATGTTTCACTGATAGAAGCGAACCTTAAGGTCTTGACCAGGTGGTATAGAGTCCCTGTCATCCTTGCCAGGTACTATACTAATGCCTCACCGCTGTGCTTTAGGAAATGTGATCATTGGGGCTCCATGCTTCATATATGGTGGTCTTGCCCGAAAATCCGGGGTCTGTGGAACAGGGTCTTCCATCTGATCCGTAAGGTAACATCAGTCCAGGTCCCGCAGACTCCGGAGATAGCGATTCTCAACCTCAAAATAGACAAGATAGACAAACACACCCAAGCTTTGATTTTCTTTATCCTATTAGGGACCAAGATTACTATCGCGGCCCACTGGAAGAAGCCCAGTGTTCCATTCGCAGCGGTGAGGCACAAAATATCCTGGATCATGGCTCAAGAAAAGATGGTCAGCATCACCTTAGACAAAACCTGAACCTTCGAATGCATCTGGGAACCCTGGGCGAAATATTGCCACATCTCCCTGGTCCCGGGAGTTCCCCCGGCCTGATCTCCCAATCCGGAGGTCCTGGATATTTCCTCCTGCTGCTTCCCCTTTCGCCCCACACTCTGTCCTTTATCTCTATTCCCTTTTCTTTTTCCTTTCTACCTTTCACTTGTCTTCGCTTCTTTCATTCTCTGTTTTTGGAGATCCTCTACCTCTGAGAACCGAGGTACCTGATTAGGGCAGAGTTTGACCATTTCAGTTTGTTTCGTATTTTATTAGCTCTTCTGGTATATACGTCACGTCCTCCCAATTACCTGAAGTTGGACGAATATTTCATGGTTCATAATTGCTGGGGGACCCTTTTTAAGTTTGCAACCAGTCTTCTTCCCTTATTCTCCCTCTTGTTTGTAAGATACATTTAGGCTAGCATTGGCTTCCTAGCCTCCTCTTTTTTTAGGCGGCTGATGGCGCGTGGGGGGGGAGGGGAGTCGGGGCCTTCCCCTCCGCAGCAAGATCCCTGCAGGGGCGGAGGGGGGGTCTCGCTCTCGCCTCCTCACTCGTTCTCCAGCTGATGGTGCATGGCCTGCCTTCTTTTTTCTTTATATGGTGACACACTTGAGTAGGCACGCTAGGGCCAGGTCCATTTTCTCTCTGGTTGTCATATTCATAGGCTTCGTGGTTAGCTCCGCCTGACACATTCATCCAGACTTGCTACATTCCCTCATGTACTTTCTATGTTGCTTGTTATATGTTGTAAAGATGACATTCTGCATTTTGAATTTTGCTTACACCTACTGGCTGATGTTACTGTTTAACACCTGTTACTAAAAATAAAAAACTATTGAAAGAAGATTGGTACAAAACCATGAAATGCGTAGAGTTGACATGTAATGGATGCCCTTTTTTTTATAACCACTAAATCTATTGTTCTGTTGATTCTTTATATATATATATATATATATATATATATATATATATATATATATATATAGCTGTATTAACTACATTAATAGCCTTCTGTATACTTTATTAATTTTATTGTTTGCATCATCATGTCCAATGATCAATTATATTAAATATTTTATAAGAATATTACTTTGGAAATCTTGTGATTAGGGTATTATTATGAGTATTATTAAATTATTGATATAGTTGTGATTCCGTAGAATATGTTACACTATGACCTTATTATTTAGGCATTAGAAACAGCTGATTAATGATTGACTTGCCTAATTTAAAGTCCCAGTCCGATTTTCTACACATGTTTTACCTAATTTAGGGATGGAGGCAAGCCAATATTCTACTAGGATTGGGTCAGGTCACAATTTCTCTTTACATTTTTCTCAAATAACACAGTCTCTTAGGGAACAGAGGGTACGGGGTAAAGAACTCAGGCACCTTGAACTGCAGGTCTAGCAAAGTCTCTACTTCCACCCAGAGAGTAGCCACTCACAGCTGGGTACTTCAAAGCTGAACAGCCAGAGATCATTGCAGTCAGCACGTTGACTCGAAACTTGAACAATCAACTGAAGGTGAACAGGAACCTTTTTCCAACCGTACCTGTAATGTTTCTCGTCTCCTCAATGCTACTGGAAAAATGTGAATTTGTCAATGTCCTTCCCAACTCAGTGACCGGGATGCCAGTGGCCAATTATAGCTCAGGCTGTTTCGTACACGCCCCACACTATATAAGGCCGCCAGCGCAGAGTCCTTGTGTAGTGTTTCGGTGTCTGCAGGAGTTAGTGGGTGTTACATAGTTAGTCAGGTTGAAAAAAGACACATGTCCATCAAGTTCAACCACAAAAAAAAATTAATAATAATATCATACAATCCCATATACCCAATTCTATACCCACAGTTCATCCAGAGGAAGGCAAAAAACCCCAGCAGAGCCATGATCCAATTTGCTAAAGCAGGGGAAAAAAATCCTTCCTGATCCCCCGAGAGGCAATCGGATTTTCCCAGAATCAACTTTACCTATAAATGTCAGTACCCAGTTATATTCTGTACACCTTTCTTAAAGCAATCCACTGAGCTGGCCAGAACCACCTCAGCAGGGAGTCAATTCCACATTGTCACAGCTCTTACTGTGAAGAAACCTTTCCGTATTTGAAGATGAAATCTCTTTTCCTCTAGATGTACAGAGTGCCCCCTTGTCCTCTGTTGACTGTAAAGTGAATAACTCAACACCAAGTTCACTATATGGACCCCTTATATATTTGTACATGTTGATCATATCCCCCCTTAATCTCCTCTTATCAAGAGAGAATAAATTCAGTTCCTCTAATCTTTTCTCATAGCTGAGCTCCTCCATGCCTCTTATCAGTTTGGTTGCCCTTCTCTGCACTTTCTCCAGTTCCCCGATATCCTTTTTGAGAACTGGTGCCCAAAACTGAACGGCATATTCCAGATGAGGTCTTACTAATGATTTGTACAGATAATATCTCTCTCTCTGGAGTCTATACCTCTCTTAATACAGGAAAGGACTTTGCTCGCTTTGGAAACCGCAGCTTGGCATTGCATGCTATTATTGAGCTTATGATCTACCAAAACCCCCAGATCCTTCTCCACTATGGATCCCCCCAGTTGTACTCCCCGTAGCATGTATGATGCATATTCTTAGCCCCCAAGTGCATAACTTTACATTTCTCAACATTAAACCTCATCTGCCACATAGTCGCCCAATTAGACAGAGCATTGAGGTCGGCTTGTAAATTGGAGACATCCTGTAAGGACGTTATTCCACTGCATAGCTCAGTGTCATCTGCAAAGGCGGAAATGTTACTTTTGATCCCAGACCCAATATCATTTATAAAGATATTAAAAAGTAAGGGTCCCAGCACTGAACCTTGGGGTACACCACTGATAACCTTAGATCATTCAGAGTAAGAATCATTAATCCTTACTCTCTGAATTCTGTCTTTTAGCCAGTTTTCTATCCATTTACAAACTGATATTTCCAAACCTGTAGACTTTACCTTACACATGAGCCGTGTGTGTGGAACTGTATCGAAAGCTTTCGCAAAATCCAAGTATACCACGTCCACCGCCCCCCGTCTGTCCAAGTATACCACGTCCACCGCCGCCCCTCTGTCCAACTATACCCCGTCCACCGCCACCCCTCTGTCCAAGGTTTTACTTACCACATTATAAAAAGAAATCAGGTTTGTCTGACAACTTCTATCTTTCATGAATCCATGCTGTCTGTTGCTTAAAATATTTTTTCCTGCAAGAACTCGTCTATGTGGTCTTTTATTAATCCCTCCAGTATCTCCCCAACTATAGAAGCTAAACTAACAGGTCTATAATTACTTGGTAAAGACTTTGTTCCCTTTTTAAATATAGGCACCACATTGGCCCTGCGCCAATCCAGTGGTACTATTCCTGTCATTAATGAGTCCCTAAAAATTAGATACAATGGCTTTGAAATGACGACAGAGCTCAATTCTTTTAGGATCTGTGGGTGGATGCCATCAGGAGCAGGGGCTTTATCCACCTTTATTCTGTCCAAATATTTCTGGACCATATCACATTTGAGCCATTGTGGATTTGGGGCTGTATCACTACCACCCCTTTTATAGACATGAGCTCCCCCATGCTCCTTTGTATACACAGAGCTGAAGAAAGTATTTAATAAGTTAGCCTTCTCTTTGTCCCCAGTCACCCACTCCAGATTATTTTGTAAAGGGCCTACATGCTCAGACTTGACCTTTTTACTATTAATATATTTGAATTTTTTGGGGGTTTGTCCTACTATCTTTTGCAATCTTTCTTTCATTTTGAATTTTTGCATCCTTGATTTCCTTTTTACATATTCTGTTATATTCTTTGTAACATTTAAATGACACTAGCGTTCCTTCATTTTTATATTTTTTAAAAGCTCTTTTTTATAGTTTATAGCTTTTTTAACTTTGGCCGTGAGCCACATCGGTTTTATTTTAGCCTTTTAAACTTATTGCCCATGGGAATATACTTTGCCGTGAGATCACAAACAGTATTTTTGAAGAATTCCCATGTCTGTTCTGTGCCCATTGATGCCAATATTCTCTCCCAGTCTAGGTCCTGGAGAGCAGCCCTCATCCTTGGAAAATTTGTTCTCTTGAAATTAAGTGTTTTTATCTTTCCCGTATGTGATTTTTGCTTACAGCTAACATCAAATGAAATCATGTTATGGTCACTGCTACACAGGTGCTACACAGCTGAACATTAGTAATACACATGGTTTGAGATTACCAGGTCCAACAGAGCATCATTCCTAGTTGGGGCATCAATAAGCTGGACCATAAAATTGTCCTGTAATAGGTTTATAAAGTTTTGCCCTTTAACTGTCCCAGCAGTGCCATTACCCCAGTCAATTTCTGGGTAGTTAAAATCCCCCATTATTATCACTGTCCCAGCCCTTGCAGCCCTTTCTATCTGTGCAAGGAGCTGAGTCTCCAACTCCTCATTAACATTGGGTGGTCTATAACAAACTCCAATGATTAACTTTGAACTACGCGCATCTGTATGCAGTTCCACCCATAATGCTTCAGACCCATCACACTCTCCGTCCACCAGGTCCTCTTTCTCACTCGCTTTGAGATCACTTCTCACATACAGACAGACCCCTCCACCTTTCCTTTTTACTCTGTCTTTCCGAAAGAGAAATAGCCCATATTCAGGAATATTCAGGAATATTAATAGCCCAGTCATGTGAGGAATGAAGCCATGTTTCAGCAATACCGATTACATCATAGCTCTCCTGATGCACCAGAGCTTCCAACTCGCCTATTTTGCTTGGCATTGGTGAACAAACATTTTGATGAATTAATATATTTTGACCGGTCACATACTTTCCTCTTGGGTGTTCCAAGATTACAACTAGTGATGGACGAACTTCCGACGGAACGTTTTCGCGAACGCGGGCTGCAAATGCGGCCGATAGTTCGCGAACCGGAACGTTCGCGGCGGGCCCCATTGACTTCAATGGGAGGCGAACTTTGCAAACCTACAGGTCAAATTTGCAGCCACAAAATAATTAATAGCTGTGCAAACATAGTCCCACCACATGGCCAATGACATAACACATGTATGAGGTGAATCTGGGATCGACAACTAAAAGCATTCTCTTTTTATATGGGAAATTGTTGTGACAATTCAGGACTGTGGAGCGCATGAAGGCAATGGAGGAGAGGGAAGGTCAGGGACCAGGGTAGGCAAAGAAGAGGGTGCAGGAGATGATCACCAGCAGCGTGACATACAGCAATGACACCTGCACCGTGATAGAGTCATCTGACAACAGCACCGCGATAGAGAGCACTGACATCAGCAGCGTGCCATAAAGCACTCACACCAGCACCCTCATATACAGCACTGACAGCAGCACCGTGATAGAGAGCACTGACATCAGCACCATGACATAAAGCACTCACACCAGCACCGTGATATACAGCACTGACAGCAGCACTGTGATAGAGAGCACTGACATCAGCAGCGTGACATAAAGCACTCACACCAGCACCGTGATATACAGCACTGACAGCAGCACCGTGATAGAGAGCACTGACATCAGCAGCGTGACATAAAGCACTCACACCAGCACCGTGATATACAGCACTGACACCTGCACCGTAAGCAGCCCCAGGAGGAAGTCAGCATAGCACAGGGATGGTGGGAGCCCCTCATAATAAGCAGCCCCAGGAGGATGTCAGCATAGCACAGGGATGGTGGGAGCCCCTCATAATAAGCAGCCCCAGGAGTAAGTCAGCACAGCACAGGGATGGTGGGAGCCCCTCATAATGAGCATAGCACAGGGATGGTGGGAGCACCTCAAAATATGCACAGCAGAGGTACAGCCCCAGGAGGAAGTCAGCACAGCGATTGTGGGAGCCCCTCATAATATGCACAGCAGAGGTACAACCCCAGGAGGATGTCAGCACAGCCCAGGGATGGTGGGAGCCCCTCATAATAAGCAGCCCCAGTAGAAATATGACACCGCTCAACCTCTTCAAAGAGGAGGGTACGGGCATATAGTACGGTGTGCTTTATTTGGACAAGGAAGTGAGCCAAATGGAGAAAGAAGGTCTCTGTGCTCGATTAAAAAAAATGTTTATAGACATATACATGGTCTACTGGTCACATGTGTTGAATTCCTCCGAGATCCATGCCTCATTCATTTTTAGAAATGTGAGGTAGTTAACACTGTCGTGAGCTAGGCGAGTACGCTTATCGGTCACGATCCCCCCTGCTGCGCTGAACGTCCTTTCGGACAGGACACTGGATGAGGGGCAAGCCACCAGTTCCATTGCAAATTGGGCAGGCTCTGGCCAGAGGTCAAGCCTGCCCACCCAGTAGTCCAGGGGTTCCTCACTCCTCAGAGCGTCCACATCGGCCGTTAACCCGATGTAGTCGGACACCTGACGGTCTAGGTGTTCCCTGATGCTGGATCCGGATGACACCTGTCGATGGGTCGGCTGAAAGAATGACCTCATATCCGAAGTCACCAACACATCTTCAAACCGGCCTCTTTTTGCAGGCGCTGTTGGACTGGTACCCGCAACTCCTTCTCTGGGAGTGGAAATTGCTCCTCTGCCAGCGCACGCAAAAAGCAGAATGCAGCATTTCTCGAAGCAAGGCCTGGAAGTTCTGCATTCTGACAGCCCTCTGCGACGGCGGTAACATTTCCACCATTTTGTGTTTGTACCGGGGGTCTAAGTACGTTGCCACCCAGTACTGGTCCTTGACCCTTATGCTTTTTATACGGGGGTCCCTATTAAAACACTGGAGCATGAAGGCCCCCATTTGCACTAAACTGAAAGCGGTGTGGTGGCCTGGCTCCTACTCATCATCCAGGATAATGTCGTCCTCTTCATTCTCCTCTCCCCATCCACGCGCAACAACAGGGGTCCCAGAAAGGTTTAAAGCATGCTCTTCTTGCTCCTCCTCATCCACCCCGGCACCATCCTCCCCTGACTCCTCTTCAGACTCCTGTTGTTGACTTGTCTCAGATAGAGTAGCCCCCCTGGGAATTCATCCAGCATTGCGACTTCCTCATCTTCCCGCTCCTGCTCCTCCACAGCTTGATCAATGACACGACGCAATGCACGCTCCATAAAGAAGGCATAAGGTACCATGTCACTGATGGCGCCATGGCTGCGACTGACCAGTTTGATGATCTCCTCAAATGGGCGCAGAAGTCTGCATGCATCGCACATGAGCAGCCACTGGCGCGGTAAAAAAAAACAGCTCCCCAGAACCGGTTCTGCCGCAGAGTTCATACAGGTAGACGTTAACTGCACGTTTCTGCTGGAGCAGCCTATCAAGCATATAGAAGGTTGAGTTCCATCGCGTCGGGCAATCGCATATAAGACATCTGACCGGCAGATTGTGTCGCCGCTCAATGTCAGCAAGGTGAGCCATGGCCGTGTAAGATCTTCTGAAATGGGCTGAGATTTTCCTTGCCTGCCGCAAGATGTCCTGGACCCCAGGGTATTTGACAACGAATTGCTGCACGACCAAGTTTAAGACGTGTGCCATGCATGGCACGTGCATGATTTTGCCCTGTTTCAATGCGCTAAGCAGATTGGCACCGTTGTCACACACCACTTTACCAACTGTCAAATTGAGCGGTGTTAGCCACTGATCTGCCTGTGAACGCAAAGCTGAAAGGAGTGCCGGGCCAGTGTGGCTCTTGGCTTCCAGGCACAACAGACGCAGCACGGCATGGCAACGTCTCACCTGGCATGTCGAATAGGTTCTGTGGAGCTTGGGTGGCGCAGCGGAAGAGACACTAGTAGCGGAAAAGGAGGAGTCAGCTGAGGAAGAGAGGGAGGAGGATGGAGTAGGAGGAGGAGGAGAAGAAGAGTCAGGCTTGCATGCAATCCGTGGCGGTAAAACCAAATCTACACGGGTGCCACGGGTTACATGCTTGACGGCCGTCAGAAGGTTCACCCAGTGGGCAGTAAAAGTGATATACCTTCCCTGCCCGTGTTTGCTAGACCACGTGTCTGTGGTCAGATGTATCTTGGCACCGACACTGTGTGCCAGAGATACATTCACTTGCCGCTGAACATGGCCATATAGCTCTGGGATGCCCTTCTGTGAGAAGTACTTCCTTCCTGGGACCTTCCATTGTGGTGTTCCAATGGCCACAAATTTGCGAAAGGCCTCCGAGTCCACCAGTTTATATGGCAGTAGTTGGTGGGCTATCAGTTCTGACAAGCCAGCCGTCAACCGTTGGGCAAGAGGGTTATCCGGCATCATAATTTTTTTATGCTCGAACATTAGGCCCACGGAAGCCTGCCTTTTTGCAGAAAAACGTGAGCTTGGCGTGATGGAAGGTGGAGTGGAGGACAATTGTGAGGAGAGAGGAGAAGGAGAAGACGAGGCTGGACGGTGAGAGCCTCCAGTGTGGCTTTGAGTGTTCCGTTGCTCCCACTCGGCTCGGTGATGGCTGCTCATGTGCCTTCTTAAGGCGGTCATCCCTAGGTGAGTGTTGGGCTTACCGCGACTAATGCGTTGACTGCAAAGATTGCAGATGGCAACGCTATTGTCAGCAGCGGACACGTTAAAAAAAGCACACACTGCGGAGCCATGTTCCGGTGTCCTGGGAGCGCCAGATATGACCGTACATGGTCGATGACTCGCTCCTGATACATTTGCAGTCTGCTTTGTCCATCCTGTGCAATGTAAGTTAGTCCTGCTTCTCCTCCCTATCTGCTGGTCCATATCTCCCTCTGAACTCCCCTCCTCTTCCTCTCTTGTGGGCACCCACGTGACATCACTAGACACGTCATCATCAACGTCACCTTCCCCACCGCTATAAGTAGAGATCTCGGAGTAGGCAGCAACACCGGGGACCAACCTCCTCCTTGGGCTGATCTGGGTACTGTCGTCAGACTGCTGAGTAGCGGTTGTTGCTGCCTCCTCTTCCTGATCCAATACCAAGAGTGGCTGCTCATCAGAAATGTCCTCTTGATATGGATCGGAAAATAATTCCTGTGACTCAAGCGGAAGGTATGTGGTGGTGGTGGTGGTGGTGGTGGTGGTGTTGTTGGTGGTAGTGTCTTTGGGGGTGCACATAGCAGAGAGTGAAGAAGAGGGTGCAGATCGAGAGGATGAGGAGGGTGCAGAAGAGTAAGGCTGAGCGAGCCACTCAACCAAGTCTGGTGCGTCCTTTAAAGTAATTGAACACACCTTCTGCAACTTCCCACTTTGGCTCAAGCCTGTTGCTCCTGCCCTACCCCTACCACCCCTGCAGAAGGGCCTACCTCTTCCTCTGCCTGTCATTTTAAATGACCCTGTGACAAAACTCTTAGTCCCTATACCGATGAAGGACTGCTGCAGTATAGGGCAGCGGTCAGCAGTGATGCACCTCAACCCTATCTATTGTGGACCGATACCAGTCCTTACAGAACAGCAGACTGTGCCTCACTCAACCCTATGTACTGTAGCACCCTTCACCAAGTTACCAGTCCTTATAAGGACCTTTGTGGACCAAGCAGGTTGTGTGTTAGTGATTAGCAGACTGTACGTCAGTCCCTATACCAATGAAGGACTGCTGCAGTATAGGGCAGCAGTCAGCAGTGGTGCACCTCAACCCTATGTATTGTGGACCAATAGCGGTCCTTACAGAACAGCAGACTGTACCGCACTGGCGCACTCAACCCTATGTACTGTAGCACCCTAGACCAAGTTACCAGTCCTTATAAGAACTTTTGTGGACCAAGCAGGTTGTGTGTTAGTGATTAGCAGACTGTACGTCAGTCCCTATACCAATGAAGGACTGCTGCAGTATAGGGCAGCAGTCAGCAGTGGTGCACCTCAACCCTATGTATTGTGGACCGATAGCGGTCCTTACAGAACAGCAGACTGTACCGCACTGGCGCACTCAACCCTATGTACTGTAGCACCCTAGACCAAGTTACCAGTCCTTATAAGAACTTTTGTGGACCAAGCAGGTTGTGTGTTAGTGATTAGCAGACTGTACGTCAGTCCCTATACCAATGAAGGACTGCTACAGTATAGGGCAGCAGTCAGCAGTGGTGCACCTCAACCCTATGTATTGTGGACCGATAGCGGTCCTTACAGAACAGCAGACTGTACCGCACTGGCGCACTCAACCCTATGTACTGTAGCACCCTAGACCAAGTTACCAGTCCTTATAAGAACTTTTGTGGACCAAGTAGGTTGTGTGTTAGTGATTAGCAGACTGTACGTCAGTCCCTATACCAATGAAGGACTGCTGCAGTATAGGGCAGCAGTCAGCAGTGGTGCACCTCAACCCTATGTATTGTGGACCGATAGTGGTCCTTACATAACAGCAGACTGTACTGCACTGGCGCACTCAACCCTATGTACTGTAGCAACCTACACAGACCAAGTTACCAGTCCTGATAAAGAGCTTTGTGGAACAAGTGAGTTGTGAATGTTTAGCAGACTGCAGCAGAAGGGCAGCAGTCAAGTATAATATCCTTTCTATATTTGGAAGAAAGAATATTATACGTGTACAAGCCTATTACCATACCACTGATACCAGTCCTGAAAAGAACCTTTGTGGAACTAATAGTAACAGCAAGTCTTTAATCTGACCCTCACTGCCTGACAACACTGCTTCCTTCCTGTCCCTATACAAAGTGGCAAAAAAGAGTAGACTGGAACGATTAGTGGTTACTGGAACAGCTCTTTTGTGGACCTGATAGTAACAGCTAATGATGATGATGATGATGATGATGAAAGACTAATCTGGCTGTCCCTGTAGCACACACCGTCCTTTCCCTTTCTCTAAACTGACAAAAGACACTCAGGCTGCTGCAAGAATCAGTAGCACAGCAAACCTATATACACCTAACACCTATACCAGTCCTGAAAAGAACTTTTGTGTACCAAATAGCTAGCGTTTTATCTGTCCCTACTCCACACTAGACATGTGCATTCGTTTTCGTCCGAATTTCAGCTATTTTCGTTTTCATTTTGACAAACGATAACGAAAGCACAAAATCCAAAAAACGAAAGATCCGACATAAATAAATGCTTTATTTTCGTTTTCATTGTTACAACAGTTCGATATAGAATAGGAGATTCGACATGACTCTGACAACAATGTGTCTATAGAACCTGTGGTCGAATGTGCCTAACCTTCCCTTTATTAGTCCAAGATTATATAGAGAAAATATTCGACAGAGAAAAAAGATTTGACAGAGAGAAAAGATTCTGCAAGTTATTGTCCTAAAAAGTGTTTGGGGACCCGGGTCCTGCCCCAGGGGACATGTATCAATGCAAAAAAAAGTTTTAAAAACTCCCGTTTTTTCGGGAGCAGTGATTTTAATAATGATTAAAGTGAAACAATAAAAGTGTAATATTCCTTTAAATTTCATAGGGGTTGTCTATAGTATGCCTGTGAAGGGGCGCATGTTTCCCGTGCTTAGAACTGTCCCTGCACAAAGTGTCATTTATGCAGGAAAAAAAGTCCTTTAAAATCACTCGCAGCTATTATGAATTGTTGGCTCCGTAATACAGAGAACACTCATTGAAAGTCATTGATAAAAAAAAAATAAATAAATAAATAAAAAAATTGAATTACGTATGGGTGACCCCGCACCCCTCTGATGTAACACAGGCAGGTTTCCGTTACGCCCATACGTCACGGGGAACCCCGGGTTTCCCCTTGCGTCAGAGGGGGGCGGGGTCAGGTGACGGGTGGCCCCGCCCTCCGTATATAAGAAACGTCAGCCGCCGGAATGCCTGTAGTGTCTCCTCCACGGAGACAGAAGAAGGATGCTGCACTGCACTGGATGAGATGAGACATCGCTGGAGAGATGACCATCCGTCGCTGGACAGCAAGAGTGGATTACCGCCGCTGGAATCTTTTTTTTATTTTTTTATTTTTAATAAAGGAATTTTTCAAAAGTGGGTTTGTTTTATTTAACCATTTTTTACACTTTCTTTGTGAAATGGTAGGGGTACTTTTGTACCCCCTTACCATTTCAAACAGGGGGGGGGGCGGGATCTGGGGGTCCCCTTGTTAAAGGGGGCTTCCAGATTCTGATAAGCCCCCCGCCCGCAGACCTCCACAACCACCGGCCAGGGTTGTGGGGATGAGGCCCTTGTCCTCATCAACATGGGGACAAGGTGCTTTGAGGGGTCACAGACCCCCAAAGCATCCTCCCAATGTTGAGGGCATGTGGCCTGGTACGGTTCAGGAGGGAGGGGGGCCGCTCTCTCGTCTCCCCCTCTTTTCCTGCGGCCTGCCAGGTTGCGTGCTCGGATAAAGGGTCTGGTATGGATTTTTAGGGGGAACCCCACGTCAATTTTTTTTAAAAATTTGACCGGGGTTCCCCTTAATATCCATACCAGACCTGAAGGGTCTGGTTATGGATATTTAGGGGGAACCCCACGTCAATTTTTTTCTTAAATTTGAGGCAGGGTTCCCCTTAATATCCATACCAGACCTGAAGGGCCTGGTAATTCAATTTGGGGGACCCCCACGCTTTTTTATTTAATTATTATTTTTTTTTTTATCAATGACTTTCAATGAGTCTTCTCTGTATTACGGAGCCGACAATTCATAATAGCTGCGAGTGATTTTAAAGGACTTTTTTTCCTGCATAAATGACACTTTGTGCAGGGACAGTTCTAAGCACAGGAAACATGCGCCCCTTCACAGGCATACTATAGACACCCCCCCTACGAAATTTAAAGGAATATTATACTTTTATTGTTTCACTTTAATCATTATTAAAATCACTGCTCCCGAAAAAACTGCCGTTTTTAAAACTTTTTTTTTGCATTGATACATGTCCCCTGGGGCAGGACCCAGGTCCCCAAACACTTTTTAGGACAGTAACTTGCAGATTAGCCTTTAAAATTAGCACTTTAGATTTTGAACGTTGGAGTCCCATAGACTTTAAAAGGGTTCTAAAGTATGCTATATAGTTAGCTCCGTCGAATCTTCTTTATACATTCGACAGACACCATAAGCCTTCCAAGACAGATTCGACCGTAATTCATGTGGATTTTCGGACGAATGCAATTTTTGAACGAAAAACGAAATAAATAAAAACGAATTTCGGGAGTAACTAAATAAATTAAGTTTTCGGACGAAAACGAAATTCCGAAACGAAATATTTTACTCTGCACATGTCTACTCCACACAGGAACCTTTCCCTATAGTGACAGAAGAAAGAATGTAAAATGGCCACCGGATCGGGTGTATTTATAAGTTAGGGGGAATGTCCAAGTGTCCATGTGCTGTCATGTCTCAATTGGCTGGCCTGTACCCCATGACAGACGTGTCATCATAGGTCAAAGTTCTTTTACACATTAAACATGTAAGTCCGCCGGGGCGAACGACGGGAAAAGGCGAGCGAACGTGCGGACTGCGAACGACCGAAATTCGCCGCAAAACGACCGCCGGGCGAACCGTTCGGCCATCACTAGAGATCACGATTCTGAACAAACAACTAAACAAAATGACATAATTTATTTTAATTGCTGAAGCCTATTAAAAATGTTAAATTAATCTCAATAATTGTCATTGTAACAGGTTATTTCTCTCACATGGCACATGTATACCACAAATGACACCCCAAAATACATTCTACTACTCCTCCTGTGTATTACGATAATACATGTGTGGGACTTTTCCACAGCCTGGCCACTTAGAGAGGCCCAACATGCAGGGAGCGCCATCATGTGTTCTAGGAGCATAAATTACACATCTAACTTCTTGATTACCTATTACACTTTTGAAGGCCCTGGAGCACCAGGACAATGACACGTGGCACTGATGTGGCACTAATGACATCATACACTGATGTGGCACTGATGACAGATGCCACTAATACATGGCACTGATGACACGTGACACTAATATGTGGCACTGACAGATGGCACTAATATGTGGCACCAATGACATATGGCACTAATGACAGATGGCACTAATACGTGACACTGATGACAGATGACACTAATATGTGGCACTGATGACAGATGGCACTTATACGTGGCACTAGGGACATGTGGCACTGTGAGCACTTTATTTTCCCCCTTTTTTTTTACCTTGACGCTGCTGCTGTTCGCTCTCCCTCCTCACACGCTGTCTCTGTGTGAGGAGGGAGAGCTGGCGATGAGAGATGATCTCATATGTTTACATATGAGATCATCTCCCATTGGACACGCCGATCAAGTGCTAAATGGCCACTGTAATTGGCCATTTAGCACGATCTGTGATTGGCTATGTCCAAGGGACATGCACTGGGGAAGTAAACAGGAGAACGTCCAGGGACATTCTCCTGGCAATTGGAGTCTGCGCTGTAGCCATGTTTTGGCAGACACCTAGTGTTTAAAACTTAAAGAAGATACAGTATTTAAAATGTAAACAGGGGGGCCCACGGGGCCCCCTATTAGATGGGGCCCATGGGCTTTAGCCCAGTCAAGCCCAATGGTAAGTCCAGCCCTGGCTGGAGGGGAAAAATTCTATTATTCTGAATGGAGACGGTTCACATCTCCACTCCATGTCTCCTGAAGCCCAACGCCTGAAGCTCAAACAAGTTCCGGACCCTTTTTTGTCGCTCGAATTGAGCAGATTTGGGCGTTTTTCTTCTTTTAACATTGGTGACCTTTTGCCCTGCACAAATTCGCAGTAAAAACGCGGTAAAAAAAGCCACAAAAAACGCTACTGAAGGACCAGGCCTCTTTTTCAGAATTGGTGTTTAAATGTTTAAAACAGTTTTTTTTGCTAGAAAACTACTTAGAAAAAAAAACAATATAAATGTTTGGGGGTTCTAACACCCTAGAGAATAAAATGGCGATCATTGCAATACTTTTTTTTCACACCGTATTTGCACAGCGGTCTTACAAGCGCAATTTTTGGGGGAAAAAATTCACATTTTTGAATTAAAAAAAAATAAGACACCAGTAAAATTAGCCCTTTTTTTATATCGTGAAAGATAACATTACGCCGAGTAAATTGATACCCAACATGTCACGCTTCAAAATTGTGCCCGCTCGTGGAATGGCGTCAAACTTTTAGCCTCAAAAATCTCCATAAGTGACATTTAAAAAAAATTCTACAGGTTGCATTTTTTGCGTTACAGAGGAGGTCTAGGACTAGAATTATTGTTCTCGCTCTACCGATCGCGGTGATACCTCACATGTGTGGTTTGACCACCGTTTTCATATGCGGGCGCTACTCACGTACGCGCTCGCTTCTGTGCGCGAGCTCGTCGTGACGGGGTGTTTTTAAAAAACTTTTTTTTTTCTTATTTATTTTAATTGATTTTATTTATTTTTACACAGTTTTAAAAAAAAAATAAAAATTATTACTTTTATTCCTATTACAAGGAATGTAAACATCCCTTGTAATAGAAAAAAGCATGACAGGTCCTCTTATATATGAGATCCGGGGGGTCAAAAAGTCCTCAGATCTCATATTTGGACTAAAATGCAAAAAATAAAAATAAAATAAATAAAGTCATTTGAAAAAATTACATAAAAAAAAAAAAATACCTTTAAGAGGTATGGGCGGAGCTGACATTTTGACGTCACTTCCGCCCTCCTATGGTATAGAGATGTGGGGGGGTCATCTTAGCCTCACTCGTCTCCATACCCAGCTAGCGAAAGGACCCGATCACCTCCCCCGCTACCGACGGCTCTGGTAAGCGGCGGAAGGTGTGGGAGGGGGGCTGGAAGCTCTCCCACTGCCGATAGTGGTGATCTTGCGGCAAATTAGCCGCGGAGACCACCGGCGCCTGAAGAGATGGATATCTCCATTGTGGCAGCAGCTGCTCCCGTTACTGAGATATCCCTCTTCATAAATAGGACGTACATCGGCGCGCGGCGGTGGTAAAGTGGTTATAATTCATACTTATTAATTGAAGCTTCTAGTTTGATAACAGTCAGTCCGCGGTTTCCATTGAGCCTCCACAATTTGATATTTACTTTGAGATGAAGTGAACATGATGTCATAGATCACATGGGTATTGGTGGTGATATTATTTCTCATAACTCGGGGGGATTTCGATCCTTCCAATGCCTCATAATTAGCAGTCTAGTGCTCAGCAAGATGTGGGTTACTATTCCGCTGGTGTATTTTGGGAGTAGGTCTATGTCCATGGAAAGAATAGCCATACCCGGATTGTTAGGGATCCATAGCTTTAGTATTCTCTCCCAAAGTCTACGGATGCTTGTACATTCCCATAGAATATGGAAAAGCGTGGCCCCCCACATCCGCATTTCCTCCAACATAGTGGGGAAGCCTGAGTGTCATGCATGTGACAATGCAGGGAAGCGTAGTGCCAAAAAATAAAAACCAACCAAAAATGTGATCCTCACCCCAAGATCAATAATTCCGGGTTAATATCAAGTCAAGACATTGATCACTAAATGTAAACATGATGGAAGTGAATGGGATTGGAAATGACTAAAGGGTGTGATTGCATAAGGGATATGAAAAGTGACAAGTACAATGGGACTATTGTGACACAGTGTATAGAATATATGATAGTGACGCCATGTTACCAGCAATATAAATGCTCCACCAGTAGTGGGCGCCATCATGTATAGATGAAAAACTAACAAGAGAAAAAAAATAAAAATAAAAAAACCTAATAAAGAAGAAAAGAAAAAAGGTGTCCTGTGAGACAATACCTTGATGTGTTGATCTAGATGTTCATTCCATCTCAGTGCATTGTGTTAACAAAAGCGGCACTCGCCGTACTGGTGGTGCCCGTACCTAGGAACCAGAGATCTCCAAACGGTTTCAGGATTTGTAAGCATCAAAATGATGTCATCAGCCCACAGGCTGATGGTGGGGAGGTGGGGGTCCCTGTCCCCACATGAGAAGGGGCCCCTGTCCCCAGGTGAGAAGGGGTCCCTGTCCCCAGGGGGAGATGGAGGGGTATGTAATGGTGTGTGGGGGATGGGGTCCTCTTACTCACCATGACCAAGCTGTAGGCCGCACACTCATCCATGTTGGCCTGGGCTCCATCCAGTGTGCTGGACGGGTGATCAGCATATCTCCCAGAAAGACCTTTCCTCATCTGTGTATGACGGGGGAGGGGGATGGCAGGCAAGCTTGCAGTGTCCTCCGGGGGGCTCTCATAGGGCTGCACTGCATCTGTGTGCTTAAAGTTTGTTTACCCGGGAGAAGTATGCAGTGCAGTGTGGGCAGGACTCAGGGGGGGCGGGACTCTGGCTGGGGAGAACAGACATTGGACTGAGCGGCAATGCATGGAGTAGGAGAGGGGTAATCTGAGGAGCCGGCCGAGGACACAGGTCATGCGGGGAATGCGCAACTAAAGAGCAGCCAGAGCGATAGTCGAGCATGGAGCTCTGCTAGTCACCCTCCACCTCCAGCCACCCATGTGCATGGTGCACTGGTACCCCTAACTGCCTATGCTGCTGCCGGCCATATGTAGAGGGGGCTGCATGGGCTCCCTGCATCACAGGGCCAAGTTGCGGTCACGACTGCTGCACCCCCTATAGTTACGCCCCTGGTGATAAGATGTCTTTAAAAGTGCGATAGTATTCCCCCACGAAACCTTCTGGGCCCGGGGACTTATTGGTTGGGAGTGTATCTATTGCCTCATGAATTTCTTCCGCGGTGAATGGCAAGTTTAGGGAAACTGTTGCGTGGATAGTGTTGGCAAGGAAATTTTTAGCAGGAACTCATTAATCATTTCAGTGGTAGGTTGTGGTGTTTCTCTCATCCTTAACCACTTGCTGCCCGCCCTATAACAAAAGCACGGCGGCAAAGTGGTTTCAAAATCCTGACCTGACGTCAAATGACGTGATCAGGATTTTGAGCCGCTGCGCACCCCCGGGGGCGCACATTGCGGCGATCGTTGTTGCAGGGTGTCGATCTGACACCCTGCAACTACGATTTCGGTAAAGAGTCTCTGATGGAGACTCTTTACCACGTGATCAGCCGTGTCCAATCACGACTGATCACAGTGTAGATAGGAAGAGCCGGTGATCGGCTTTTCCTCACTCATGTCTGTCAGACGCGAGTAGAGGAGAGCCGATCAGCTGCTCCTCTGACAGGGGGGTCAGTGCTGATCGATTATCAGCACAGCCCCCGAGGATGCCCACACTAGACCACCAGGGACGCCACCAGACCACCAGGGATACCCAGCACCAGGTATGCCACCCTAGACCACCAGGGATTCCAGTCAGTGCCCACAATGGATGCCAATCAGTGCCCACAATGGGCATCACTGATTGGCATCCATTAATACAGTATAAAACAATACAATGCCCATCCGTGCCACCTATCAGTGCCCATCAGTGCCACCTATCCATGCCAATTTGTGCTACCTATCAGTCTCCATCCATGTCACCCATCAGTGCCGCCTATCAGTGTCCATCAATGCCACCTTATCAGTGCCACTTCATCGATGCCCATCAGTGAAGGAGAAAACTTACTTATTTACAAAGTTTTGAAACTGAAACAAAAAAACATTTTTTTTTCAAAATTGTTGGTATTTTTTTATCTGTTTAGCAAAATATAAAAACCCCAGAGGTGATCAAATACCACAAAAAGAAAGTTCTATTTGTGGGAAAAAAAAAATTATAAAAATATCATTTGGATACAGTGTAACACAACCGCGCAATTGTCATTTAAAGTGTGACAGAGCTGACAGCTGAAAATTGGTCTGGGCAGGAAGGTGTTTATGTCCCCCCGGTATTGAAGTGGTTAAGGTTGTAAAGCGTTCCATAGTAATGGCTAAACGCGTCGGCAATGTCTTATGGATGTTGCATTTTGAGTTTAGTTGTGGGATGTAAGATAAAGGGAATTTTGGTTTTAGTTCTGTGTCCTTTAAGTTGGTGTCCGAACAGTTTCCCTGCTCCATTATCATGTGCATAATGTTTCATTTTAATCTCTTGGAATGTCTCTGAAACTCCTCCAGCAAAAGCAGTCTGAGGTCATCTCTTAATGGAGTTACTTTTTGGTGGAAGTGGAGGGGGGCGGCTGCTGTTTATTTTTTGATTCCAATTCATGAATTTCAGCTGTAATGTCATGGTATATTTTTTTGCCGCTGCCTCTTCGCCCTGCCCCCAGTTTAATCAAAATCCCTCTCACATTCGCCTTGTGGGAATTCCACACGGTGAATTGGTTGTACACCGACAATTCATTTAAAGTGAAGAATTCTCTCAGGTGCTCCTCCATAATTAGATTGTATTCCGGTTGTTGTATAAGAAAAGAATTAGCTCTCCATAGTGGAATGGGGATAACTGTTGAAGCATCTTTCAAGGAGAACTTTCTAGAAGCATGGTCAGACCACATGATACTATTTATAGAGGAGGAGACAATTCTGGGCAAGGTTAGGTGGTCCACTAAAAATAAGTCAGTTCTGGTGTAAGTCCGATGTGGAGCAGAGAAGAATGTATAGTCCTTTCTGTCAGGATGTAGACACCGCCACACATCCAACAAATCCTCTCTATGGAGGGCTTCCTGTAGGGATAAACTTGTGCGGGTCGTTCTTGCCGTAGAGTCCACATTGGGGTCTGGTACTACATTGATTACTACATTGGTACTACATTGAAGTCTCCACATAGTATCAAAAGACCCTTCCTTACAATATTATTTTTTTTCAGGAGTTTGTGAAAGAAACATAACGGACGTGAATTTGGGGTGCACATTGGAATTTGGTGTGACCGTGTGTAGGCAAGACAGCTTGAGACAAATTCTGGCGGAATTCTGTCAGGAAAACCATCAGAGCTTTTTCCAACGAGAATTCCGATCGTGTGTAAGCGGCATAAGACTCGAGCAGCAATATCTTATACCAACCAAATAACAGTTTACCAACCCCCGTCCACCCACAAAGTGGGCGACATCACCCAAAAGCCAGGATACCAACCCGGCCCCACCCCCACCACCGCCGCCTAAACAATCGCTCTTTACAATCCAGCATTGGAAATGTCCTCCTTACCAATGACTGAGAAAATGGACCAAAAACACACCTCTCATATGTGACATGATAAAGAGGGACTCCCTTCTACACAGGAAGTAGCACAGAACATGTCCCTGGTTACAGGGACCTCAGGGATGGAATGTGCAGAAATGATCGGCTGATCACCACAAGAGCTTCTCTCTCACCTCCCCTCCCCCTCCATAATGGCCTTTCACCATAACAAATGCCGTAAGCTGGATAGAAAGTTTAGTGCAGCACAACACTCCCGGCAGGAAAATAATACATTTTATATAGAGATGAACCCCTCAGACCAAAACCAGGGACACCCAAATCTGCATGAGGGACAGAGGGACTTGGTCCCAAAGGAGGGACAACTGGGCACTATGCCAAACACCGGCAGACCTCCGATGTGACCCTCCACATCACAATAGAGAAAATGACGTCACTAATAATGAGAATATCAGCAGATCAGTCACTTCACATTGTATGGTAACCGGACCATCAACTCCCCCCCAGGCCTAGAGAACCCCTTATCTGTAGACAGAAGAGCTGACATTTTATTTAGAAGGTGGAAGATTTCTAATCACCCAAATAATTCCCTTCCAGGAGAACAACAAGGAGATCCCATAGAGATTACACTTGTAAATAGGGAAATGATCAGCCAGATATTCCAAATACCTTCCCCGTATTCCCTGCAAGAGGAATGGGATTTTACCAGGAGAATAAAATCCTCCACACCAGAAAACATGTCAATGTCCCCTATTCATATTATTATTATTATTATTATTATTATATGATTATTATTCATACTATTATTATTATTATTATTATTATTATTATTCATACTATTATTATTATTATTATTATTATTATTATTATTATATTATTCATACTATTATTATTATATTATTATTATTATTCATACTATTATTATTATTATTATTATTATTATTATTATTATTATTATTATTATTATTATATTATATCATTATTATAGTATTTATATTATTATTATTATTATAAAAAGGCGGGACATATGTAATAAATGTAAAAATTACACCACACGCTGGATGCGATTTGTCACCCAATAGCAATATAAACAGCTTCTAAAAACCTTCTCAGAACTCTTTACCAAAAGTGAGAATTGTGTGGAAAGTCATTGGGGGGTTATTTACTAAAGGCGAATCCACCCCCACCACAAGTGCAAAGCGCCCCGAAACCCCCCGAAACCACACCCAGAAGTGCCGTCACTGCAGATCCAAGGGGGACATGCCAGGAGAATAAAAACAGCATTTTATCTTGTACGTGACTGGATAATAAAATCAGCAGAGCTTCCCCTCACTTCAGATCCACCCCTCAGATTTACCCCCAGCACCCCCCAAAGTGGATCCGCCCCCAGCAAACAACCCCCATTGTGTCTCAAACTCCTCCTAAGAGTTGTGATGAGATTGTGGAAAGAAGCACTTTGATAAATGTCATATAAAGGGAGAAGAGTTGTGCCGAGTCCTGCGAGGAGAAGCGACCAGTGACATGGACAATGCCGGTTGTGTTCAGCGAGGGAATGGAATAGAATATCGGACAGAACTACAAGACAAACACTGGATGTTAGGACACCTACCTATTCTAATACATATTGTTGGAAAAAAAATCCCAATAAGCGATTATTGACTGGTTTGCGCAAAAGTAGCGTCTACAAAATAGGGGATGGTTTGATGGTATTTTCATTAATATTTTTTTTTTACTAATAATGACGGTGATCTTCGATTTCTATTGTGACTGCGACATTATGGCGGACACATCGGACACTTTTGGTGCTATTTTGGGACCATTGTCACTTATACAGCGATCGGTGCGATTAAAAAAAATGCATTAATATATAAATGTGAGTGGCAGTGAAAGGGTTAAGCACTAGGTGGCGCTGTAGGGTAAGGTGACCAGATTTTTAAAATGAAATCCGGGGACATATTTTTTTTTTTACTAGTAATGGCGGCAATCAGCAACTCGTAGCGGGTCTGCGATATTGCGGTGGACAAATCGGACACAAATGCCGCGTACACACGACCGGTTTTCTCGTCGGAATAAACTCTGAAGGTTTTTCCGATGGACTTCCGCTGAAACTGTCTTGCCTACACACGATCACACCAAAGTCTGACCGTCTAGAACGCAGTGATGTACAACACGTATGACGGGACTAGAAAAAGGAAGTTCAATAGCCAGTAGCCAATAGCTTCAGAACATGCGTCGTTTTTGGTCCATCAGAATAGCATACAGACTAGTGATGGACGAACTTCCGACGGGACGTTTCGCGAACGCGGACCGCGAACGAGGCCGACCGTTTGCGAAACCGAACGTTCACGGCGGGCCCCATTGACTTCAATGGGAGGCGAACTTCGCAAACCTTTAGGTCAAATTTGCAGCCACAAGATAATTATTAGCTGGGCAAATATAGTCCCACCACATGGCCAATGACATAACACATGTATGAGGTGAATTTGGGATCGATAACTACAAGTATTCTTTTTTTATATGGGAAATTGTTCTGACAATTCAGGACTGTGGAGTGCATGAAGGCAATGGAGGAGAGGGAAGGTCAGGGACCAGGGTAGGCAAAAGAAGAGGGTGCAGGAGATGATCACCAGCAGCGTGACATACAGCAATGACACCTGCACCGTGATAGAGTCATCTGACACCAGCACCGTGATAGAGGGCACTGACATCAGCAGCGTGACATAAAGTACTCACACCTGCACCGTGATAGAGTCATCTGAAAACAGCACCGTGATAGAGAGCACTGAGATCAGCACCGTGATAGAGGGCACTGACATCAGCAGCGTGACATAAAGCATTAACACCAGCACCGTGATATACAGCACTGACAGCAGCACCGTGATAGAGAGCACTGACATCAGAAGCGTGACATACAGCAATGACACCTGCACCGTGATAGAGTCATCTGACAACAGCACCGTGATAGAGAGCACTGACATCAGCAGCGTGACATTAAGCACTCACACCAGCACCGTGATAGAGTCATCTGACAACAGCACCGCGATAGAGGGCACTGACATCAGCAGCGTGACATAAAGCACTCACACCTGCACCGTGATAGAGTCATCTGACAACAGCACCGCGACATAAAGCATTAACACCAGCACTGTGACATACAGCATTGACAGCAACACCGTGATAGAGAGCACTGACATCAGCACCGTGATATACAGCACTGACAGCAGCACCGTGATAGAGAGCACTGACATCAGAAGCGTGACATACAGCACTGACAGCAGCACCGTGATAGAGAGCACTGACATCAGAAGCGTGACATACAGCACTGACATCAGCACCGTGATATACAGCACTGACAGCAGCACCGTGACAGAGAGCACTGACATCAGCAGCGTGACATTAAGCACTCACACCAGCACCGTAATATACAGCACTGACAGCAGCACCGTAAGCAGCCCCAGGAGGAAGTCAGCACAGCACAGGGATGGTGTGATCCCCTCATAATAAGAACCCCCAAGAGGAAGTCAGCACAGCACAGGGATGGTGTGATCCCCTCATAATAAGCAGGCCCAGGAGTAAGTCAGCACAGCACAGGGTTGGTGTGATCCCCTCATAATAAGCAGGCCCAGGAGTAAGTCAGCACAGCACAGGGATGGTGTGATCCCCTCATAATAAGCAGGCCCAGGAGAAACTCAGCACAGCACAGGCATGGTGTGATCCCCTCATAATAAGAACCCCCAGGAGGAAGTCAGCACAGCACAGGCATGGTGTGATCCCCTCATAAGCAGCCCCAGTAGAAATATGACACCACTCAACCTCTTCAAAGAGGAGGGTAGGGGCATATAGTACGGTGTGCTTTTTTGGGACAAGGAAGTGAGCCAAATGAAGAAAGAAGGTCTGTGTGCTTGATTAAAAAAATAGTTTATAGACATATACATGGTCTACTGGTCACATGTGTTGAATTCCTCCGAGATCCATGCCTCATTTATTTTTAGAAATGTGAGGTAGTTAACACTGTCGTGAGCTAGGCGAGTACGCTTATCGGTCACGATCCCCCCTGCTGTGCTGAACGTCCTTTCGGACAGGACACTGGATGAGGGGCAAGCCAACAGTTCGATTGCAAATTGGGCAAGCTCTGGCCAGAGGTCAAGCCTGCCCACCCAGTAATCCAGGGGTTCATCACTCCTCAGAGCATCCACATCGGCCGTTAACCCAATGTAGTCGGACACCTGATGGTATAGGCGTTCCCTGATGCTGGATCCGGATGACACCTGTCGATGGGTTGGCTGAAAGAATGACCTCATATCCGAAGTCACCAACACATCTTCAAACCGGCCTCTTCTTGTAGGTGCTGTTGTATTGGTACCCGCAACTCCTTCTCTGGGAGTGGGAATTGCTCCTCTGCCAGCGCACGCAAAAGCAGAATGCAGCATTTCTCGAAGCAAGGCCTGGAAGTGCTGCATTCTGACAGCCCTCTGTGATGGCGGTAACATTTCCGCCATTTTGTGTTTGTACCGGGGGTCTAAGTACGTTGCCACCCAGTACTGGTCCTTGACCCTTATGCTTTTTATATGGGGGTCCCTATTAAAACACTGGAGCATGAAGGCCCCCATTTGCACTAAAGTGGAAGCGGTGTGGTGGCCTGGCTCCTGCTCATCATCCAGGATAATGTCGGCCTCTTCATTCTCCTCTCCCTATCCACGCACAACAACAGGGATCCTAGAAAAGTTTAAAGCATGCTCTTCTTGCTCCTCCTCATCCACCCCGGCACCATCCTCCTCTGACTCCTCATCAGACTCCTGTTGTTGACTTGTCTCAGATAGAGTAGCCCCCCCTGGGAATTCATTCAGCATTGCGACTTCCTCATCTTCCCGCTCCTGCTCCTCCACAGTTTGATCAATGACACAACGCAATGCACGCTCCATAAAGAAGGCATAAGGTACCATGTCACTGATGGCGCCATGGCTGCGACTGACCAGTTTGGTGATCTCCTCAAATGGCCGCAGAAGTCTGCATGCATCGCGCATGAGCAGCCACTGGCGCGGTGAAAAAAACCCCAGCTCCCCAGAACCGTTTCTTTCGCAGAGTTCATACAGGTAGATGTTAACTGCACGTTTCTGCTGGAGCAGCCTATCAAGCATATAGAAGGTTGAGTTCCATCGTGTCGAGCAATCGCAAATAAGACGTCTGACCGGCAGATGGTGTCACCGCTGAATGTCAGCAAGGCGAGCCATGGCCGTGTAAGATCTTCTGAAATGGGCCGAGATTTTCCTTGCCTGCCGCAAGATGTCCTGGACCCCAGGGTATTTGACAAGGAATCTCTGCACGACCAAGTTTAAGACGTGTGCCATGCATGGCACGTGCGTGATTTTGCCCTGTTTCAACGCGCTAAGCAGATTGGCACCGTTGTCACACACCACTTTACCAACTGTCAAATTGAGCGGTGTTAGCCACTGATCTGCCTGTGAACGCAAAGCTGAAAGGAGTGCCGGGCCAGTGTGGCTCTTGGCTTCCAGGCACAACAGACACAGCACGGCATGGCAACGTCTCACCTGGCATGTGGAATAGGTTCTGGGGAGCTTGGGCGGTGCAGCGGAAGAGACGCTAGCAGCGGAAAAGGAGGAGGCAGCTGAGGAGGAGAGGGAGGAGGATGGAGTAGGAGGAGGAGGAGAAGAAGAGTCAGGCCTGCATGCAATCCGTGGCGGTAAAACCAAATCTACGCGGGTGCCATGGGTTACATGCTTGACGGCCGTCAGAAGGTTCACCCAGTGGGCAGTAAAAGTGATATACCTTCCCTGCCCGTGTTTGCTAGACCACGTGTCTGTGGTCAGATGTATCTTGGCACGACACTGTGTGCCAGAGATACATTCACTTGCCGCTGAACATGGCCATATAGCTCTGGGATGCCCTTCTCTGAGAAATACTTCCTTCCTGGGACCTTCCATTGTGGAGTTCCAATGGCCACAAATTTGCGAAAGGCCTCCGAGTCCACCAGTTTATATGGCAGTAGTTGGTGGGCTATGAGTTCTGACAAGCCAGCCGTCAATCGTTGGGCAAGAGGGTTATCCGACGTCATAATTTTTTTACGCTCGAACATTAGGACCACGGAAGCCTGCCTTTTTGCAGGAAAATGTGAGCTTGGCGTGATGGAAAGTGGAGTGGAGGACAATTGTGAGGAGAGAGGAGAAGGAGAAGTAGAAGACGAGGCTGGACGGTGAGAGCCTGCAGTGTGGCTTTGTGTGTTACGTTGCTCCCACTCGGCTCGGTGATGGCTGCCCATGTGCCTTCTTAAGGTGGTCGTCCCTAGGTGAGTGTTGGGCTTACCGCAACTAATGCGTTGACTGCAAAGATTGCAGATGGCAACGCTATTGTCAGCAGCAGACACGTTAAAAAAAGCCCACACTGCGGAGCCATGTGCCGGTGTCCTGGGAGCACCAGATGTGACCGTACATGGTCGATGACTCGTTCCTGATACATTTGCAGTCTGCTTTGTCCCTCCTGTGCAATGTAAGTTAGTCCTGCTTCTCCTCCCTATCTGCTGGTCCATATCTCCCTCTGAACTCCCCTCCTCTTCCTCTCTTGTGGGCACCCACGTGACATCACTAGACACGTCATCATCAACGTCACCTTCCCCACCGCTATAAGTAGAGATCTCGGAGTAGGCAGCAACACCGGGGACCAACCTCCTCCTTGGGCTGATCTGGGTACTGTCATCAGACTGCTGAGTAGCGGTTGTTGCTACCTCTTCTTCCTGATACAATACCAAGAGTGGCTGCGTATCAGAAATGTCCTCTTGATATGGATCGGAAAATAATTCCTGTGACTCAAGCGGAAGGTATGTGGTGGTGGTGGGGGTGTTGTTGGTGGTAGTGTCTTTGGGGGTGCACATAGCAGAGAGTGAAGAAGAGGGTGCAGATCGAGATGATGAGGAGGGTGCAGAAGAGTAAGGCTGAGTGAGCCACTCAACCAAGTTTGGTGCGTCCTAAAGTAATTGAACGCACCTTCTGCAACTTCCCACTTTGGCTCAAGGCTGGTGCTCCTGCCCTACCCCTACCACCCCTGCGGAAGGACCTGCCTCTTCCTCTGCCTGTCATTTTTTAAATCACCCTGTGACAAAACTCTTAGTCCCTATACCGATGAAGGACTGCTGCAGTATAGGGCAGCGGTCAGCAGTGGTGCAATTCAACCCTATGTATTGTGGACCGATAGCGGTCCTTACAGAACAGCAGACTGTACCGCACTCAAACCTATGTACTGTAGCACCCTACTCCAAGTTACCAGTCCTTATAAGGACCTTTGTGGACCAAGTAGGTTGTGTGTGACTGATTAGCAGACTGTACATCAGTCCCTATACTGCTGAAGGACTGCTGCAGTATAGGGCAGCGGTCAGCAGTGGTGCACCTCAACCCTATGTATTGTGGACCGATAGCGGTCCTTACAGAACAGCAGACTGTACCGCACTCAACCCTATGTACTGTAGCACCCTACACCAAGTTACCAGTCCTTATAAGGACCTTTGTGGACCAAGTAGGTTGTGTGTGACTGATTAGCAGACTGTACGTCAGTCCCTACACTGCTGAAGGACTGCTGCAGTATAGGGCAGCGGTCAGCAGTGGTGCACCTCAACCCTATGTATTGTGGACCGATAGCGGTCCTTACAGAACAGCAGACTGTACCTCACTCAACCCTATGCACTGTAGCACCCTACACCAAGTTACCAGTCCTTATAAGGACCTTTGTGGACCAAGTAGGTTGTGTGTGACTGATTAGCAGACTGTACGTCAGTCCCTATACTGCTGAAGGACTGCTGCAGTATAGGGCAGCGGTCAGCAGTGGTGCACCTCAACCCTATCTATTGTGGACCGATACCGGTCCTTACAGAACAGCAGACTGTACCTCACTCAACCCTATGTACTGTAGCACCCTGGACCTTACCAGTCCTTATAAGGACCTTTGTGGACCAAGTAGGTTGTGTGTGACTGATTAGCAGACTGTACGTCAGTCCCTATACAGCTGAAGGACTGCTGCAGTATAGGGCAGCGGTCAGCAGTGGTGCACCTCAACCCTATGTATTGTGGACCAATACCAGTCCTTACAGAACGGCAGACTGTACATCACTCAACCCTATGTACTGTAGCACCCTACACAGACCAAGTTACCAGTCCTGATAAAGAGCTTTGTGGAACAAGTGAGTTGTGAATGATTAGCAGACTGCAGCAGAAGGGCAGCAGTCAAGTATAATATTCTTTCTATATTTGGAAGAAAGAATATTATACGTGTACAAGCCTATTACCATACCACTGATACCAGTCCTGAAAAGAACCTTTGTGGAACTAATAGTAACAGCTACTGTTTAAACTGACCCTCACTGCCTGACACACTGCTTCCTTCCTGTCCCTATACAAACTAGCAAAACAGAGGAGACTGGAACAATTACTGGTCACTCGAATAGCACTTTTGTGGACCTGATAGTAACAGCTAATGATGATGATGATGACTAATCTGGCTGTCCCTAAAAAGCAGCACACAGCGCTCTGTCCCTTTATCTAAACTGACAAAAGACACTCAGGCTGCTGCAACAATCAGTAGCACAGCAAACCTATATACACCTAACACCTATACCAGTCCTGAAAAGAACTTTTGTGTACCAAATAGCTAGCGTTTTATCTCTCCCTGCTCCAAACAGCAACCTTTCCCTATAGTGACAGAAGAAAGAATGTAAAATGGCCGCCGGATCGGGTGTATTTATAAGTTAGGGGGAATGCCCAAGTGTCCATGTGCTGTCATGTCTCAATTGGCTGTCCTGTACCCCATGATGGATGTGTCATCAGGTCAAAGTTCCTTTACACAGTAAAAACACGGAAGTCCGCCGGGCGAACAGCTCCAATAGTCCGCCGAACTGGCGGACCGCGAACAGCCGAAATTCGCCGTGAAACGACCGCCGGGCGAACTGTTCGGCCATCCCTAGTGGAGAGTGGATAGACCCCTTAACTCATTTAGGAGCCACGATGGTTAAAGTTGATTGTGGTCATATTGATTACTGGTGACAGGGGCAGTCAATGTCAGGAGGTTTTATTTTTTATTTTTAAACCCTTCACCGTATGGAGCCGTGGTAGTTGGAGCTGTGAGAAACTGGGTGTAGCAGGGTGTAGCAAGATGGCCACCAGGATCCAATATAGGCCGGAGCCAGGGTCTTGCCTGGAGAGGGCTGCCAGAGACTATTGACAAAAATCAAATAAGTGATGTTGCGCTCCCTTAAAATAGATAAAAACTCTAAAGTGCCTAATGCTTACTATTGGTTGTATACAAAATTGCATACAAAATTGCATATACCAATACTAAAGACCCAACTATCGTGACAAAACGTAGTCCATAAATAAAGTGTCAAGTGCTAAAAATACAGTATTTACACAATATAAGAGTGTCCAGTGCTTGATAAAAATTGCATAAATCAAAAGTGCCTAATGCTTACTATTAATTACATACACAGTTGCATATGACTGCACAGTAATGTGAACTCATCTACCGTGACCAAAAGTAATCCGTGAATAAAGTGTCAAGTGCTGCAAATTATACTTAAAACATATGACATTTGCACAATATAAGAGTGTCCAGTGTTTCATAGATCCAAAAATCGCATACACCAGTGAAAATATGTCATGCAAGTGAACTTGTTCCTCAAAAAACAATTAAGGCTGCAAACTGTATTGATAATGACATATATGTGGATCACACAGTGCAATTAAAATATATAAAATAAAATAAGAAAACACACAGTCTCTTAAAACAGCATATATAAAGTGCCACGTGCTTCGTACAGTGCTTCTCCAGGTACAAGGTGCCAGACAAAACAGTGTGTACACACTCCTGTGCCTCTTCAGTGTTCCACACACATCAAGTGAAATGGCTCCTTACCTTACTGCTGTAAGGCAAACAGCAGAAAACAGGGATCTCAGGCTATCCAGGTGGTGTACCCCTACTCCCGGGTTATGGATATTGTCCCCTCATCAGTTATTAAAATGACAGGATCTCCTCTGCCACCAGATCCAGCAACGTCTCCCCTTAGGCACTTTAGATTTATGCGATTTTTAGAGATGAGTTTACATTACTGTGCAGTCATATGCAACTTTGTATGCAACCAATAGTAAGCTTTAGGCACTTTTGAGTTTTTATCTATTTTAAGGGAGCACAACATCACTTATTTGATTTTTGTCATACGTTTTTCAGTGGTAGGGTTTATATCTCTGTCGGTGTTCTGCTGCAACCCACCCCTAGTATTTAGTGAGATTTGTATATGATAGTGCGGGGATATCCCAATTCTATCTGCCAGAGACTATTGTTGCCTGGTGCAGTGGGATAAGGGTATCAGTTCTCATAAACCCCCAGAAGTGGCCCAGTAAGGTGTCCTCCTGACGCTGTGGAGGGGGGAATTGGACGGGAGTAGGCAGAGGAGAGTTCAAATAGCCCCACAGGGGACTCACCAGGCCGGAGGGATGCA
The DNA here is from genome assembly GCF_037356315.1 of Lithobates pipiens. Lineage (NCBI taxonomy): Eukaryota > Metazoa > Chordata > Amphibia > Anura > Ranidae > Lithobates > Lithobates pipiens. The sequence continues at coordinate 689,812,068 of NW_027507903.1, read as the reverse complement.
GAGCAGGGGATCCCAGAAGACTCTGGTGTGCAGAGGTGCAGCGGGTGTAGCGATTCGGCGGCCGAGTACGCCCCCTCCGGGTCGCCTGCATCCGCTGCCGGAGCGGCCCTCGGGTAGCACCGCAGGAAAGGCCGGGGATTATGGAGGCCTAGCAGGCCGCAAGATGGCGCCCGGCGAGGCGGCCTACAGCAGCCGGAACGGACCGAATCCTTCGATCCACGGACCGCAAATGGCGGTCAAACACAGTCAGACCTGTGGAGGAGCACCCGAGGAGCAGGATGGTGTAGTTTGTGGGAACCTAGGGCGATCTGGAACGGCGGATGGCACCAGATTGTCGGAGGTCCGGCGGAGCTCTGCAAGAAAGCGTCCGTCCTTGGTTCCGGCCGGCCACGCCCCCCATATGTTAAAAGTTTAAACTCTATCATTAGGCATATCTTGTACCATTCTTATTTCATTTAATGGATTCGGGTCAACAGATTTTCCCTCCCTTCTAAATGACCACAAGGTGGCAGTACATGTAGAGTACACTTAGTGGAGGTGTGCTGATTATGTTAATGGGTCACTTCTGATGAATGACCACAAGGTGCCAGTACATGTAGAGTACACTCAGTGGAGGTGTGCAGATTATGTTATTATGGAGCACTTCTGATAAATGACCACAAGGTGGCAGTACATGTAGAGTACGCTGAGTGGAGATGTGTGGATTATGTATTATTATGGTGCACTTCTGATAAATGACCACAAGGTGGCAGTACATGTAGAGTACACTGAGTGGAGGTGTGCAGATTATGTATTATTATGGGCACTTCTGATAAATGACCACAAGGTGGCAGTACATGTAGAGTACACTGAGGGGAGGTGTGTGGATTATGTATTATTTTGGTGTACTTCTGATGAATGACCACAAGGTGGCAGTACATGTAGTGTACGCTGAGTGAAGGTGTGCAGATTATGTATTATTATGGGAAACTTCTAAATAAATGACCCACAAGGTGGCAGTACATGCAGAGTACACTGAGTGGAGGTGTGTGGATTATGTGTTATTATCGAACACTTCTGATAAATGACCACAAGGTGGCAGTACATGTAGAGTACACTGAGGGGAGGTGTGTGGATTATGTATTATTATGGTGCACTTCTGATGAACGACCACAAGGTGGCAGTACATGTGGAGTACACTGAGTGGAGGTGTGTGGATTATGTTAATGGTTCACTTCTGATGAATGACCACAAGGTGGCAGTACATGAAGAGTACGCTGAGTGGAGGTGTGTGGATTTTGTGTTATTATGGAGTGCTTCTGATAAATGACCACAAGGTGGCAGTACATGTAGGGTACACTGAGTGGAGGTGTGTGGATTATGTTATTATGGGGCACTTCTGATGAATGACCACAAGGTGGCAGTACAAGTAGAGTACGCTGACTGGAGGAGTGTATAATATGTTATTATGGCGCACATCTGATAAATGACCACAAGGTGGCAGTACATGTAGAGTACACTGAGTGGAGGAGTGTGGATTATGTTATTATGGTGCAATTCTAATAAATGACCACAAGGTGGCAGTACATGTAGGGTACACTGAGTGGAGGTGTGTGGATTATGTTATTATGGGGCACTTCTGATGAATGACCACAAGGTGGCAGTACAAGTAGAGTACGCTGACTGGAGGAGTGTATAATATGTTATTATGGCGCACATCTGATAAATGACCACAAGGTGGCAGTACATGTAGAGTACACTGAGTGGAGGAGTGTGGATTATGTGTTTTATTATGGGGCACTTCTGATAAATGACCACAAGGTGGCAGTACATGTAGGGTAGACTGAGTGGTGGGGAGCGGATTGTGTGTTATTATGGGGCACTTATGATAAATGACCACAAGGTGGCAGTACATGTAGGGTACACTGAGTGGAGGTGTGTGGATTATGTTATTATGGGGCACTTCTGATGAATGACCACAAGGTGGCAGTACAAGTAGAGTACGCTGACTGGAGGAGTGTATAATATGTTATTATGGCGCACATCTGATAAATGACCACAAGGTGGCAGTACATGTAGAGTACACTGAGTGGAGGAGTGTGGATTATGTGTTTTATTATGGGGCACTTCTGATAAATGACCACAAGGTGGCAGTACATTTACTCTGCATGTACTGCCACCTTGTGGTCATTTATCAGAAGTGCCCCATAATAACATAATCCACACTCCTGCACTCAGTGTACTCTACATGTACTGCCACCTTGTGGTCATTTATCAGATGTGCGCCATAATAACATATTATACACTCCTCCAGTCAGCGTACTCTACTTGTACTGCCACCTTGTGGTCATTTATCAGAAGTGCTCCATAATACTAGATAATCCACAAACCTCCACGCGGCGTACTCTACATGAACTGCCACCTTGTGGTCATTTATCAGAAGTGCTCCATAATAACATAATCTGCACACCTCCACTGAGTGTACTCTACATGTACTGCCACCTTGTGGTCATTTCTCAGAAGTGCCCCGTAATAATACATAATCCTCACACCTCCACTCAGCGTACTCTACATGTACTGCTACCTTGTGGTCATTTCTCAGAAGTGCCCCATAATACCACATAATCCACACACCTCCACTCAGCGTACTCTACATATACTGCCACCTTGTGGTCATTTATCAGAAGTGCACCATAATACCAGATAATTCACACACCTCCTCTCAGCGTACTCTACATGTACTGCCACCTTGTGGTCATTTATTAGAATTGCACCATAATAACATAATCCACACTCCTCCACTCAGTGTACTCTACATGTACTGCCACCTTGTGGTCATTTATCAGAAGTGCCCCATAATACCACATAATCCACACACCTCCACTCAGCGTACTCTACATATACTGCCACCTTGTGGTCATTTATCAGAAGTGCACCATAATACCAGATAATTCACACACCTCCTCTCAGCGTACTCTACATGTACTGCCACCTTGTGGTCATTTATTAGAATTGCACCATAATAACATAATCCGCACACCTCCACTCAGTGTACCCTACATGCACTGCCACCTTGTGGCCATTTATCAGAAGAGCCCCATAATACCACATAATCCACACACTTCAACTCAGCGTACTCTACACTTACTGCCACCTTGTGGTCATTTATCAGAAGTGCCCCATAATAACACTTAATCCACACACCTCCACTTAGCGTAATCTACATGTACTGCCACCTTGTGGTCATTTATCAGAAGTGCCCCATAATAACACATAATCCACACACCTCCACTCAGCGTACTCTACATGTACTGCCACCTTGTGGCCATTTATCAGAAGTTCTCCATAATACCACATAATCCACACAACTCCACTCAGCATACCCTACACTTACTGCCAACTTGTGGTCATTTATCAGAAGTGCCCCATAATACCAGATAATTCACACACCTCCACTCAGCGTACTCTACATGTACTGCCACCTTGTGGTCATTTATTTGAATTACACCATAATAACATAATCCAAACAAATAACAATCAGCATACTCTGCATGTACTGCCACCTTGTGGTCATTTATCAGAAGTGCAACATAATAACACTTAATCCACACACATCCACTTAGCGTATTCTAAATGTACTGCCACCTTGTGGTCATTTATTATAATTGCACTATAATAACATAATCCACACACCTCCACAGCAAATTCTACATGTACTGCCTCCTTTTGGTCATTTATCAGAAGTGCCCCATAATAACACATAATCCACACACCTCCACTCAGCGTACTCTACATGTACTGCCACCTTGTGGCCATTTATCAGAAGTTCTCCATAATACCACATAATTGGCACACTTCCACCCAGCTTACACTATATGTACTGCCACCTTGTGGCCATTTATCAGAAGTGCCCCATAATAACATAATCAACACTCCTCCACTCAGTGTACTCTGCATGTACTGCCACCTTTTGGTCATTTATCAGAAGTGCTCCATAATAACATAATCCATACACCTTCACTCAGTGTACTCTACATGTACTGCCACCTTGTGGTCATTTATCAAAAGTGCTCCATAATAACACATAATCCACACACCTCCACTCAGCGTACTCTAAATATACTGCCACCTTGTGGTCATTTATCAGAAGTGCCCCATAATAATACATAATCCGCACACCTCCCTTCAGCGTACTCTACATGTACTGCCACCTTGTGGTCATTTATCACACGTGCTCCATAATAACACATAATCCACACACCTCTACTCAGTTTACTCTACATGTACTGCCACCTTGTGGTCATTTATCAGAAGTGCACCATAATACCAGATAATTCACACACCTCCTCTCAGCGTACTCTACATGTACTGCCACCTTGTGGTAATTTATCAGAAGTGATCCATAATACTACATAATCCGCACACCTCCACTCAGCGTACTCTACAGGTACTGCCACCTTGTGGTCATTTATCAGAAGTGCCCCATAATAATACATAATCCACACACCTCCACTCAGTGTACTTTACATGTACTGCCACCTTGTGCTCATTTATCAGAAGTTCCCCATAATAACATAATCCACACACCTCCACTCAGTGTACTCTGCATGTACTGCCACCTTGTGCTCATTTATCAGAAGTGCCCCATAATAACATAATCCACACACCTCCACTCAGTGTACTGTGCATGTACTGCCGCCTTGTGGCCATTCATCAGAAGTGCCCCATTAACATAATCCACACACCTCCACTCAGTGTACTCTACATGTACTGCCACCTTGTGGTCATTTATTAGAATTGCACCATAATAACATAATCCGCACACCTCCAATCAGTGTACCCTACATGCACTGCCACCTTGTGGCCATTTATCAGAAGAGCCCCATAATACCACATAATCCACACACTTCAACTCAGCGTACTCTACACTTACTGCCACCTTGTGGTCATTTATTAGAAGTGCCCCATAATAACACTTAATCCACACACCTCCACTTAGCGTACTCTACATGTACTGCCACCTTGTGGTAATTTAGCAGAAGTGCCCCATAATACCACATAATCCACACACCTCCACTCAGCGTACTCTACATGTACTGCCACCTTGTGGTCATTTATCAGAAGTGCCCCATAATAACACTTAATCCACACACCTCCACTTAGCGTAATCTACATGTACTGCCACCTTGTGCTCATTTATCAGAAGTGCCCCATAATAACACATAATCCACACACCTCCACTCAGCGTACTCTACATGTACTGCCACCTTGTGGCCATTTATCAGAAGTTCTCCATAATACCACATAATTGGCACACTTCCACCCAGCTTACACTATATGTACTGCCACCTTGTGGCCATTTATCAGAAGTGCCCCAAAATAATACATAATCCTCACACCTCCACTCAGCGTACTCTACATGTACTGCCACCTTGTGGTCATTTATCAGAAGCACCCCATAATAACACTTAATCCGCACACCTCCATTCAGCGTACTCTACATGTACTGCCACCTTGTGGTCATTTATCAGAAGTGCCCCATAATACCACATAATCCACACAACTCCACTCAGCATACCCTACACTTACTGCCAACTTGTGGTCATTTATCAGAAGTGCCCCATAATACCAGATAATTCACACACCTCCACTCAGCGTACTGTACATGTACTGCCACCTTGTGGTCATTTATTTGAATTACACCATAATAACATAATCCAAACAAATAACAATCAGCGTACTCTGCATGTACTGCCACCTTGTGGTCATTTATCAGAAGTGCAACATAATAACACTTAATCCACACACATCCACTTAGCGTATTCTAAATGTACTGCCACCTTGTGGTCATTTATTATAATTGCACTATAATAACATAATCCACACACCTCCACAGCAAATTCTACATGTACTGCCTCCTTTTGGTCATTTATCAGAAGTGCCCCATAATAACACATAATCCACACACCTCCACTCAGCGTACTCTACATGTACTGCCACCTTGTGGCCATTTATCAGAAGTTCTCCATAATACCACATAATTGGCACACTTCCACCCAGCTTACACTATATGTACTGCCACCTTGTGGCCATTTATCAGAAGTGCCCCATAATAATACATAATCCTCACACCTCCACTCAGCGTACTCTACATGTACTGCCACCTTGTGGTCATTTATCAGAAGCACCCCATAATAACATAATCAACACTCCTCCACTCAGTGTACTCTGCATGTACTGCCACCTTTTGGTCATTTATCAGAAGTGCTCCATAATAACATATTCCATACACCTTCACTGAGTGTACTCTGCATGTACTGCCACCTTGTGGTCATTTATCAAAAGTGCTCCATAATAACACATAATCCACACACCTCCACTCAGCGTACTCTAAATATACTGCCACCTTGTGGTCATTTATCAGAAGTGCCCCATAATAACACTTAATCCACACTCCTCCACTTAGCGTACTCTAAATGTAATGCCACCTTGTGGTCATTTATCACAAGTGCTCCATAATAACATAATCCATACACCTCCACTCAGCGTAATCTACATGTACTGCCACCTTGTGGCCATTTATCAGAAGTGCCCCATAATAATACATAATCCGCACACCTCCCTTCAGCGTACTCTACATGTACTGCCACCTTGTGGTCATTTATCAGAAGCGCCCCATAATAACATAATCCACACTCCTCCACTCAGCGTACCCTACATGTACTGCCACCTTGTGGCCATTTATCAGAAGTGCTCCATAATAACACGTAATCCACGCACCTCCACTCAGTGTACTCTACAGGTACTGCCACCTTGTGGTCATTTATCAGAAGTGCCCCATAATAATACATAATCCACACACCTCCACTCAGTGTACTTTACATGTACTGCCACCTTGTGCTCATTTATCAGAATTGCCCCATAATAACATAATCCACACACCTCCACTCAGTGTACTTTACATGTACTGCCACCTTGTGGTCATTTATTAGAATAGCCCCATAATAACATATTCCGCACACCTCCACTCAGTGTACTCTGCATGTACTGCCACCTTGTGGTAATTTATTAGAATTGCCCCATAATAACATAATCCACACACCTCCACTCAGTGTACTCTACATGTACTGTCACCTTGTGGTCATTTATCAGAAGTGCCCAATAATAACACTTAATCCGCACACCTCCACTCAGCGCACTCTACATGTACTGCCACCTTGTGGTCATTTATTTGAATTGCACTATAATAACATAATCCACACACCTACAATCAGCGTACTCTGCATGTACTGCCACCTTGTGGTCATTTATCAGAAGTACCCCATGATAACACTTAATCCACACACATCCACTTAGCGTACTCTAAATGTCCTGCCACCTTGTGGTCATTTATTAGAATTGCACTATAATAACAATCCACACACCTCCATAGCAAATTCTACATGTACTGCCACGTTGTGGTCATTTATCAGAAGTGCCCCATAATAACACATAATCCACACACCTCCACTCAGCGTACTTACTCTACATGTACTGCCACTTTCTGGCCATTTATCAGAAGTTCTCCATAATACCACATAATTGGCACACTTCCACCCAGCTTACACCATATGTACTGCCACCTTGTGGCCATTTATCAGAAGTGCCCCATAATAATACATAATCCTCACACCTCCACTCAGCGTATTCTACATGTACTGCCACCGTGTGGTCATTTATCAGAAGTGCCCCATAATACCACCATAATCCACACACCTCCACTCAGTGTACTCTACATGTACTGCCACCTTGTGGTCATTTATCAGAAGTGCTCCATAATAACACATAATCCACACACCTTTACTAAGTGTACTCTACATTTACTGCCATCTTGTGGTCATTTATCAGAAGTGCCCCATAATACCACATAATCCACACACCTCCACTCAGCGTACTCTACATGTACTGCCACCTTGTGGTCATTTATCAGAAGTGCCCCATAATAACACTTAATCCGCACACCTCCACTCAGCGAACTCTACATGTACTGCCACCTTGTGGTCATTTATCAGAAGTGCCCCATAATACCACATAAGCCACACACTTCCACTCAGCATACTCTACACTTACTGCCACCTTGTGGTCATTTATCAGAAGTGAACCATAATACCAGATAATTCACACACCTCCACTCAGCGTACTCCACATTTACTGCCACCTTGTGGTCATTTTTCACAAGTGCTCCATAGTAACATAATCCATACACCTCCACTCAGCGTAATCTACATGTACTGCCACCTTGTGGCCATTTATCAGAAGTGCCCCATAATAATACATAATCCGCACACCTCCCTTCAGCGTACTCTACATGTACTGCCACCTTGTAGTCATTTATCAGAAGCGCCCCATAATAACATAATCCACACTCCTCCACTCAGCGTACTCTACATGTACTGCCACCTTGTGGCCATTTATCAGAAGTGCTCCATAATAACACGTAATCCACACACCTCAACTCAGTGTACTCTACAGGTACTGCCACCTTGTGGTCATTTATCAGAAGTGCCCCATAATAATACATAATCCACACACCTCCACTCAGTGTACTTTACATGTACTGCCACCTTGTGCTCATTTATCAGAAGTTCCCCATAATAACATAATCCACACACCTCCACTCAGTGTACTGTGCATGTACTGCCGCCTTGTGGCCATTCATCAGAAGTGCCCCATTAACATAATCCACACACCTCCACTCAGTGTACTCTACATGTACTGCCACCTTGTGGTCATTTATAAGAAAAGCCACATAATACCACATAATCCACACACCTTCACTCAGTGTATACTACTTGTACTGCCACCTTGTGGTCATTTATTAGAATTGCACCATAATAAGTAATCTACACACCTCCACGCAGCGTATCCTACATGTACTGCCACCTTGTGGTCATTTATCTGAAGTGCCCCATAATACCATTATCCATACACCTCCACTCAGCGTACTCTACATGTACTGCCACCTTGTGGTCATTTATCAGAAGTGCTCCATAATACCATTATCCATACACCTCCACTCAGCGTACTCTACATGTACTGCCACCTTGTGGTCATTTATCAGAATTGCCACGTAATACCACATAATCCAAACACCTCCACTCAGTGTACTCTACATGAACTGCCAACTTGTGGTCATTTATCACACGTGCTCCATAATAACACATAATCCACACACCTCTACTCAGTTTACTCTACATATACTTCCACCTTGTGGCCATTTATCAGAAGTTCTCCATAATACCACCTAATCGGCACACCTCAACCCAGCTTACCCTATATGTACTGCCACCTTGTGGTCATTTATCAGAAGCGCCCCATAATAACATAATCCACACTCCTCCACTCAGTGTACTCTACATGTACTACCACCTTGTGGTCATTTATCATAAGTACTCCATAATAACATAATCCATACACCTCCACTCAGCGTACTCTACATGTACTGCCACCTTGTGGTCATTTATCAGAAGTGCCCCATAATACCACATAATCCACACACCTCCACTCAGCGTACTCTACATGTACTGCCACCTTGTGGTCATTTATCAGAAGTGCCCCATAATAACATAATCCACACACCTCCACTCAGTGTACTGTGCATGTACTGCCACCTTGTGGTCATTTATCAGAAGTGCACCATAATAACATAATCCACACACCTTCACTCAGCGTACTCTACATATACTGCCACCTTGTGGTCATTTATTAGAATTTCACCATAATAACATAATCCACACACCTCCACGCAGCGTACTCTACATGTACTGCCACCTTGTGGTCATTTATCAGAAGTTCCCCGTAATAACACAATCCACACACCTACACTTAGCGTACTCTACATGTACTGCCACCTTGTTTTCATTTATCAGAAGTCCCCCATAATAACACTTAATCCACATACCTCCACTCAGCGTATTTACTCTACATGTACTGCCACCTTGTTGCCATTTATCAGAAGTTCTCCATAATATCACCTAATCGGCACACCTCAACCCAGCTTACCCTATATGTACTGCCACCTTGTGGTCATTTATCAGGAGCGCCCCATAATAACATAATCCACATTCCTCCACTCAGCGTACTCTACATGTACTGCCACCTTGTGGTCATTTATCATAAGTGCTCCATAATAACATAATCCATACACCTCCACTCAACGTACTCTACATGTACTGCCACCTTGCGGTCATTTATCAGAAGTGCCCCATAATACCACATAATCCACACACCTCCACTCAGCGTACTCTACATGCACTGCCACCTTGTGGTCATTTATAAGAAATGCTCCATAATAACATAATCCACACATCTGCACTCAGCGTATAATATATGTACTGTCACCTTGTGGTCATTTATTAGAGGTGCCCCATAAGAACACATAATCCACACACCTCCACCCAGTGTACTCTACATGTACTGCCACCTTGTGGTCATTCATCAGAAGTGCTCCATAACAACATAATCAGCACACCTCCACTCAGTGTACTCTACATGTACTTCCACCTTATGGTTATTTATCAGAAGTGTTCCATAATAACATAATCCATACACCTCCACTCAGCGTACTCTACATGTACTGTCACCTTGTGGTTATTTATCAGAAGTGCCCCATAATAACTCTTAATCCACACACCTCCACTCAGCGTACTTACTCTACATGTACTGCCACCTTGTGTCCATTTATCAGAAGTACCCCATAATACCACATAATCCACACACCTCCACTCAGCGTACTCTACATGTACTGCCACCTTGTGGTCATTTAAAAGAAGTGCTCCATAATAACATAATCCACACATCTGCACTCAGTGTATAATATATGTACTGCCACCTTGTGGTCATTTATCAGAGGTGCCTCATAATAACATAATCCACACACCACCATGCAGTGTTCTCTGCATGTACTACCACCTTGTGGTCATTTATCAGTAGCGCCCCATAATAAGATAATCCACACTCCTCCACTCAGTGCACTCTACATGTACTGCCACCTTGTGGTCATTTATCAGAAGTGCTCCATAACAACATAATCCTTACACCTCCACTCAGCCTACTCTACATGTACTGCCACCTTGTGGTCATTTATCAGAAGTGCCCCATAATATCATAATCCACACTCCTCCACTCAGTGCACTCTACATGTACTGTCACCTTGTGGTCATTTATCAGAAGTGCTCCATAATAACATAATCCATACACCTCCACTCAGCGTACTCTACATGTACTGCCTCCTTGTGGTCATTTATCAGAAGTGCTCCATAACAACATAATCCTTACACCTCCACTCAGCCTACTCTACATGTACTACCACCTTGTGGCCATTTATCAGAAGTGCCCCATAATAGCATAGTCCACACATCTGCCTACAGTGTATTCTATATGTACTGCCACCTTGTGGTCATTTATCAGAAGTGCTCCATAATAACATAATCCATACACCTCCACTCAGCGTAATCTACATGTACTGCCACCTTGTGGTCATTTATTAGAATTGCACCATAAAAACATAATCCACACACCTCCACTCAGCGTACTCTACATGTACTGCCACCTTGTGGCCATTTATCAGAAGTGCTCCATAATACCACATAATCCGCACACCTCCACTCAGTGTAATCTACATGTACTGCCACCTTGTGGCCATTTATCAGAAGTGCCCCATAATAATGCATGATCCGCACACCTCCCCTCAGCATACTCTACATGTACTGCCACCTTGTGGTCATTTATCAGAAGTGCCCCATAATAACATAATCCACACTCCTCCACTCAGCGTACTCTACATGTACTGCCACCTTGTGGCCATTTATCAGAAGTGCTCCATAATAACACATAATCCGCACACCTCCACTCGGCATACTCTACATGTACTGCCACCTTGTGGCCATTTATCAGAAGTGCTCCATAATAACACATAATCCACACACCTCCACTCAGTGTACTCTACATGTACTTCCACCTTGTGGTCATTTATCAGAAGCGCCCCATTATAACATAATCCACACTCCTCCACTCCGTGCACTCTACATGTACTGCCACCTTGTGGTCATTTATCAGAAGTGCTCCATAATAACATAATCCATACACCTCCACTCAGCGTACTCTACATGTACTGCCACCTTGTGGTCATTTATCAGAAGTGCCCCATAATACCACATAATCCACACACCTCCACTCAGCGTACTCTACATGTACTGCCACCTTGTGGTCATTTATAAGAAGTGCTCCATAATAACATAATCCACACATCTGCACTCAGTGTATAATATATGTACTGCCACCTTGTGGTCATTTATCGGAGGTGCCCCATAATAACATAATCCACACACCACCATTCAGTGTTCTCTGCATGTACTACCACCTTGTGGTCATTTATCAGTAGCGCCCCATAATAAGATAATCCACACTCCTCCACTCAGTGCACTCTACATGTACTGCCACCTTGTGGTCATTTATAAGAAGTGCTCCATAATAACATAATCCACACATCTGCACTCAGTGTATAATATATGTACTGCCACCTTGTGGTCATTTATCGGAGGTGCTCCATAACAACATAATCCTTACACCTCCACTCAGCGTACTCTACATGTACTGCCACCTTGTGGTCATTTATCAGAAGTGCCCCATAATACCACATAATCCATACACTTCCACTCAGCATACTCTACATGTACTGCCACCCTGTGGTCATTTATCAGAAGTGCTCCATAATTACACATAATCCACACACCTCTACTCAGTGTACTCTACATGTACTGCCACCTTGTGGTCATTTATAAGAAGTGCTCCATAATAACATAATCCACACATCTGCACTCAGTGTATAATATATGTACTGCCACCTTGTGGTTATTTATCGGAGGTGCCCCATAATAACATAATCCACACACCACCATTCAGTGTTCTCTACATGTACTGCCACCTTGTGGTCATTTATCAGAAGTGCCCCATAATAGCATAGTCCACACATCTGCCTACAGTGTATTCTATATGTACTGCCACCTTGTGGTCATTTATCAGAGGTGCCCCATAATAACACATAATCCACACACCTCCACCCAGTGTACTCTACATGTACTGCCACCTTGTGGTCATTCATCAGGAGTGCTCCATAACAACATAATCAGCACACCTCCACTCAGTGTACTCTACATGTACTGCCACCCTCTGACTATTGTCCCTGTCCTCCCTACCTGGTACAAATCCTACTTGGTCCCCATTTATTAGTTCCAGCATAAGATTTTTCGATCTTGTTGCTAACACCTTCGCATATAGCTTTGTGTCAGTGTTCAGCAGCGCTATTCGCCTATAATTAGAACAGACTGACCTATCTTTCACGGGCTTCGGTATAACCGTTAGATTTGCCAACAATGATTCTTTCCTCATATCCTCGTTCTCACCTATTTTGTTTAAGTATTTTCAGAGTTCTAGGGCTAATTGCTCTTTAAATTTCTTGTAATATTTAATTGAGAAACTGTCCGGACCCAGACTTTTCCCGTTAGGTGTTTCCTTTATTGCTTTATATATTTAATCTAAAAAATAAAATAAAATAATGGGTATTTTATGTAGGAAAAAGAGAGGGGAAATAACCTCTTTCTGGACGGCATTCTGGCCCTCCATGCCTGCATCCAGTGTCATTGGCATTCCTGTAAGTAGTCTTGGTAAATTGGTGTTATTTCCCCTCTCTTTTTCCTACATAAAATTCCCATTATTTTATTTTATTTTTACAAATTAACTATGTGTTTCAATACTTAGACATATACCCCATACTTGCTCCTGAAGTGTGGCAGTCACCACGAAACGTGTCGAGCCAATAGGTGCAACACCATCAATGAACATACTTACCAATTGGATTGTACCAATGAATTTGAGCATACCTAACATAGTGAGGAGTGACTAGATGGAGACCATTTCTGAGCATTTTTATATTACCAGTTCATCCCCCAATGGTCACGTGTACATTTTGTACAATTAATTTAGGTAGGTACAGTCACTATCTATTGAAGTATATGTAGGTGGGCCATTATTCATTTCTCTTCTTGCAGCTGGTGCTCCGGGTACTTTTCTTTGATTTATGCGATCCTCCCTGTGTACCCGGTGTGTCTCTGTGTACCCAGTGTGTCTCTGTGTACTCGGTGTGTCTCTGTGTACCCGCTGTGTCCCTGTGTACCCGCTGTGTCCCCGCTGTGTCCCTGTGTACTCGGTGTGTCCCTGTGTACCCGGTGTGTCTCTGTGTACCCAGTGTGTCTCTGTGTACCCAGTATTTCTCTGTGTACCCGGTGTGTCTCTGTGTACCCGGTATTTCTCTGTGTACCTGGTGTGTCTCTGTGTACCCGGTGTGTCTCTGTGTACCCGGTGTGTCTCTGTGTACCCGGTGTGTCTCTGTGTACCTGGTATTTCTCTGTGTACTCGGTGTGTCTCTGTGTACCCGGTGTGTCTCTGTGTACCCGGTGTGTCTCTGTGTACCCGGTGTGTCTCTGTGTAGGAGGTCCTGCAGCACTAAATACATACTTTAAGCCTCCATTGGCTGTTGCAGGTCGGAGCCATTGGGTGGGTTTTCTGTGTACTCGGTGTGTCCCTGTGTACCCGGTGTGTCTCTGTGTACCCGGTTTGTCTCTGTGTACCCGGTGTGTTCTCTGTGTACCCGCTGTGTCCCTGTGTACCCGCTGTGTCCCTGTGTAACCGCTGTGTCTCTGTGTACCCGGTGTGTCTCTGTGTACCCGCTGTGTCTCTGTGTACCCGCTGTGTCTCTGTGTACCCGGTATGTCTCTGTGTACCCGTGTGTCTCTGTGTACCCGGTGTGTCTTTGTGTACCTGGTGTGTCTCTGTGTACTCGGTATGTCTCTGTGTACTCGGTGTGTCTCTGTGTACCCGGTGTGTCTCTGTGTACCCGGTGTGTCTCTGTGTACTCGTTGTGTCTCTGTGTACTCGGTGTGTCTCTGTGTACCCGGTGTGTCTCTGTGTACCCGGTATTTCTCTGTGTACTTGGTGTGTCTCTGTGTACCCGATCTGTCTCTGTGTACTCGGTATGTCTCTGTGTACTCGGTGTGTCTCTGTGTACCTGGTGCGTCTCTGTGTACCTGGTGTGTCTCTGTGTACTCGGTGTGTCTCTGTGTACCCGGTGTGTTTCTGTGTACCTGGTGTGTCTCTGTGTACCCGGTGTGTCTCTTTGTACTCGGTGTGTCCCTGTGTACCCGGTGTGTCTCTGTGTACCCAGTGTGTCTCTGTGTACCCAGTATTTCTCTGTGTACCCGGTGTGTCTCTGTGTACCCGGTATTTCTCTGTGTACCCGGTGTGTCTCTGTGTACCCGGTGTGTCTCTGTGTACCCGGTGTGTCTCTGTGTACCCGGTGTGTCTCTGTGTACCCGGTGTGTCTCTGTGTACCCGGTGTGTCTCTGTGTACCCGGTGTGTCTCTGTGTACTCGGTGTGTCTCTGTGTACCCGGTGTGTTTCTGTGTACCCGGTGTGTCTCTGTGTACTCGGTGTGTCTCTGTGTACCTGGTGTGTCTCTGTGTACCCGGTGTGTCTCTGTGTACCCGGTGTGTCTCTGTGTACCCGGTGTGTCTCTGTGTACTCGGTGTGTCTCTGTGTACCCAGTGTGTCTCTGTGTACCCGGTGTGTCTCTGTGTATCCGGTATTTCTCTGTGTACTCGGTGTGTCTCTGTGTACCCGGTGTGTCTCTGTGTAGGAGGTGCTGCAGCAGTAAATACATACTTTAAGCCTCCATTGGCTGTTTCAGGTCGGAGCCATTGGGTGGGTTTTCTGTGTACTCGGTGTGTCTCTGTGTACCCGGTGTGTCTCTGTGTACCCGGTGTGTTTTCTGTGTACCCGGTGTGTTCTCTGTGTACCCGGTGTGTCTCTGTGTACCCGGTGTGTCTCTGTGTACTCAGTATGTCTCTGTGTACTTGGTGCGTCTCTGTGTACTCGGTATGTCTCTGTGTACCCGGTGTGTCTCTGTATATTCGGTGTGTCTCTGTGTAGGGGGTGTTGCAGCAGTAAATACATACTTTAAGCCTCCATTGGCTGTTGCAGGTCGGAGCCATTGGGCGGGGTCTCTGTTTACCCGGTGTGTCTCTGCGTACCCGGTGTGTCTCTGCGTACCCGGTGTGTCTCTGCGTACCCGGTGTGTCTCTGTGTACTCGGTGTGTTTCTGTGTACCTGGTGTGTCTCTGTGTACCCGGTGTGTCTATGTGTACCCGCTATTTCCGACAGCGCGACCGACACCTCTCCGACAGCGTGACCGACACCTCTCCGACAGGTCATTTCAAAGTTTTTCTAGCACTACCGTGTGATGAAATAATATGTGAATCCAGGGAGGGGGAGGGGGGATTGAGAGGGGAGAGGTAATAAGAGGAAAGGTAGAAAGGAGCTGTCCCTGCTGCTGCTTAGAAACAAAGACGGGATATAAAGACCACCCTGAGGGTCCAGGTTTATTCATTACCAAGGAGAAGGAGAAGAAGGGGAATAGCCGGTATACTTCTATGTGGTTACCTCTTTACCGCAAGGTAAGTGGCCATTGCTTACTGGTGTGGTGTGGCATGAAGAGGATGAGGACACGGCGCCACAAGTGGAATATTTGGCACATCAAACAATTTTGCACTTTTATAAGTTGTTTTGCACATCCGGAAATGTGGTTGATATGAGGATTAGTGGCAGATATATGTATTGATCCGACATCCTGGAAAATGTTTCCCAAATACAAACTAGAAGAATCACTGGATCTCCATATCAATTGGTGGATATATATGTACTAAATACTACCTCACATGATTGTTTGATAGATAGATATAAGTTCTGTGCTCGGATGGTCGGTGCTCCTGTGCAGTGTACAGCATGTCGGGGTGTTGGGGGACATTGTATGATCACTCAGCTTATCATCAATGCCTTTTCTGAGGGTTTATTTACTTTTTTTCACAGGAATTGGGCTTTTTAGGACTTGTAAGTTTTAAATCTGTGAATGAGTTGCCGATATTGTATTTTTATATACTTTGTTTTATTAGGAAAAGTTAAAGAGCAGTACACATACAATACACATACAGTACACATACAGTACACATACAGTACACAGGGTGTCACAGAACATGACATGTAGACACGATAGAATATAAAATTATATAAATAAATGTATAAAGTGCGGATGTCGCCTCCGTGTGATGATTTCGGTATCACCTCCGCTGTGACTCCTGAAGAATCCAATGAGTTTTATCATTTGTCAGTTCCTAAGGGTTCCTGTTCTTTATTATTGATCTAATTATTGATCGCCTCTTCTCTCTGATACACCTAAATCTACAGAATATCGGGGTCTTCCTGTGATTGGATGATTGGGTCAGATGCCCTTTTAGTCACACCTGACATGACCTCTTCTGGTTTATTCTCGGCTTTTGGGGAGGATCTTGTAAGTCTCGGCTCATTCTTTTCTTTTCTTGCTTCATCTCCAATGTATTTTCTTGATAAGCGGCATGAAGATTGAATAGTGAAGCATTGGAAGGCTTTTGGTGGAGCTCCATAATCTCCTCGGAGGCTCTGTCACAGAGATCTATATGGGACTGTAGGCCACACCCTCCCCCACCTACATACCCACATACAATCACACCACCCAAGAAAAAACACCATATAAGTGTGCAGAAAATGGCCGCGCCACTTTATTGGTTTATCATCTTTACATGACCATATAAATCAAACACTTTTCATAAAATACACCAAAAATCACTTAACCTTGTCCAGTTATTGGAACTCGGGAACTTCACTAAACCAACAATGAATATGCCCCTCCCCCCGGATTCCGGGGTGACCCTACCACATAAAAATGCCACGACGGGAAGGGAGGGAGGAGCTTCTTTTCTTCACCAGGTCCGCTGCAGAGGAAGCACAAGACTCTCTGCAGCCCCTTATATAGACTATCTAGATGGAGAAACTGACCCTAGATCACACATTGGCCACCCCACACCCGCCTAATCACCCACCCCCAACCTGAACCTACTTAACCCCTAGACTACCAGAATGAGGGGTAAGTGGCCACATTCCCAGGAAAGCGGCCCCAATGCTTCCGCCCGCTTTTCCATTCTCCAATGCCCCTCCCCCTCTCAGTTCAGTGCAGGGCTCGGCTTTTCTTTTAGTAAATCACAATGCATTTCTGCTCCAGTGTTGCATTTATTTATGCTTCTATTGAATGTGGTGATTTGCGGTGTGGTGAATGTTCGGCGTTTGGAGCAGAATATTGTATTTTCATGGGATCTCTAAGAATCTTCTTCACTTGGCTCTTCCCGGTGGTTGTGGCCCTTTGGGGGGGTCAGTTCAGCCCCCAGAGCCTCTTATTGATGAATGTTAGAAGAGCGTTTTTATGCAATGAACTGTCTGAGATAAATGCTTCTTCCTGCTCTTCATTTCATATTTACATTAAAGTCGCACATTTTCAGGGAAGCAAAACATTTCCTAGCAGACGCTTTGTTTGCCTTGTTTCCAGTGTTTCAGGACGACGGTTCCCCCAGCACTGAGCGAAGGCCGACAATCTCCTTATAACCAGTTTGTTTGCTTGAAGTTCTGTCCGATATTCTATTCCATTCCCTCGCTGAACACAACCGGCATTGTCCATGTCAGAGGTCGCTTCTCCTCGCAGGACTCCGCACAACTCTTCTCCCTTTATATGACATTTATCAAAGTGCTTCTTTCCACATTCTCTCATCACAACTCTTAGTAGGAGTTTGAGACACAACGACTCTGCATCTCATTCTGGCTTTTGGTAAGGAGTTCTGGAAAGGAGTTTAGAAGCCGTGTTTATATGCTGCTATTGGGTCACAAATCGCATCCAACATGTCATTTCATTTCACTACTGCTTTGTAATCAATCTGTTCTTCTGCATAGAAAACACATTACAACTGCTTTACCACTCAGGTAAGTCGGGTGAGTTGAGGTAAGTTGTTAACTGGCCAGACAAAGGTGTTTGCAGAATTAGATTAAGTCCCCATGCACACGAGACGCTGCGAAACGCGTGTTCAGAGGATGTTGGACACTTTTTTCAACTTCCCCCTGAACTCATTCAATGTTCTCCTCCTATGTGTCCATCTACACCGTCTCCTTTATTGCCGTTTTTATGCAGTGCGTTTAACCTCGTTTTTCCAGAAGCAAAAAAATGGGTTCAGATAAAAAAGTTTTCCACGTTTCAGACACAAAACACAGCAAAACTCTGGTACCGCATTTTGCCACGTTTCCGTTTATAAGCGTTTTTAAAGGTGACCTATTTTTTTATGTGAAAAATCACAAAAAATCATGGCAAATGATGAAAAACCATTAAAAAAATATTTGAAACAATTGCAAGTGGACAATCCACACCTTGTGGCAAGTGACACGCTAAATACAAGTACTACTCACTCTGGTCTCACAAAATGGCTGAAATAGTTAATAATACTGTTTTTTGAGATGGGGAGGGTCTATGATGTCAGCTTAACTAAACGCTTCTAGACGCAAATGCGGTAAAACGTTGGTAAATTGCGGTAAAAATTGTGGCAAAATGGGCGTTTCTAAATGCCAGTTACAGCTTTTAAAAACATGTGTCCAGCAGAGTTTGTGGCGGCGTCTCGT
Organism: Lithobates pipiens; assembly: GCF_037356315.1. Lineage (NCBI taxonomy): Eukaryota > Metazoa > Chordata > Amphibia > Anura > Ranidae > Lithobates > Lithobates pipiens. Next base: position 689,792,469 of record NW_027507903.1, on the reverse strand, counting down.
GTGCATGGGGCCTAACAAGACCAGGATAGGCCGTTATCATTTCATGTCTTAGGCCATTCCCATTTCCCAATAGAGCTGATTCAGCAATTTCACCTCTTCACAATTCTTTCCTTTTTCTGTGTCATGTGACCGGCTCTCCTTTATCACAATCATATTATAAATCTGTCTGTAAAAGATGTTGATGGTGCCGGATGTGCAGCTACATAGGGAGTGGATCAGGAGGTAGACGGGCGCACTGCTCTTTATCTCCTTCCTGCTCTTTGCATTTATTACACAAGTCCCGCCTTTTATAATAATAAGAAATAAATAAATAAAAATGAACAGTTGACATTCATATGTTGTGTAGTGCGAAGGAGTTTATTTCCCCCCAGCTCTCTTGCAGGGTAAGTGGGGTATATATTTGGAGTAGTTGGCTGATCATATTCCCTATATAAGGGTGATCTGTGTTGGATATCTTCGTTGTTCTCCTGGAAGAGAACGATTTAAGTGGATGTAAAATATTAGACCCTCTAAATAAAATGGGGACTGTTCTGTCTACAAATAAATGGTTTTCTAGGCCGGGGCGTCACTTCATGGTACAGTCACCATAAAAATGTAAAGATTGTGCAATCTCATCTCCAGTCTCCTCTCCTATTACTCATCTCCAGTCTATGGATAACCAAACATTGCAGACCAGAAGGTTCTGCTTTATAGTGATCCCTGAAATGCATCGGTACAGGTGAGTCCTCGTCCCTGGTGAGTACACTAGAGACACGCCCCCCAGTCTTCTCTTAAATTCTCTTATCCTCTTTCCTACGTATATTTTACCGCAGGGCTGGTGCAAGAATTTGTGACACCCTAGGCGAAACCTCATTTTGCCGCACCCCCATTGGCTCCGCCCATGACTCCACCCCCTTTGCAATATGTGACCCACCTGACCATTACACAGACACTGACCCACCTACCTGACACAATACACTGACCTACCTACCTGACCATTACACACACACACACACAATACACTGACCTACCTGACCATCACATACACACTGACCTACCCACCTGACACATACACTGATCCACCTATGCAGTTTGCTTTTAATGTGTTTCTGCAGTGCTTTTTGCTGTTTTGGTTTGTGCGCACGTGATTTTGCTGCGATTTGCGTTTTTGCATTTGCAGCATCTACAGCTTCTACATTGAAGTATATTGAGCCAAAAAAGCACAAAAGTTTTGTGTGCCTGACCCTTTCCAAATATGCAGCGGCTGAAAAAATCATGGATGTGAACGTGTCCCATAGGAAACCATGTAAATGAACTGCGTTTCTACAAAAAGCACCAAAAAACACTTTATGTGTTTTAACTTTACACGTTTTGTAACATAATGGGGTTAAAAATAAATAAATAAATAAAATTAGCCCTTTTATAGTACAAAAAAGCAGATAATCACTACTGTAAGGGGTTATTTTTTTTTTTTTTTTACTGTGGAACTGTGAAAGTAATATTTACAGTAGCAATTATTTGATTTTTTCTGTACTATAAAGGGCTTGTTTTAGTTTTTTTTTTTTAACCTCATTATGTTACTGGCCGATTAATCGATTATGAAAATAGTAATCGATTAATTTCATAATCTATTAGTTGTTTCAGCCCTATACCCAGCCATACTCTGCAATACTCTGTAATACCCAGCCATACTCGGCGATACCCAGCCATGCTCAGCCGTACCCAGCCAATATTACAGTGGGGGAGAAGACGTGGATATTACAGTGGGGAGAGATGACGTGGATATTAAAGTGGGGGAGAAGATGTGGATATTACAGTGGGGGGAGATGACGTGGATATTACAGTGGGGGGAGATTGTGTGGATATTACAGTGGGGGAGATTGTGTGGATATTACAGTGGGGGAGAAGATGTGGATATTACAGTGGGGGGAGATGACGTGGATATTACAGTGGGGGGAGATGACGTGGATATTACAGTGGGGGGAGATGACGTGGATATTACAGTGGGGGAGGTGACGTGGATATTACAGTGGGGGGAGATGACGTGGATATTACAGTGGGGGAGATGACGTGGATATTACAGTGGGGGAGATGACGTGGATATTACAGTGGGGGGAGATGACGTGGATATTACAGTGGGGGGAGATGACATGGATATTACAGTGGGGGGAGATGACATGGATATTACAGTGGGGGAGAAGACGTGGATATTACAGTGGGGGAGATGACGTGGATATTACAGTGGGGGGAGAAGACGTGGATATTACAGTGGGGGGAGATGACATGGATATTACAGTGGGGGGAGGTGACGTGGATATTACAGTGGGGGGAGGTGACGTGGATATTACAGTGGGGGGGAGATGACGTGGATATTACAGTGGGGAGAAGACGTGGATATTACAGTGGGGGAGGTGACGTGGATATTACAGTGGGGGGGAGATGACGTGGATATTACAGTGGGGGAGATGACGTGGATATTACAGTGGGGGGAGGTGACGTGGATATTACAGTGGGGGAGGTGACGTGGATATTACAGTAGGGGGAGGTGATGTGGATATTACAGTGGGGGAGATGACGTGGATATTACAGTGGGGGAGGTGACATGGATATTACAGTGGGGAGAAGACGTGGATATTACAGTGGGGGGAGGTGACGTGGATATTACAGTGGGGGAGGTAACGTGGATATTACAGTGGGGGAGGTGACGTGGATATTACAGTGGGGGAGACGACGTGGATATTACAGTGGGGGAGATGACATGGATATTACAGTGGGGGGGAGATGACGTGGATATTACAGTGGGGAGAAGACGTGGATATTACAGTGGGGGAGGTGACGTGGATATTACAGTGGGGGGGAGATGACGTGGATATTACAGTGGGGGAGATGACGTGGATATTACAGTAGGGGGAGGTGACGTGGATATTACAGTGGGGGAGATGACGTGGATATTACAGTGGGGGAGGTGACGTGGATATTACAGTGGGGGAGATGACATGGATATTACAGTGGGGGAGAAGACGTGGATATTACAGTGGGGGGAGGTGACGTGGATATTACAGTGGGGGAGGTGACGTGGATATTACAGTGGGGGAGGTGACGTGGATATTACAGTGGGGGAGATGATGTGGATATTACAGTGAGGACTATATGGTGGTGGAATTTTCACAGGTTTTTGCAAATTCAACTATTATCTGCTGATCTGAAAAATGATCCGATCCGTGACTCTGATCAGGGGAACAATCCGATCTGTGAGTTTGGGGTGGGGACAGATGTACAGAGGGAAACAGATATATGTTTGTGGGGGGGTGACAGACGTGTAGTTGGGTACAGAGGGGGAACAGATATATATGTGTGGGGGGTGACAGGTGTGTAGTGGGGTACAGAGGGGGAACAGATATATGTGTGGGGGGTAACAGACATGCAGGGGGTACAGAGGGGAAATAGACATGTGGGGGGAACGTGCCCCTTGCTTACAGTAATACTAGACCCTCCCCTTAGAATAAAAAAAAAGTCACAGTACTTTGCTAAGTAACTAATTACTTTTCTAATGTAGTAACTGAGTTACTAATGCAATTACTTTTTGGGAGAAGTAATTTGTAACTTAAAGTGGAGGGCCACCCTGAAAAAAAAATACATTAAAAATTAGAAAAAAATCTGAAGAAAAATGATTTTTTTTTTTAACTTACCAGAAATGCCTGTTGCTAGGCACATCATCCTAATCTGCCTCTTCCTCCTCCACGGAGATCTTCTATCTTCTCTCCTCCGTGCAGAGTCTTCTGGGTAATGGGTTGCACTGTGTTCTGGGAACTGTGTGTCCCAGAACACAGCGCGCCCCATTCACAAAGCGCTGCGTGACTCGCGCATAGTTTCATAGTTAGTTAGGTTGAATAAAGACACCAGTCCATCCAGTTCAACCAGTTCAACCTGAGTGAGTATCTACAATTGTCTCTATCCCTGTACATTGCACACTCATGTTGGTCCCTGCCCCCAAGGAGCCCACAATCCAAGGTCCCCATTCATATACTAGGGCCAGTTTTGGACAGAGGCCAATTAACCTACCTGCATGTCTTTGGATTGTGGGAGGAAACCGGAGTACCCGGAAGAAACCCACGCAGGCACAGGGAGAACATGCAAACTCCAGGCAGGTAGTGTCATGGTTGGGATTCAAACCAATGACCACTACACCACTGTTCTGCATGCGCAGTAGGAAACGGGCAGTGAAGTCGCAAGGCTCCACTGCCTGTTTCCCTTAGCCAAAATGGCAGGGCCGGGACCCGAGAGACGGGTTAGCCTCGGGTGGCCGACATCACGGGCGCCCTGGACAGGTAAGTCGGCTTATTAAGTCAGCAACTACAGTGTTTGCAACTGCTGACTTTTTTTTTTTTAAACTGGCCCTCTTTAACCGGTTTCGGACCAGCGCACGCCGATGTACGTCGGCAGAATGGCACGGGCAGGCATATTGGCGTACAGGTACGTCCAATCTTCAATGCTGTCCTGCCATCGCTGAGCGAGCCGCTGGTGGCGCACCTGCGTGCCGGTCGGGACCCCAGTGAGTCCAGTCGTGGGTCCCGCGGACTCGATCGCCACGGGCATACCCGTGATCGTTTCATGGGACGGCTGAATGGAGGAAATGCCGTGTAAACAGCATTTCTCTATTCTGCCTAGCAACTAATGACGCTGATCTCTGTTCCATGTGATTGGAGCAAAGATCAGTGTTCACTAAATGAAAGCCCAACCCCCCCACAGTTAGTAACACACCCCTAGGAACACTTAACCCCTACACTGCCACCCACTGGTTAACCCTTTCACTGCCAGTGTCATTTACACAGGAATCACTGCATTTATATAGCAGTGATTACTGTAGAAATGACAATGGTCCCAAAAATGTGTGAAAAATGTCCGGTGTGTCCGCCACAATGTCGCAGTCACAAGAAAAATCGCTGATCACCGCCATTACTACTAAAAAAAAAAATAATAATAAAAAATTATTAATAAAACTGGCATAAAACTATCCCCTATTTTGTAAACACTATAACTTTTGTGCAAGCCAATCAATAATCGCTTATTGCGATTTTTTTTTTTTTTTTTACCAAAAATATGTAGAAGAATAGGTATTGGCCTAAACTGAGGGAAAAAAATGTTTTTTTATATATTTTTGGGGGATATTCATTATAACAAAAATGAAAAAATAATGCGTTTTTTTTTTTAAATTGTCGCTATATTTTTGTTTATAGCGCAAAAAATAAAAACCGCAGAGGTGATCAAATACCACCAAAAGAAAGCTCTATTTGTGGGAAAAAAGGACGTCACTTTTGTTTGGGAGCCACGTCGTACGACCGCGCAATTGTCAGTTAAATCGACACAGTGCTGAATTGCAAAAAATGGTCTGGTCTTTGACCAGCAAAATGATCCGGTCTGTAAGTGGTTAACTAATTACTTTTTTTAAATAAGATGACCAACACTGCATATCAGATATGTATGCCTTACTATTTGCTAAAATCTCTACTAAAGATGACACTGCCAGCCAAAAATGGAAAAAAAGAACTAGATACTGACCTAACGAGGAATGGGACCACATCCTTACCCACATACATAAAATATCTCTGAACATTTCCACACAGGAAAACGGATACAACATTTTCTCAGGGTGGTATAGAACTCCTGATAAAATCCACAGATTCCACTCCAGCATCCCATCACTATGCTGGTGATGCAACAGCACCCACGGATCACTGTTACACATATGGTGGGATTGTCCCATAATCCAACCCTACTGGAAAGAGATACATCGTCTTATATCACAAATCACAACCTACACCCCGGACTTTACTCCAGAGAGTCCAGACCAATATTTACTCCACCACACTTCCATCCCCCAAGGAGCTTTGAAATGTCCCTCACCTTACACCTCATCAATGCGGCAAAACTTTGCATACCCACTCACTGGAGGACTACTTCTCCCCCAGCATATCTGAATGGTTATGTAGAGTGGGTAAGATAGCTGAGATGGAGGATCTAATACACCAGGTGAGAGACACCTCTTCCAAGTTTCGTATATCATGGGCATGCGGGTTACATTGTAAGGAATCTGCAGAATACCATAGCCTCCTTTCTGAATCCCAGTAGCTTGACATGAGGGGCAGAACCGGCTACCTAATACATGAGTCGGATACACCTCTACTCTACAGACACCCCCATCCCCCCTCTACTCATCATATATCCCCCTATAATCAAATGATGGCTTCACGTACAGTGTATGACCATTACTCCAATGTTCCTGCACAGAGCCGTAATAACCAAACCACTCTGTAGTAAGCATCACACAACTAGGAGATTGGTAAAATGGCATCTCAAAGTCAGGCAGGGGAAGCCTCCACCGAAGCACAGTTAGATCCCGACAGGGGTGTTTGGGGCTGAGGATAACTACCCGATCTCACCGCACAATGTGCCGTACAAGTCAGTACAGTGTCCTTCAAAAGAATATGATGTACCATTTCAGTTTAAAGACATCTTATAGTTGTACGTGTTCTAACTGAGTTATATAAGTTACTACTTGATTGTACCTCTTCTGTATTTTATCTGTATAACAAAATAGACAATGCATTTCAACAGATTTCAAGATTGTAATGATATTTTGCTCAATGGCTTAATGTATGTACTATGCAAAATCTTTAATAAAAACATTGAAACAAAAAGAAAGTGTGAATGTATGTGGATGTATTTGAATACTGGAATAGGTTCAAGGATGTGGTTAGAAAGCATGTGGATTGGATCCCAGTAGATGAAACTGATTTGTCCACACATGATCTGGTTAAAAGTTTAATGGGGGATTGTTACCAGAAGTTAGAGAATGGAGAAAGAAGCCAGCACCAGAACTAGTGGATATTGCTCAAAGAATCTTTGAGATGAATGTCCATGAGTGAAATTCCACTCAAGATTGGCTTGCATACACACGGTCACACAAAATTTTGCTGAACTTTCGGCCGTCAAGAACGTGGTGACGTACAACACTATGATGAAGTTCAATGCTTCTGAGCTTGTGTCAAATTGTTTCCGAGCATGCATAGGAATTTTGCGCATCGGAATTGGTACAGAAGATCGGAATTTCCGATCTGAACTTTTTCCGACCGAAAAATTGAGAACATTCTCTCAATCTTTTGCCGGCTGGAATTCCGCCAGCAAAGGTACAATGGAGTGTACACACGGTTGCATTTTTGGACCAAAAGTTCTTTTACTGGCGGAATTTCCACTCCTGTGTACGGGGCATAAGGCTTAACCACTTAAGCCCTGGACCAATTTGCAGCCAAAGGACCAGGCCCCTTTTTGCGATTCAGCACTGCGTCGGTTTAACTGACAATTGTGCGGTCGTGCGACGTGGCTCCCAAACAAAATTGGCGTCCTTTTTTTCCCCACAAATAGAGCTTTCTTTTGGTGGTATTTGATCACCTCTGCAGTTTTTATTTTTTGCACTATAAACAAAAATAGAGCCACAATTTTGAAAAAAATTCAATATTTTTAACTTTTTGCTATAATAAATATCCCCAAAAAATTATATTAATTTTTTTTTTCCTCAGTTTAGGCCGATACGTATTCTTCTACATAATATACAATTAGCGATTATTGATTGGTTAGCGTTTGCAAAATAGGGGATAGTTTTAAAGCATTTTTATAAATATTTTTTTTTACTAGGAATGGCGGCGATCAGCGATTTTTATTGTGACTGCGACATTATGGTGGACACATCGGACATTTTAGACACATTTTTGGGACCATTGTCATTTATACAGCAATCAGTGCTATTTAAATGCACTGATTTCTGTGTAAATGACACTGGCAGTGAAGGAGTTAACCACTAGGGGGCAGTGTAGGGGTTGTATGATGTGATTTTTTTTTTATTTATTGTAAGGGGCGTGGCCTGGCATGTGATGTCATGGATCATCCTTCCCTATAAAAGGGAACAGACAATTGGTGACAGTCACACTAGGAAGGTTTGTTTACACAGACCTCTCCTCGTTGTTCAGCTCTGTGACCCGATCGCAGGACACCAGCGACGATCGGGTCCGCTGGTCCCGTGGTCATGGAGCACAGGACTGGGTCAGGAGCGTGCCGCCGGCTGCGCGCTCCCGACCCAGGGCTAGGTACTTAAAGAATCATGTACCGGTATGTGATTGTGCCACGCCATTCTCCTGACGTATATCGGCGTGGGGCGGTCCTTAAGCGGTTAATGTACACAGGATGTTTTTACAACCTCTCCTGAACAATTTAACTTTATATATAGTAACCCACATTTAAAATGTCCGTTCTGCCGTGTTTAGGAGTGTTTTTCCACATTTGTGCTTAGAAGCGTTTGAAAAAAAAATTATCTTCAAAATAGCCAAAAATGAAAAACGCCTGTAAACGAAACGCGCCTAAACACGAGTTAAAACTCAACTGCCTAAAAACGTCATTAAAGGAACCTGTGTACATGTAGTGATAAGATAATAGAGGAGAGTTCCGGAGCAGCTGAAAAAAGCATCTGAAATTGCCTCTGAACGTCTGTTTACCAGAAGCAGAGTCCATGAAGCCGAAAAAGGAAACATTAGAGGAAAATGATAAAATAGTGAATGTACAACAAGTTCCCGTACCTAAGGAAGCAGCACTGCATATGGAGAGTATTGAGGTGCAGGTCTTAGGTGTTCAGGTTTCTGTGGCTACACCCACATACCCACCTTCAGGGGTAGGGTAGGTATCAAACTATGGAAACTCTGGTAGATGGGGAATGCAAGCTAAGCCTAGCAGAACTAAAATGTATGTCAGAAATGCCCCGAGGGTGGGGGATGGGTTTCAGCAGATGACCCCACAGAGAAGTAAGATGGTGTGATGGCTTCTCTTGCATGTTGTTTCTGCGAGGATGAGGTGGAGTGCGGTGATCTGATTGATGGAGATTGCTGTCTTGAATTTGGGACAAAATACAGAACCAATGATTGATGTGTCAGTTAATGGTTTTTCTATCCTGTGTTTAATAGAGAAAGACGGTTCAAAGAGTTTGATAAATATATGTGATGCCAATTCCCCCGCTTGGAATCAGAAGGTATCTTTGGTCGGGGGAAGTAATGATGGAATTACTGAACCTCTATAGGCAAGAATTGGAGGTCCGTGTTATAAACGTACATTTGTTGTATCGCCGTACTCCCCCGATAGTCTGCTACACAGAGATTTACTTATAAAAATCAGAGAAACTATAACTTTAACCCCTGAAGGGGAGACTTCAGATTTGCTCTTTATTCCAGCACTTCATTAACCCCAAACGGGAGGATTACAGAAGCCCACAAGGGGTTATTGATCCAGAAGTCTGGATTACTGGAAATGATCACCAGGCTATATGGAAGGGGCCGCAGTAAAAAGTCATAGGGATTTAGTCCTGCCAGTACCAAGAAGTCCTCAGTGTCCTTGTGATTGGAGAGACCACCGAAGGGATCCGCCTGTGATTAAAGAATCACTGGATGAGGGCGACTCAATACTCCACTATTATAGGTCCCACAGGAATTATTAAAGGGACATACTAAGGGTAGTACTAAGGGTAGTTACAAGTTCAGTGAGGAAGAATTAACCCCAGCAGTGAGGAATAATTTCATAGAAATCAAAGCATCTTTACTGACGGCTCTGAATCTCGGGTTACCTGACTATAGTAAACCCTACTACTTATTTTATGCAGAAGTTACCGGCCATGCTAACGGAGTACTAACTCAGCAGTTTTGTGACAGACACAGACCGGTGGGTGACAACACTTACCCCTGGATAGTGTAGCCAGAGGACTTCCTGGCTGTTTATAATCAGTGGCAGCTGATGGCCTGTAATGCCCCGTACACACGGTCTGACTTTCCTACGTAAAATATGCGATCGGAGCTTGCCGGAAATGGGTAGGCTCCATCGGACAGTTTCCATCGGAATTTCCATTGCACAAAATTTAAGATCCGGTTTTACAAAAACAAAATTTGTTTGCTCAAATTCTGATCGTGTGTACACAATTCCAACGCACAAAGTTCCACGCATGCTCGGAATCAAGCAGAAGAAATTCCAACGCACAAAGTTCCACGCATGCTCAGAATCAAGCAGAAGAGGCGCGCTGGCTATTGCACTTCATTTTTTTCACCTCGTCGTACGTGTTGTACGTCACCGCGTTCTTAACGTTCGGAATTTCCAACCAACTTTGTGTGACCGTTTGTATGCAAGACAAGTTTGAGCCAACATCCGTCAGAAAAAAACTGTGAATTTTGTTGTCAGAATGTCCAATCATGTGTACGGGGCATTATTAGAAAAGACAGCTGACATTTGCGTTAGGAAATACCTTAAATCTAATGTGTCCTCATGATCTGGAAGCAATGCTTAACACTGCATGTACTCAGTGGCAGCTGGTGCTCAAAATCTTTGGGGGTGGCGCAAAAAAAATCATTAATTGCAGCCACTGTGCCTTCAAATGCTGCCACTGTGCCATCAATTGTAGACTCTGTGTTATCACTTGTAGATACTGTGCCCATCAAACTCTGCCACTGTGCCCATCAAACGCTACCACTGTGCCATCGATTGCAGCCACTGTGCCATCAACCACTGCCACTGTGCCATCAAATGCTGCCAGTGTGCCCATCAAATGCTGCCAATGTGCCCATCAAATGCTACCAGTGTGTCCATTAAATGCTGCCAGTGTGCCCTTGAATGCCAACAGTGTGACCCCCACCTGCTCGCTGTCCTGGTGGTGGTTACCCTGTCTTGGTGGTGCAGCGGGTGACTGTGACAAGCTGGGTCCTCCCATGCATTTCCTTCCATCTTCATCTCCCATCCTCTCCTCCTTCTGGGTGTCCAATAGTGGTACCTGTCATTTCAGCCAATCGGGCGACAGGTAACAGACCCGAGCACCCGATTGGTGGAGAGGCAGTTTAGTGTTAGGAAAGTGAATATTCATTTGATTTTCTAAGCCCTTGTACACACGGTCAGAGATTCTGACAGAGTGTGTCCTATCGGACCGTTTTTGTTGGATAATCCGACTGTGTGTGGTCTGCATCGGACTGTTTCCGTCGGAGTATCCGACGGACCAAGTTTTCCAACTTGCTGGTAAAATTTTCCTACAAAATGCTCCTATCGGACATACTCCGATCATGTGTAGCCTACTCCGATGGACAAAGTGCCACGCATGCTCAGATCAAATTCCTAGACTAAAGCTATTGGCTACTAGCCTGAACGTAGTCCTGTCATAACAAAATAAGGTCATCACGTTATGTACAATCGGATTTTCCGACAAATAGTCCGACCGTGTGTATGCAACATCACTTCCGGACCTCTTCTGGAATTAATCCATCGGAATTACTCCGACGGATTTGGTTGCCAGAATCTCCGACTGTGTGTACAAAGGCTAACACAGCTTGGTGCTCACAGATCACCTTTTTTGATGCTTATTAGAGCCTATGGCTCTAATCAGGTGCTTAAAAACACCCCCCAATGTAATTCAGGCGCCCGGCACCTGAAAAAGGGGTGGGTGCCTGAATAGGGGGTGGCAGCGGCGGCCATAGATAGATTCATGCAATGCATGAATCTATGCATTGTTCATAGAAGGGGTGGCAGGAGAGAGGGCATGCACCCTTATGACATGTGCCCTTATGACATGCACCCCTTATGACATGCCCCCTTATGACAAGCCCCCTTATGACAAGCCCCCTTATGACATGCCCCCTTATGACATGCCCCCTTATGACATGCCCCCTTATGACATGCCCCCTTATGACATGCCCCCTTATGACATGCGCCCTTATGACATGCGCCCTTATTAATGCACCACAACTGCATATACTAAGCATTTCTCCGTACAAAGAGTGACTCATTATCATCTCGTTTTATTGTCAGCCTCAAATCTGTGTATCCAACGGTGTCAGATTTAAATCCAGCTACCTCTGTGCCTGAAGCTGACACTGATGTTGGTGACACTAATGAATGTATTGACCAGGATTGTACTACAGCTATAGACAGTGACCAGGCCTAGACCTGACTTGCAGGGTCTTCCCATAGCAGGGTTGTCCCCCTGAGCAAACCTCTTTGTGGATGGATGATCAGTGAGGAGGGATGATGGGCTCACATTAGCTGCTAGTGCCGGGGTGAATGATGAGGGAATCTACTACATGCTTCAATCCGATCAAATTCCAAATCTGCCCAGGCGGGTGAGATAAGTGCTTTGTGTGTTGCTGTTATCAAGTGCAAAGCTCAGACTCCTTCTGATGATTGTGTATCAAAGGGTAATTCTTCATCTGATAAATATGCTAAAGGAGCAATCCATGCATCTCCGTCCAGTGCCGCGCCATGTTGTCTCCGACTGATTTATACATGTTGTCTGCCTTACAGGAGAACTCGCCTCACAGACCGTCCTGACCCTCTAAAGGGTGTGATGAGGGTGGCCTGAGAACCATGAAGGGAAAGGCGGCTGCTCCTCCGACTCTGCTTCCTTCTTTGTTTCCTTTGTGTCCTGGGCCTTGTCATGTCTCAACAGGAGTGACGTGTCAGACTATTAATGGGCACTGGTGGCCTCAGGTTTTCAGACATGATAAAAAGATTTGTGAATGTGTTACATGCCAAACCCATAACATTGGGGAGCCAGTACCTACCCCTATATGAAGCACATTCCACATACCGAAGAGTCTGAATTCAATAATATACATTATTATATACAAATATCATCAAAGAAATAAGAAAAAAGAAATGATATTTGTATATAATAATTTATTGTGATAATCACTTTTGTGATGCAATTGTGTGACTTCTGACAACAATTTATCTTTATCATGGTATATTCCCTTTTCTCCCCCCCTTTTTTTGGCCTAGATGCCATAGATGCCCGTATGGACACCTGTGGGCAAATGGGGGGGGTGTGGCCAGCTCCTGCCCATACAATTTGTTGCTGATCTGGTGTGTCTCCGCATTTGCCCGTCTATGGAGGTTCCTTTTATTGTGCAATCCCCTGGAGTCCTTGTATATTTCCCTGTTAAAATCTTGGTCCTATTGGACTTTCCCTGGTTAGTGTCAGCAATGGGGCACTTTCGTGTGTGGATTGGAGGTATACACCGGAAGCGATGTTTCACTTTCCGCTTCCAGTGGTTAGTTTGCGCTCGGGTAACTTCCGCTATAGCGTCCGCGTGATGCCGCGGCAGCGTGACGTCACGCGCCGTTGTTTGGCGCCACAGAGAGGGATTATTTAAGCCCAGCCGAGTGCAGTGGAGCTCAGGACATTCGCTTAACCGCAGTGTAAAGGTACAACAATAGCCCCTCTTCCTTGGTCATTAGTGCAAATGTCAGTTTGGTCTTTTTTTTGGACAGTGTGAGGTTTATATACTTGGTGTTTATTTGATACATGTACAACAAATTAATACATAAAATAAATCTCTGTTAAAACTAGGTTAACTATGAGGAGCTCTTGACCTCTTGGAGAGGAAGCGTATTTTGGTGTGGGGACGTGGGGGATGGTGTGACCATGCCTTCTTCCCCCTTTTGGGGATCCCGCCCATTGCCACATATAAGGGCCACCATACAGAGAAAGTCAGGAAGGTGAGAGCACTGATTTGTATTGTTAGATTTGATTAATGAATTTAAGTCTCAGTGGAGTCTGCAGTGTGGTGGGACTATATACATATATAATTATTAAGGTGGGCTATCCCTGTATCCATTCTCATATAAAATAGCATTTTTGCACCATCTCTTTGATATTTTACATAGATTCTGTTGATGTGAACATCTACTCATCAGGCAATTGCCTAATGTGCGGTTTACCTGAGCTCCCGGAGTTATTTGAATATATCCTTATCTATTTTCTGGTGAGAGGTAGGTGCAGTTCAGCTTTAATGGCCTGTTCTGGACTTTTCTCCTGCTTCCCTCCACTTTAATCAGCTTATTCCCTTTTCCTATTATTTCTAATTTTGCAGGTATTATATTTTGTATGACAAGGAAATGCTGTAGTGAATCTATCCCTTTCTACGGGTTTTCTGGCTGTTTATGGACCAATTTCTGGCTTGTGTGTATAACAGGATCTCTTGGGAACCTCCTCTGTGCTGTATTTGACCCATATGCCTTGTTGGAGGTAGGGGGAACATGTAATTTTGTGTTTTGGAGTGGGACATATATTAAGTACTTTCTTCCTTTCCTTGTTGAGGGGTCTGGGTGTTGGAAGCCACACATTTGCAAAAAATAAATTCATTGTATCCTGTTTATATTAATATAGTTTTTGCTTACTTTCTCATATATTAATTTTATGTTTTTCTTTTTAGTTATATACATCTAAAATGGATCACATCCTCTTGCTCACTCAGTAAAAAATATCTGTATCCCTTTCCTGAAGAAGCCAAATGGGAACAGAATATTTTATGCACTAGAATGCTGTCATTTTTTGTCTCTTTGCAATAGGTTATATGTATAGCCCTACTGTATGTTAGCAGGCTTTTTTTCTGTCTTTTTTCTTCTTTTTTAACTTTGTGTAAATAAAAAAATCTTTTTGATATCTTAATTGACTATTATGTGATATTTATACTATCCAGGTACCTTTAAAGTCCCGTATCGCCAAACGTCTCTATTTATCTTAAACTTTGGGATGTTGGTACCATGTTTTTCAGTTAAGGAGCTAATCCCTATCCAACATTTTCAAATACAGGCTCAGAGTAGTTTGCCTGCCAATGCAGCTGCCAAAGCGGCTCAATCCATCAGCTACCTGTCAAGAGTCACTCCTTCCCTAGCCCCACCATCATGCATGAAGGAGTCCCCCGAACTATTCTACCACAGTGTTGGGTACATGCTACAGAAGGATACGCAGCATTTATTAAAAGGCTCTGATGATGGTACCCAGGTTGAGGAAGGGAGTAACATCAGCCTAGAGAGAGGGGGTGCCCAAGAAGGTCAAGAAACTGGCAGTCATGTTCCCCCAGCTGCAGAATACTGCCAAGATTTCTCCAGGGATGAGGAGGGAGGGGATGATGAGGTCACTGACTCAACTTGGGTGCCTGATAGAAGAGAGGAGGAGGAGAAGGAGGCACATCTCCAATGAAGTAGGATGCCCTCCATGGGGCAGCTTAAGGGCAGCCACCCTATTGCATCACACCGCAGAGCTAAGCAGGTGCAGGGCGCTGCTGACTCCCCGCATATTTTGAAAAGTTCTTTAGTGTGGGCCCTTTTTGACACATATGCAACAGATCGCACCGTTGCTGTTTGCAACATATGTCTGAAGCATATCAAGTGTGTCCAAAACAGCAGCTGCTTGGGCACCACATGCTTGCCCAGACATATGATGACTTTCCATGCAGTCCATTGGCAACAGCACTTAAAAGACCCACATCAAAGAACAAGGCGGTCCTCTCCTTGCTCCTTATCAGCTGGGATCTCCAACCCCAATATACCTCCAGTCCTCTCAGAAACCTGCACTGAGAGGAATGAAGGTATAGAAATAGGTGTCCCAAGTACTTGTGGCCAATCTGCTAGGGGTGACATCAGATTTTAGCAGGCAAATTTCCCTACCCCAGTTGCTAAACTGTCAAAATAAATTTGTTCCTAGCCATTCACATGCTCAGTGTCTGAATGCTAGCTTGGCCAAATTGCTGTCACTGCAACTGCTGCCTTTTCAGCTGGTAACCTTGGCCCCCTTTCGTGAATTTGTGGAATGTGCCGTACCTCAGTGGCAGGTTCCCAAACGCCATTTCTTTTCACGGATGGCCATTCCGGCTCTCTACCAGCATGTGGAAGGCAATGTCTTGGACAGGGCAGTCAGCAGTAAGGTGCATATTACTGCTGACTCATGGTCCAGCAGGCATGGACAGGGATATTACCTTGACTAGTGTAGTCTGAATGTTCCCCTTATATTATTCCTTACCTATTAGAAACGAGACCACACCATAGGTTGGAGTAAACTGGCCACAACAGCCTTTATTAAACATAACTCAAAATTCACTCCAATAACTTGTAAATATGAAAATATATAAATATATATAAATATATAAATATAAATAACTTTATTAACATTAAACCCCATTAAATAACATTAACTGCCCATTCTGGTGATCTCTGACGGTGACCCTACTTAAGCCAATACCAAATCACTGCGGTACACCTGACCAACTTCCCAAAGGCCTCCACCTGTGACCGGTCGGAGACAACTTCCGCCAGTGAACATAACCGTATTCCCTCCAACGTTCAGGAATACCCAGAGGGGCCGATCGTTAGATGAGCCCCCCACACCCTCAGATCCCTTCTGAGTACCTGTCTACCGTCAGAAACCACCAGAAAACACACCGCCAACCCGAAAACTTTCAGCTGCCGTGACAACCGATGAAACCTGCAAAAGAAGAAAAGACCAGCAACAAAAGACAACAAAACAAACACATAACAGTAGGGCGGGAGGGTGGGAAAAACTGCCTCCTCTGTGTAACACTGGGCTCCGAATGATCTCCTAAAGCCACACCCCTCCCTTTTATGTGACCCCTCCCCTACTCTGAACTTGTTTCCTGCAAACCTATTTCTAAACTCCACCCATAAAGCTTAACCCTCTGTGTCCCTCATACACACTGTCATGTCCAGCACTCCTTATATCATTTCATTCTTAATCCGTACTTCTCTTGACTAGTGTAGTCTGAATGTTCCCCTTATATTATTCCTTACCTATTAGAAACGAGACCACACCATAGGTTGGAGTAAACTGGCCACAACAGCCTTTATTAAACATAACTCAAAATTCACTCCAATAACTTGTAAATATGAAAATATATAAATATATATAAATATATAAATATAAATAACTTTATTAACATTAAACCCCATTAAATAACATTAACTGCCCATTCTGGTGATCTCTGACGGTGACCCTACTTAAGCCAATACCAAATCACTGCGGTACACCTGACCAACTTCCCAAAGGCCTCCACCTGTGACCGGTCGGAGACAACTTCCGCCAGTGAACATAACCGTATTCCCTCCAACGTTCAGGAATACCCAGAGGGGCCGATCGTTAGATGAGCCCCCCACACCCTCAGATCCCTTCTGAGTACCTGTCTACCGTCAGAAACCACCAGAAAACACACCGCCACAGCCCGAAAGGGTGACCCCCTCAACCTTGAGGGCCACCCCACACCCGAAGAGCTTTTTGTATCCCCTCCTGTAAACCAAAGGACCAGAGGTCAATCCCCACATCCGATAGGTGAACGCCATCCCGCCGAAGATAAAGCCCCACATTCACCTCCAATTCCCGATGTCTAACCACGATGCCCCCGTTCTGCACCACAAACCGCCCAACTACCTTATTAACCCTAATCCTAGTTTTTTCAAGGCTGGCTAAAGACCTAGCCCCCCGCCACACCGTTCTGGCCACAATGTCCGACCACACCAAAATGGTGCCCGGGAAAAGGACTCGCATGCGCAACACATCGGCCTTAATATCCGCCAAAATGTCCTTAACCTTCCGAACTCCCAGGTCATTGCCCCCCGCATGAACAACCAGCACATCCGGGGGCCTATCCCTCAAAGCGAAGCGCTCCACCTCCCTCATGACACGCTCCCACCTCATGCCCGGGAAACCCAACCACATCACCCTAGCTACCCGCCTGGGGATACCCAATTGCCTGCCTGCTGGTAGAGAATCACCTCTCCTGGCCCCCCAGCAGACGTACGAATGCCCCAGGATCCAAACGAGGCGTGGAGAACCTCCATCTGGAATGAAAACAAGAGAAATAACACAACAACCAAAGGAATTTAACAAGCACAGTCCACCCCCCCCAGAAATCCAACAGCAAAACAACACCCCCAGCCGCACAAACCTTACCCAAGTAGCAACTGCGGCCGGACATAGGACCGGAACCTCCGGGACTCCCATCTACCAATCCGGCGAACCACCGCCTCCTCGAGCCCACATCGAGCCGCTTCCGTAGCCGCCCCAATCCGAAAAGAGTGGGACGCGTAGTCCCGCTCATCCAAACCCACCGCCCTCAGGCATTGCCGAAAGACCGACACAAACTGAAAACGGGATAGAAAAGAGCCCTCCGCGTGCACCAAAAAGGGGCCCGCCCCCGCAGGCCGTACCGCCCGGAAAGCCCGTACCGCCGCCACCGGGCACACTACCGAGCCCGGAAGGGCGAGCAGCGTAATCGCCACTCCCTTGCCCCGTTGATCAGTCTTGGACCTACGCAACCGTATACTCACCCGATCCGCAACCACCTGCACATCCTGATCCAACAGACCCCCAGCCACCCGTTTTGAGCGACACACCAACTCCCCTATCCTAAACGCCCCATAAAACGCCAATGAAAAAGCTGCCGTAAACAGAACGGTCTCGTAAGCGGACGAGCAAACATCCACCAGACGAGAACAAATTGCCACCAAATTGTCAAACGACACCGGCCGGCGCGCATCCCGACCCTTCCAATCCCTCCTGTACCCCTTCAACGTTTGCCGCACCCAAAAATCCTTAGTCCCGTCCGGCTCCCCCCACAGCTTGAACAAAAAGGCCAACCCCGCCAGCTTCCGCTCAATAGACGCGGGAGACAGACCCGTCTCAATGTTCCGGGCCACCCAGTACAATACCACCCAGCGCCGGTCGGAGCCCCGACCAGCCATACCAACCTCCCGCAGGAACGCCCACCATTCCGCCCACACCCTAGAATAAGCGGACCATGTAGCCTCACTCAACGACCTTTTTAACCAACCTGCGGCGATTCCAAGGGAAGCTCCCACATCCACCCGGGGCAGGGCGCCCCCGACTCCTCCGCTCCCGGCGCCAGCTGCCGGAACTTGTCCCACTGAAAACGAGAGAGCGAGTCAGCCAAAGAATTCTCCACCCCAGGTATGTGCACAGCATAAACGTAAACATTGAGCCGCAAACAGCGAAAGACCAGCTGTCGCAGCAGCCGGATGACCGGGGGGGAGGAAGCAGTCATCCGATTGAGGACCTGAACCACCCCCATGTTGTCGCAATTGATGCGCAACTTCAAATTTTGAAACTCCGCCCCCCACAGCTCCAATGCCAACACTATCGGGAACAATTCTAGCAAAACCAAATTGCCCAACAACCCCGCAACCTCCCAGGAGCGTGGCCAAGGTTCCGCACTCCACCGGCCCCGGAAAAACGCCCCATAACCCGTAGAGCCAGCCGCGTCAGTAACCAACTCCACATCGAAGTTGCTCACCGGCCCCGACATCCACATGGCCCGCCCATTATACGACTCCAAAAATTCATGCCATGCCCGCAGGTCCTCCCGGTGTTCCTTTCGCAAACGCACAAAATGGGTAGGGGCGGTCACCCCGGCGGTGGCCCCCGACAGCCGTCGGCAGAACACACGGCCCATAGGGATGATCCGGCAAGCGAAATTCAGCTTGCCCAACAGGGACTGCAGGGCCCGAAGCTGAACCTTCGGCCGGCCCTGCATTCCTGCCAACTCCGCCTGCAGATCCCGTAATTTATTCTCTGGCAAGCGACACTCCATTGCCAGAGAATCGATCACGATCCCCAAAAAACTCAATTCCGTCACCGGGCCTTCCGTCTTATCCCCCGCCAACGGCACCCCGAACCTGCCCGCAATGTGCTGCAACGTGGACAGAAGAATCGCACACACATTGGAGGCAGGCGGGCCCACGCACAGAAAGTCATCCAAATAGTGGATGACCGACTCCAGGCCCGAAACATCTCTCACCACCCATTCCAAAAATGAGCTAAAAGCTTCAAAATAGGCGCATGAGATGGAACAACCCATGGGCAGGCACAAGTCTACATAAAACTTGCCCCGCCAATGGCATCCCAACAGCCGGAAGCTGTCCGGGTGGACCGGCAGAAGACGAAACGCCGATTCCACATCCGCCTTGGCCATGAGAGCCCCACGACCATACCGCCTGACCCACCGTACCGCCGCGTCAAAAGACGTGTAGGAAACCGTACACGCCTCCGGGTCAATGAAATCATTGACCGACCCCCCTTTTGGAAAAGACAGATGATGAATCAAGCGAAACTTCCCCGGCTCCTTCTTAGGAACCACACCCAACGGGGAAACCACCAGGTCCCCCCACGGCTGCACGTCGAAAGGACCGCCCATCCGGCCCAGCGCCACCTCCTTACCCAATTTTTCATCCACAACCCCCGGGTGATCCAAAGCCGATCGCAAATTCCTGGCCAACGGCGGCACCCCTACCAAAGAACAGGGAATCCTAAAACCGTCCCGAAAGCCCGAAATCAACCCCCGCGCCGCCTCACCTTCCGGATACCTATTTAGGAAAGGAAGCATCCTTCCCAGGTTCACCGGCGTCATCCCTTTTGTGACCGGCGGCACCGGCGCGCTGACCCTTTTTGAAACAGCGGGACAGGGGGTGGGTGCCGCCGCACCTGGAGCACTCATGCTTGAAAAGGCACGCGCCCCCGAATTTACAAGCCCCTTCATTAAAGGGCCAGCACACCCCCCACTTCTTTCCGGCCGGCAGTCCCGAGGACGACGCACTCCCGGCCCCCCCCTGAAGAAACGGAGTGGGCGTCCGCGGAGCAGACATAAGCCTCATCCAGAGGCTTATGTCCTTGTGATCCCAGCGCAGGTCAGCCCGCACCGCCTTACGCTGACGAAACTGCTCATCATAGCGCAGCCACGCCAACCCTCCGTACACCCGATGAGCCTCACCAATCGCGTCCAGGTAACAAAATAACGCCGAGCAATGCTCGGGGTTCTTTTCCCCTATCACGCTAGCCAAGATAGCGAACGCCTGAAGCCAATTCGCAAATGTGCGCGGGATCAGCCGATACCTACGCTTCTCCTCGTCGTCCTTCTTGGAACTGTCCGGCTTGACCCTGTCCAAATTAAATTTCTCGAGGGGGAGCAAAGAGAAAATCTCCACATACTCACCCTTGCCGATCTTGTCCCGCACCTCCTGCTTCAAATGCGCCCCCAACGGGCCCTCGAAGCAAACATAAACTTCGCACCGGGCAGCATCCGCAAGCCTAACCAAGTCGGACCGCGCCCCCGGGTCCGCGGGCACCGGGGGGACCCCCGAGCCCACAGCCCCCGCCTCCATGCCCCCCGACACCGCAGCAGGCGGTGCGTCCCGTGCAGGCACAGCCTCCGCCCCCCCGGCCCCCCCCCCCAGTACCCAGCCAGGGGGCCACCTGAGGCGACCCCGAGCCCCCAGCAAACTTACCAACAAGGGCCTGCCGCCCCTCCAACAGCTCCTGCAACGGACCTGACGGCCCCCCAGGGGCCATTGGCCCCGCCCCCTGCGATAAACCAGCCGAAACCCCCCCCAAGACGTCCCGGGATCCCGTGGGCACCGCACCCCCCTGCGACACCCCCATCAGACCCCGCAAAGCATCCGCCAGTAATGTAGACTCCCGCAACTTACCCGGCCCCCCTTGGGCCACGGCGACCGGAACCGGTCCGGGTGCAGACAAGGACACCTCCTCCTCCTGGGACAGCTCGCTCTCCGAACCGACCTCACCAGCGCGCACCGGGGACGCAGCCATCCCCCTGTGCTCCGAGCGGTCTGTCCGGTCCATGCGATCCGGGACTGCAGGCAATGTCCTCCTCCCCCCGCCGCCCCTGGCATGCCGGCGTCTAAAACCGGCCCTGCCAGGCACCTTGGCAGCCTTCTGCGACCCTCCCTCCCCCCCCTCAAGCATGCGACCCCCCCGGTGCGCCCCCCTCCCCCCCACCGCGCGGATGAGGGCCCCAGACCCAGCTCGCCGCAGATCCCCCGCCCTGTGCACCCCCCCGTGGCCTTCAAACCCAGAGCCATCCGCACCCCCCCCCATCTCCACCGGGCCCCGTGCAGGCCCGACGCCATTGCCATGCGGCCGCGAAGCCCCGCCCCCCTCCGGTCGGCAGCGCAACGACCGCCCGGACCGGGGAGAGCCGGGAACCGGCCGTTTTGCCGGGGGGACCGATCGGTCCTCCCCCGGGCTCCGGGAGTCACGAGGCGGCCGAGGAGTAGGCCCAGGAGAAAAACGCGCCGGAGGCCGAGACCTCCGCGCGCACAGTGGAACCTCACCTGTCCCGCCGCCGTCCACATCGCCGTCCGCCAGGTCACCCACGCGGTCCCGCAGCCAGTCCGCTCCGTGCACCTCCGCCGCCCGTCGCAGCCGCGCGAAGAGTCCCTCGAGGTCCGCCATTGCAGCGGAGCAGCGAAAAAACTGCCTCCTCTGTGTAACACTGGGCTCCGAATGATCTCCTAAAGCCACACCCCTCCCTTTTATGTGACCCCTCCCCTACTCTGAACTTGTTTCCTGCAAACCTATTTCTAAACTCCACCCATAAAGCTTAACCCTCTGTGTCCCTCATACACACTGTCATGTCCAGCACTCCTTATATCATTTCATTCTTAATCCGTGCTTCTCTTTCTTTCACTTTGCACTGGGTAACTCTGCTGGCAGCTTGGCAGGACATGGTTCAGTATTGTTGGAGCTTGTTCTGCCACCACGCCTCCAAAATGCTAGTTGTGATTCTGCCACAGCTCTCTCCTCCACCCCCCTCTTCTTCCTCTATGGCCTCTTCCTCTGCAGATTTGTCCTCTGAACCAGCGGTGCACCGTCGGTGTTCAAGGGGCTTGGCAAGAACTCAGGCAAAAAGTTGCCATGCTGTGCTTGAGTTGGTCTGCGTAGGGGACAGCAGCCACACTGGGGCAGAGATTATGTCAGCTCTGCAGGGCCAGGCTCAGAGGTGGTTGACACCATGCCAGCTTCAGCCAGGAATGCTTGTATGCAACAATGGCACCAACCGCTTCTCTGCCCTCCGACAGGGACATTTGACCCATGTTCCCTGTTTGGCTCATGTCCTGAATTTGGTGGTGCAGCGGTTCTTGAGCAGGTACGTGGGCAAAGAGATTGAAATCTGCCCAAGAACCGCCTCATTTGTGACATGCCCACAAGGTGGAACTCAACATTGGCAATGCTGTAGTAGCTGCACACACAGCAGAGGGCCATCAATGAGTACCTGTGTGAGTATGGCACCAGGACAGGGTCAGAGGAGCTTGGCTAATTTTCACAACGTCATTGGCTACTGATCAATGATGCATGCACTGTCCTGTCACCCTTTGAGGAGGCCACAAGGATGGTGAGCAGTTACAGTGCATGTATCAGTGATACAGTACCTCTCGTCTTCCTGTTGGAGCACATGCTTCGTGCAATGGACAGGGCACTTGAGGCAGAACAGCAGGAGGAAGAGGAGGACTTCCTTACCTCTCAAGGCCCCTTTATGCAGATACTAGAATTCCTGCAGGCCCGCTGATCACACAGCAAGAGGAGGAGGAGGAGGAGGATTGTGTCAGCATGGAGGTGGAGGATAACACTCAGCATCAGCAGCAGTCTTCAAGGGATCGTTTGCAGTCCCCAGAAACCCAAGGAGTTGTACATGGCTGGGAGGAGGTGGTAGAGGATCATGTGATTCTTAGTGACCCAGAGGACTCAGGATCAAATGTCTCTGCAAACCTACGCTGCATGGCCTCCCTGATCCTGCAAAGCCTGCGAAAGGACCCTAGGATTTGTGGTACCAAGGAGAGGGATCATTACTGGCTGGCAACCCTTCTTGATCCATATTACAAGGGTAAGGTTGCAGAACTTATCCAGCCTTCGCAGAGGGAGCAGAGGATGAAACATCTTCAGGAGGCCTTGCCGAAAGGTTTGTGCAATGCGTTTCCAGAGCCTGGGAGGTTACAATTTCCAGGTGCTGGACAACATGTTGCTGAGGCTTTGTTCCGAGCATGTGCTGAGCAATTTGGCGCATGCTCGGAAACAATTTGGCGCATGCTCGGAAACAATTTGGCGCATGTTCGGAAACAATTTGGCGCATGCTCGGAAACAATTTGGTGCATGCTCGGAAACAATTTGGCGCATGCTCGGAACAATTTGGCGCATGCTCGGAAACAATTTGGCGTATGCTCGCATTGAACTTCATTTTCTCGGCTGGTCATAGTGTTGGACATCACCATGTTCTTGACGGTGGAAAGTTCAGAGAACGTTTGTGTGACCCGTGTGTATGCAAGACAAGCTTGAGCGGAATTCCGTCAGAAAAAACAGCCAAGATTTTTCTGACGAAAAATCCACTCGTGTGTACGCGGCATTAGACTCATCATACACGTTACAATCTGATCATACAATCTTTGTACAATCATTTTTCTATTTCCCTCAATCTATGGAATATGAGGACCCACCTAATCCAATCACTTCATTGTTATCCAGCCAGCCAGGACCTCCCAATACACGCATGATGTTGGAGGATGGAAATGAATGGATCATACATGTAGAAAACCTCTGCGCTTCATGTCATCAATAAAAGGGATGATGATAATAATGTGATGTTAACGACCCTTCTGGGACGTGACCTGTGTGATCACATGTGTGGGGGAGGGGCACCAAAGTGGCGGTAAAGAGGCAGCAGGAAGTCAGCATTGCTCTATTATGTCCGGATGAACTCACATGATCGGAATTCTCGTCGGAAAAGTCTTCGATGGAATCCTGCTCAAGCTTTTGTTGCCTACACATGGTCACACCAAATTCTGACCGCCAAGAATGTGGTGACATACAACACTACGACGAGCCGTGAAAATTAAGTTCAATGCTTCCGAGCATGCAGCGAATTGTTTCCGAGCATGCAGCGAATTGTTTCCGAGCATGCGTAGGAATTTTGCACGTCAGAATTGCTACAGATGATCAGAATTTCCTTTTTCCATCAGAAAAATTGAGAACCTGCTCTTAAAATTTTGCTGGTGGAAATTCGGCCAGAAAAAAGTTTGATGGAGCGTACACAGGGTCACATTTTGTGACGAAAACTTTACATCAGACTTTTGCTGGCCAAAATTCCGATCGTGTGTACACGGAATTACAGACGCTTATTTATTGCACAAGTCACTTTTTTTTGCTTGGACAGTGAAGTAGCGTCTAATAGGCTGCATGTGATCTGCTTCTGTCTATAATATATATGGGCTTTATCATCAGATCATTACATGTATGTAGGGGGGACACCTCATCCCTCTAATCCTGAACACATATGAATTACACGGGATCTGAGGATCATTTCATACAGAAAAGGCACCAAGTGAGTTTAATTAGCACCTTAAAGTGGAGTTCCGCCAAAGTCAGCAGCTACAAATACTGCAGCTGCTGACTTTTAAAATAAGGACACTTACCTGTCTGGGGCATGGGAAAAAGGGACACTTACCTGTCTGGGGCATGGGAAAAAGGGACACTTACCTGTCCGAGGCGTGGGAAAAAGGGACACTTACCTGTCCGAGGCGTGGGAAAAAGGGACACTTACCTGTCCGAGGCGTGGGGAAAAAGGGACACTTACCCGGCCGTGGGGAAAATGGACACTTACCTGCCCGGGTGTGGGGAAAAGGGGCACTTACCTGTCCGAGGCGTGGGGAAAAGGGACACTTGGGGCGTGGGGAAAAGGGAGTTTTACCTGTCCGAGGCGTGTGTAAAAGAGAGTCTTACCTGTCCGGGGCGTGGGGAAAAGGGACACTTACCTGTCCGGGGCGTGGGGAAAAGGGACACTTACCTGTCCGGGCGTGGAGAAAAGGGACACTTACCTGTCCGGGCGTGGAGAAAAGGGACACTTACCTGTCCGGGCATGGGGAAAAGGGACACTTGGGGCATGGGCAAAATGGACACTTACCTGTCCGGGGCGTGGGGAAAATGGACACTTACCTGTCCGGGCGTGGGGAAAAGGGACACTTACCCATCCGGGGCATGGGAAAAAGGGGCACTTACCCATCCGGGGCGTGGGGAAAAGGGACACTTACCCGGCCGGGGCGTGGGGAAAAGGGACACTTACCCGGCCGGGGCGTGGGGAAAAGGGACACTTACCCGGCCGGGGCGTGGGGAAAAGGGACACCTACCCGGCCGGGGCGTGGGGAAAAGGGACACTTACCCGGCCGGGGCGTGGGGAAAAGGGGCACTTACCTGTCTGGGGCATGGGAAAAAGGGACACTTACCTGTCTGGGGCATGGGAAAAAGGGACACTTACCTGTCCGAGGCGTGGGAAAAAGGGACACTTACCTGTCCGAGGCGTGGGAAAAAGGGACACTTACCTGTCCGAGGCGTGGGGAAAAAGGGACACTTACCCGGCCGTGGGGAAAATGGACACTTACCTGCCCGGGTGTGGGGAAAAGGGGCACTTACCTGTCCGAGGCGTGGGGAAAAGGGACACTTGGGGCGTGGGGAAAAGGGAGTTTTACCTGTCCGAGGCGTGTGTAAAAGAGAGTCTTACCTGTCCGGGGCGTGGGGAAAAGGGACACTTACCTGTCCGGGGCGTGGGGAAAAGGGACACTTACCTGTCCGGGCGTGGAGAAAAGGGACACTTACCTGTCCGGGCGTGGAGAAAAGGGACACTTACCTGTCCGGGCATGGGGAAAAGGGACACTTGGGGCATGGGCAAAATGGACACTTACCTGTCCGGGGCGTGGGGAAAATGGACACTTACCTGTCCGGGCGTGGGGAAAAGGGACACTTACCCATCCGGGGCATGGGAAAAAGGGGCACTTACCCATCCGGGGCGTGGGGAAAAGGGACACTTACCCGGCCGGGGCGTGGGGAAAAGGGACACTTACCCGGCCGGGGCGTGGGGAAAAGGGACACTTACCCGGCCGGGGCGTGGGGAAAAGGGGCACTTACCCATCCGGGGCGTGGGAAAAAGGGGCACTTACCTGGCCGGGGCGTGGGAAAAAGAAAAAGGGGCACTTACCTGGCCGGGGCGTGGGGAAAAGGGACACTTACCCGGCGGTGACGTTGGTAAAAGGGACACTTACCCGGCCGGGGCGTGGGGAAAAGGGACACGTACCCAGCCGGGGCGTGGGAAAAAAGGGCACTTACCTGGCCGGGGTGTGGGAAAAAGGGGCACTTACCCGGCCGGGGCGTGGGGAAAAGGGACACTTACCCGGCCGGGGCGTGGGGAAAAGGGACACTTACCCGGCCGGGGCATGGGGAAAAGGGACACTTACCCAGCCGGGGCGTGGGGAAAAGGGACACTAACCTGTCCGGGCGTGGGGAAAAGGGACACTTACCTGTCTGGGGAGTGGGAAAAAGGTGTCTCCACTGAGGCTTTATTACCAATCCTTGTTTCCCTAAAAACCCCAAATTTTTTAAATCCCAATTGTCATTGGGACAGAAAGTGAGGTGAAGAGGCGCACAGACAGCAAAACAAATAATGTCATGTACACACGATCGGAAATTCCACCAGCAAAAGACCGATGTGAGCTTTCGGTCGGAAAATGTGATTGTGTGTACGCTCCATCAGACTTTTGCTGGTGGAATTTCCGCCAGCAAAATATTGAGAACTTGCCGATTGTGGCAATTCCAATGCGCAAAATTCTGACGCATGCTCCGAAACAATTTAACGCAAGCTGGGAAACAATTTGACGCATGCTCCGAAACAATTTGACGCATGTTGGGAAACAATTTGACACATGCTAGGAAACAATTTGATGCATGCTGGGAAACAATCTGACGCATGCTGGGAAACAATTTGATGCATGCAGGGAAACAATCTGACGCATGCTGGGAAACAATTTGATGCATGCAGGGAAACAATTTGATGCATGCTGGGAAACAATTTGATGCATGCAGGGAAACAATTTGATGCATGCTGGGAAACAATTTGATGCATGCTGGGAAACAATTTGATGCATGCAGGGAAACAATTTGATGCATGCTGGGAAACAATCTGACGCATGCTGGGAAACAATTTGATGCATGCAGGGAAACAATTTGATGCATGCAGGTAAACAATTTGATGCATGCTGGGAAACAATTTGATGCATGCAGGGAAACAATTTGATGCATGCTGGGAAACAATTTGATGCATGCAGGGAAACAATTTGATGCATGCTGGGAAACAATTTGATGCATGCTGGGAAACAATCTGACGCATGCTGGGAAACAATTTGATGCATGCAGGGAAACAATTTGATGCATGCAGGGAAACAATTTGATGCATGCTGGGAAAAAATTTGATGCATGCAGGGAAACAATTTGATGCATGCTGGGAAACAATTTGATGCATGCAGGGAAACAATTTGATGCATGCTGGGAAACAATTTGATGCATGCTGGGAATTATAAAGAAACATCCGATAAAGGGGAACAGATTTCCCTCATTAATGGGAAGGTTTCCACAACCACCGGCCCTCCACCGGAGTCTGTATGTGCGGAGACGCTCTCCTGAGCAAAACTGACATCGGGGGACATCTGACAATATACATTAATAACAATTTCCACAACAGAAAAAAGCCAAAACCGTTTTCTTCTTTCTTTATTTTTACCATTTCCCTCCCAGTGACTTCAATGGGGTTCAGATTCTACACTCAAACTTTAGTCATGTTTGGTGAACCCTTCTTACCCCGAACCCGGGGGCATCTGTCCCTTTCCTACACAGGACCCCCGTGTGTATGAGGACAAATGCCTCATACACGCGGTTGTAAAATCCGACGGGAAAAGTCAAATCGGAATATGTTGTCGGAAAATCTGACCGTGTATGAGCTCTATCGGACTTTTTCTGTCGGAAATGCCGACTGAAAAAATTCGAGAGCAGGATCTCAAATTTTCCAAAAACAAAATCCTATTGGAGTTTTTCTGATCATGTGTCGAGCATTCCGATGGACAAAGTGCCACGCATGCTCACATCAAATTACGAGACCAAAAGCTATTGGCTACTAGCCTGAACGTAGTCCCGTCATAACGGACGAACGTCATCACGTTTAGAATGATCAGATTTTCCGATAACTTTGTCCGACCGTGTGTATGTAACACCAGTTTCGGATAAAGTCCGTCGGAAAAAATCAGACAGATTCTGTGGTCAGATTTTCCGACCGTGTGTACAAGGGCTTAGAAAACCAATAACCTCCACTCATGGGGAAATGTTCATTTAGAAGAGTAAAAGGAGATTACTGTTATAGGGACAAATTTCTAGGGTTGTAAATACTACTTTTAACCTAAAATGAATGATCCCTGTCTCCAGGGCACGTCTCCAGGGCACGTCTCCAGGGCACGTCTCCAGGGCACGTCTCCAGGGCACGTCTCCAGAGAACTTCTCCAGGGCACGTCTCCAGAGCGCGTCTCCAGTGCACGTCTCCAGAGAACTTCTCCAGAGCACGTGTCCAGTGCACGTGTCCAGGGCACGTCTCCAGGGCACGTCTCCAGGGCGCGTCTCCAGGGCGCGTCTCCAGGGCGCGTCTCCAGGGCGCGTCTCCAGAGCGCGTCTCCAGAGCGCGTCTCCAGAGCGCGTCTCCAGAGAACTTCTCCAGTGCACGTCTCCAGGGCACGTCTCCAGGGCACGTCTCCAGAGCACGTCTCCAGGGCACGTCTCCAGGGCACGTCTCCAACACATCATGCGACAATTGGTATCTAGGGAACATTGTAAAATTACAAAGAGATTATCTGGTCAGCCAATCCGCTTCCTCCTCACGTTAGTAAATGAAGAAAGAACGTGCATTCCAATAAATATAGAAGAGTGAAGGTTAATCCTGGGTGGTTAAACTGTAACATAAAGAGTCATATTAAAGAGGAGGTCCGCACCTACCTCTGCAAAAATGAAAAGCCAGCAAGTACACATCCTGTACACATCCTGTACACACACACTGTACACATCCTGTACACATCCTGTACACATCCACACTGTATACATACTGTACACACACACACACACACACACACACTATACACATCCTGTACATATGCTGTACACTGTACACACAGTACACACACAGTACACACACTGTACATATCCTGTACACACACTGTACACACCCTGTACACACCCTGTACACACACTGTACATATCCTGTACACACCCTGTACACACGCACTGTACACATCCTGTACACACACTGTACATATCCTGTACACTGTACACACTGTACACACCCTGTACACACACTGTACATATCCTGTACACACGCACTGTACACATCCTGTACACACACTGTACATATCCTGTACACTGTACACACACTGTACACACACACTGTACATATCCTGTACTCTGTACATATCCTGTACACATCCTGTACAGTGACACACACTATACACATCCTGTACACATCCTGTACATATCCTGGACACACACTGTATACACCCTGTACACACTCTGTACATATCCTGTACACTGTACACACACTGTACATATCCTGTACTCTGTACATATCCTGTACACATCCTGTACAGTGACACACACTATACACATCCTGTACATATCCTGGACACACACTGTATACACCCTGTACACACTCTGTACACACACTGTACATATCCTGTACACTGTACACACACTGTACATATCCTGTACTCTGTACATATCCTGTACACATCCTGTACAGTGACACACACTATACACATCCTGTACACATCCTGTACATATCCTGGACACACACTGTATACACCCTGTACACACTCTGTACACACACTGTACATATCCTGTACACTGTACACACACACTGTACATATCCTGTACACACACTGTACACATCCTGTACACATCCTGTACACACCTCCATGTTGAGGGCATGTGGCCTGGTACAGTTCAGGGGGGGCACTCTCTCATCCCCCCCTCTTTTCCTGTGGCCTACCAGGTTGCGTGTTCAAGTAAGGGTCTGGTATGAATTTTTAGGGGGACCCCCACGCATTTTTTTTACATTTTTGTTCGGGGTTCCCCTTAATATTCATACCAGCCTCAAAGGGCCTGGTAATGCACTGTGGGGGAATCCCAGGCCATTTTTTTTCAATGAATTTTATGTGTATTGCAGAGACCCAACAATTCATTATAGCCGGCGCTACCACTAGTAATTTTAAATGACTTTTTTTCCCCTTTAAAAATGTAATCTTTTTCTCTGACTATTCTAAACACGGGAAACATGCACTACTTTACAGGCATACTATAACCCCCCCCCCCCCCCCCCCCCGGTACGAAATTTAAAGGAATATTTCACTTTTATTGTTTCACTTTAAGCATTATTAAAATCACTGCTCCTGAAAAAATTTCCATTTTTTAAAACTTTTTTTTTTTGCATTGATACATGTCCCCTGGGGCAGGACCCGGGTCCCCAAACACTTTTTTATGACAATAACTTGCATATTAACCTTTACAATTATCACTTTTGGTTTCTCCCATAGACTTTTGAAGCGCGGCTTTCAAATTTGCTGCGAACACCCCAAATTATTCGCTAGTCGGTATTCCTAATCCTAAGTAACTATCCTCTTCATGATGATAGCTTCTAAGAATATTTTTGGTTCAGGGAACCACCACCACTGCCTAAGGCCCAATTTTGACATCACCCGGTGACCCCGCCCCTTATGCTATATACATCGATGCGCAGCGTGTCCACCGCATTAAAGCGAGAGAGAGAGAGAGTCATGTCAACACCGGAAGAAGAGAAGGAAGAAGAAGAAGACGGCGGCGGCGATGGCGACAATGAATGAGAAGATTGGGCCAACACTAGTAAAAGAGCTGGAGGAAGATGGCAGAGGAGCCCAGCAGAAGAACCGGAGAGTGGGAGAAGAGGCCACAAAGTGCAGAGAGACCCCCGAAGTCGGAAGAACACCCCCAGAGCTGCCTAATAAACTACTTTAAAAACCTGTCTAGTGTCTTTGTTTATTGACTTTTTTTTCCCCTAGGTGAATGGGTAGGGGTACAATGTACCCCATACTCATTCACATAGGGTGGGATCTGGGGGCCCCCTTATTAAATATTTATTATTTAAGCCCCCTGCCCGCAGACCCCGACAACCAATGGCCAGGGTTGTTGGGAAGAGGCCCTTGTACTCATCAACATGGGGACAAGGTGCTTTGGGGTGGGGGGGGCCACAGGGAGCCCCCCTTCCCCAAAGCACCCACCCCCCATGTTGAGGGCATGCGGCCTGGTACGGTTAAGGAGGGGTGCGCTCGCTTATCCCCACCCTCTTTCCTGACCGGCCGGGCTGCATGCTCGGATAAGGGTCTGGTAGGGGCTTTGGGGGGACCCCCACAGCGTTTTTTTTGGCATAGGGAGTTACCCTTAAAATCCATAATAGGTGACGGGGGGGGCTCGAAAGGTGTCAATCTCGCCAATGAAAGTGTCGAAATTGACTTCCTTCTCTATTACCATCGTACCTGAAGTCACATTCAAAATGTGTGTGGGCAAGTCTGTTCATTTGGAAAGTCCGGAAGACCTCTGCTGCTAAGTCCGGCGGATTGTCCACTGAACCAAGTTCTGATCGTGTGTACGTGGCATAAGGCCCAATTTTCTGCAGAGTATATATAGGGCAGGCCATAAAGCAGGGATCCTCAAACTACAGCCCTCCAGCTGTTGTGAAACTACACATCCCATGAGGCATTGTAAAACTCTGACATTCACAGACATGACTAGGCATGATGGGAATTGTAGTTCCTAAACAACTGGAGGGCCGTAGTTTGAAGACCCATGCCATATAGTATATTCAGGCGGTCCCCTATTTTCAAACATCTGACTTACAAATGTCTCCTACTTACAAACAGATGTAGACAACAGGAAGTGAGAGGAAATCTACCCCTAGGAAGGGAAATTCTCTCCTGTAAGAGTTGATATGGGAAAAATGTGTCTCCTCCACTGAGTTATTACCAATCCTTGTTTCCTTAACAGAAAAAAGAGGGAAAAAACTGCGCTAAGGTGAAACATAAAAATTAATCATTAATCATATGTGATACTCTTATCATGAAAGATTTAGCTGCAGCTTGACTGTCACATGAATACAGAAAAACAAAACGAAAAATAATAAGCCGCGCTAACTCACACAAACATCAAATTGTGCAAAAATTACAAAATGAATCGTGAACTGTTAATATCCTCTACACATAAATTGATATACACTTATATCATAGATAGTGAAATACATATATGTGTTATAAGCTCAGGCCATGCAAATCACTCATTCCTTGTAATATAAGATCACGTTGCATGTGCCTATAATGCTAAAAAAACTAAAAAACACCCAGTGTATGAACAACAAGTCCGTGTATATAAATCACAGAAAATCACTTTCAAAAACTGTGAGTAAAGTCCTCCACAGATGAACCATAAAAATCGTAGAAGATCCACTGCTGGGTCCAATTAGATAGTGCTTGATCCTCCACCAAAACACAATTACATTTGCCGCTTACCAGAAAGACATGACCCCCTGCTACATAGGGTCACAAAAGACCTATGGATATAGATTCGTCTTCCAGCCACGAGGGGTCCTCAGTGTTCTCCTTGCGTCACCACTCCAATAAGGGTTATGGAGAAAACACTCCCAGACATCTTTCTCATAGGTCCAGAGGGACTCAGGGCAGGAACATCAAAGCCATGGAAGAAAGATAGAACATAACATACCTCTCCGTAGTACTGTGCGAAACGGCACTACCCGCTGTCAATACGCGGGACGGAACAATAACCCGGAAGTGAGGACTGAGGACCCCTTGTGGCTGGAAGACGAATCTATATCCATAGGTCTTTTGTGACCCTCTGTAGCGGGGGGGTCATGTCTTTCTGGTAAGCGGCAAATGTAATTGTGTTTTGGTGGAGGATCAAGCACTATCTAATTGGCCCCAGCAGTGGATCTTCTACGATTTTTATGGTTCATCTGTGGAGGACTTTACTCACAGTTTTTGAAAGTGATTTTCTGTGATTTATATACACAGACTTGTTGTTCATACACTGGGTGTTTTTTAGTTTTTTTAGCATTATAGGCACATGCAACGTGATCTTATATTGCAAGGAATGAGTGATTTGCATGGCCTGAACTTATAACACATACTTGTTTCCTTAACCACTTACCGACCGCGGCAGATTCGCCGCGAGATCACCGCTATCAGCGGCGGGAGAGGTGCCACCCCCCTCCCGCCACCCTCCTGCACCTTCTGCTGCTTACCGGAGCCGTCGGTAGCGGCGGAGGCGATTGGGTCCTTTCGCTAGCTGGGTATGGAGATGAGTGAGGCTAAGATGGCCCCCATAGGAGGGTGGAAGCGATGTCAAAACGTCACTTTGGCCCATACCTCTTAAAGGTATATTTTTTTTAAATGTAATTTTTTCTTTTTTTTCTTGCATTTTAGTCCAAATATGAGATGTGAGGACTTTGACCCCCCCGGATCTCATATTTAAGAGGACCTGTCATGCTTTTTTCTATTACAAGGGATGTTTCCATTCCTTGTAATAGGAATAAAAGTGATCCATTTTTTATTTTTTTTTAAAACAGTGTAAAAATAAATAAAATCAATTAAAATAAATAATAGAAAAAAAAAAAAAAAAGGTTTTTAAAAACACCCCGTCACGACGAGCTAGCGCACAGAAGTGAGCGCATACGTGAGTAGCGCTCGCATATGAAAATGATGGTCAAACCACACATGTGAGGTATCGCCGCCATCGGTAGAGCGAGAGCAATAATTCTAGCCCTAGACCTCCTCTGTAACGCAAAAAATGCAACCTGTAGAATTTTTTAAATGTCGCTTATGGAGATTTCTGAGGCTAAAAGTTTGACGCCATTCCACGAGCGGGCGCAATTTTGAAGCGTGACATGTTGGGTATCAATTTACTCGGCGTACCATTATCTTTCACAATATAAAAAAAATTGGGCTAATTTTACTGTTGTCTTATTTTTTTATTCAAAAAAGTGAATTTTTTCCAAAAAAAAAGTGCGCTTGTAAGACCGCTGCGCAAATACGGTGTGAAAAAAAGTATTTCAATGACCGCCATTTTATTCTCTAGGGTGTTGGAAAAAAAACACAATATAAAATGTTTGGGGGTTCTAAGTAAGTT
The DNA here is from genome assembly GCF_037356315.1 of Lithobates pipiens. NCBI lineage: Eukaryota > Metazoa > Chordata > Amphibia > Anura > Ranidae > Lithobates > Lithobates pipiens. Next base: position 689,757,743 of record NW_027507903.1, on the reverse strand, counting down.
TTGAGCAAAAAAACATGTAAACACCGAGTCTGAAAAAGAGGCCTGGTCCTTAAGTGGTTAAAACCCCCAAGTTTTCAAAATCCAATTGTCATTGGGACAGAAAGTGAGGTGAAATCTTCTGAACAGGGGCACAGACAGCAAAACAAATGTTACAGGGGTGGTAACCCTTCCCTATGTTATCCAAAAAATTTAAAAATAGATTTTTTGGCTGGAGCTACCCTTACAAAATGTACCTCTTCCAAATTACAAACAGATTCAACGTAAGAACAAACCTACAGTCCCTGTCTTGTTTTTAACCCAGGGAACCACCTGTATACTGTTGTTCAGAGTATATAAGGGGCCCCATGCCTTTTTTTTTTGAGGGGGGGGGGTGCGGGGTTCTCCTTAATGTCCTTACCAGACCCGAAGGACTTGGTATTGGGCTGGGGGGGACCCATGCCGTTTTTCTCAATGATTTTCATCTATATTGCCGGGACCCAAAATTACATTACAGCCGCAAGCAGTTTTAAATGACTTTTATTCTTTAAAAATGTCATTTTGCTACAGGGACTGTTCTAAACACGGCAAAAATGCACCATTTTACAGGCATACTATACACACCCCCCAGGCACAATATTTAAAGGAATATTACACTTTTATTGTTTCACTTTAATCATTATTAAAATCGCTGCTCCCGAAAAAACGGCCGCTTTTAAAACTTTTTTTGCATTGATCCATGTCCCCTGGGGCAGGACCCGGGTCCCCAAACACTTTTTAGGACAGTAACTTGCATATTAGCCTTTAAAATAAGCACTTTTGATTTTTCACGTTCGGGTCTCATAGACTTTAACGGTGTTCACACAAACTTTTTGTCAGTTTGCATGTTATGCCGCAAACAAAACCGGGCGTGTTAGGCTCATCCCTACTGGACAGTAGAGCCAATCTCAAGGCCCTTCAAATGTCCAACATAGGGTAATGCCACATAGCTTCAAAGAATAGTCTAATATAAACTATCCTTATTGTATATCCAGCATAAGCACCAGGGTCCTGTAAGGGTCGAAGAGCCTCAAAGCTGAAAAAAGAAAAAAAATAGTCCACATTTGTAGTAACGCAACGATCAAGAAACCCCCATAGCCACACAAAAGACAGCAATAAAAGTGGAATGGAAAAACTCCAAGCATACCTAGTAATGGTGGCTATAACAGCTAATCCAGCCATCCTTGTGCGTCCAGACAGAGTGGAGCTGTCTCCGTCTGAACACCGCCATGTCCATGTGTATATACGTCCCGACCAGACACGCGTCATGCCTGACACCGGAAGTGACATCACCCAGACCAGCCACAGGCTACCATGCATGCGCCCACATCACTGCTGACAATAGGAATGGCTTATAAGATTGTGTTTCATTAATACCTGGAGCATATGTCCCGGAAAGACATTCAATCCATAAGGTTTCCCTTTGAAGAATTTGTTTATGCCATTCTCCTCCTCTTGGGCTTTTAGGGTTGACAGCCAGAGCTATCCAACTAATCAGAGGTATTCCAACTGATCTCATCAATTACCCATTATCCATCATTATTTCACCCCCAACCCTACTTTAGCCATACTTCACATAGGGATAGAGAAGTATCCGCATCCTTTTAGACCGGTCATCACTCACATACTAATAGCTGCTCGCAATTTGGTGCTTTGCAACTGGAAAGCCATCACATCTGACAGATGTGAAATTGATAGTCCAACAAAATCACTTGTTTGAATGCCTATTGGTCATCAACACCCTCTCTTGTACATTGTTTGATAAATCTTGGGAAATCTGGACAGACAAAGTTACTGCAGTGCCCTAATTTGAGAACTATTGCTATTTCTGACATTTTTCTAGCACCCTTATTGACATTTCTATAAGTGTCTTTTGCATATTTGCAGTATATATGTGAAATGTAATTGTTCACCAACAACCACTTCTGTGTAAACTCTTTGTAAAATGTTAGTTTTTTTATTTGTTTCTTGTTATATACTCTGCACTATCTACTGTATACCGCCTGCACTGTATTTTATACTGTACACCGCCTGCACTGTATTTTATACTGTACACCGCCTGCACTGTATTTTATACTGTACACTGACTGCACTGTATTTTATACCGTACACAACCTGAAGTATATTATATACTGTACACACTGTATTATATACTGTACACTGCCTGTACTGTATTATATACTGTGTACACCACCTGCAATGTATTATATACTGTACACTGCCTGTAATTATGTACTGTACACCGCCTGTAATGTATTATATACTGTGTACACCGCCTGCAATGTATTATATACTGTACACACTGTACAACACCAACGGCACTGTATTATATACTGTACACTGCCTCCACTGTATTATATACTGTACACTGCCTGCAGTTATACTGTACACTGCCTGCACTGTATTATATTCTGTACACTTACTGCAGGGCTTGACAAATTTGCTTGGAATCTAGGAGCCAACTAAAAAAGTTAGGAGCCGGGTCGGCAACGGCAATCCAGACCTGTCCCTGGCCTGACATGGAGACGAGTGAGGGGAGGATAGCGCGGCCCCCCCACCTGTCTCCATGTCATTGCCCATAGCTCTTAGAGGGACATTTTTTTTAATTTTTTATTTTTCAAATGACATTTTTTTTTTTTTTTATTGCATTTTAGTGTAAATTTGAGATCTGAGGTCTCTTTGACCCCAGATCTCATATTTAAGAGGACCTGTCCTGTTTTTTTCTATTACAAGGGATTTTTACATTCCTTGTAATAGGAATAAAAGTGAAATTTTTTTTTAAAAGCACCGTGAAAAAATAAAAAGTTAAAATAAGAAAAAAAAAATGTTTTAAATGCGCCCTGTCCTGCCAAGCTTGCGTGCAGAAGCGAACGCATACGTGAGTAGTGCCCGCATAGGAAAGCGGTGTTCAAACCACACATGAGGTATCGCTGCGTTCGGTAGAGCGAGAGCAATAATTCTAGCCCTAGACCTCCTCTGTAACCCAAAACGTGCAACCTGTAGAATTTTTTAAACGTCGCCTATGGAGATTTTAAAGGCTAAGTTTGTCGCCATTCCATGAGCGGACGCAATTTTGAAGCGTGACATGTTGGATATCAATTTATTCGGCGTAACATTATTTTTCACAATATAAAAAAAATTGGGCCAACTTTACTGTTATATTTATTTAATTAAAAAAATAAGACTTTTTCCCCAAAAATGCGCTTGTAAGTCCGCTGCACAAATACAGTGTGACAGACAGTATTGCAACGACCACCATTTTATTCTCTAGGTTGTTAGAACTCCTAAACATTATATATATATTTTTTATTCTAAGTAAAGGTGAGATGGGTGGGCAGTGAAAGCTTCATTAGCATCGCTGGCTGTCATACCAACAGCCACCACTAGATGGCGCCAAATTACAGAACTAAACATAGGACCACAGAAGGCCTCAAAGCCGCGGCCTCAATTACCGGCCGGCGGCGGCGCGGCCCGACGCGATCACGACAGGGGGGGTGGAAGGAGACAGGATACCCCCCGCTGTGCTGCCCCAGGCGCTAGGTCACGAATTCTAGTCGCAAATGCGACCTGGCGCCCGGGGTTTGTCGAGCCCTGACTTACTGCACTGTATTATATACTGTACACCGCCTGGCGTTTATTATATACTGTACACTGATTGCAATGTATTATATATAGGGATGAGCTTCGTGTTCGAGTCGAATGTACGTTCGACTCGAACATTGGCTGTTCGTCCGTTCGGCGAAATCCGAACTCTTGGTCCGTTCGCGCCAAAATTTGTGTGGCGCGCACGGCCCACAATGCACTGCGATGGCACAGTGCATTGCTGGCTCATGATTGGCCAAGCATGCACTGTGACCCCGCATGCTTGGCCAATCGCAGCGCCAGCAGCGAGGAGAGCCATGATTGGCCACAGGCATCCTAGCTCAGGCTGTGTAGTGCACGCCCCACACTATATAAGGCCGCCATAGCGGCGGCCTCGTGTAGTGTGTTGGCGTCTGAAGCAGTGGATGTTCTGTGTACCTTCAACACAGTACACACCGATCGTTTTTGGCTGATTTCCTATCTTACTGTTGTGTAGTGGTTATTGTCTGTGCCCTGACCGCAGTATATTCACTATTCACTTCACTATATTTATATATCTTTAATAATAGAGCTTGCAGTCAGTAGTGTTAGGAGATAGTGCGTGCTGTCTGCGTGCTCTGTACCCAGTACATACCGCTATAATCCACCTACATAGCTGTTCTCTATTTGAGCCCAATTGCCATCTGCAGGAGTTATTGGAAGTTGTGTGTGCCTCCAGCACAGCACAGTATACATCTGTATATACCCCTTTATCTCTGGTGTTCTATAAAAAAGGCATCTGCAGGAGTTAGTTGGTGTTGCGTGCCTCCAGCACAATATAAACTACCCAACTACTGTTTTACCCAACTCCCTTCAGGCCATTACCATGTCTGGAAGGCCAGCAAGGAGAGGCAGACAGGCGTGAGCCGATAAAAGAGGGCAAGCAGGCTCTGTGTCTAGAGACAACAGTGCTGGTCGTGGACGCGGTGCATTGTCATCAGCACGTGGCCATGGGACATGCTTGTCCTTCTTTTCTGCAGCTGGACATGTTGAACCGCATCATGCCAACGACTTGGTAGAGTGGATGACCAAGCCCTCTTCATCCTCCTCATCCTCTCTCACCCAGTCTCAGGGTAGTAGCAAAGCAGCTGCCAACGCATCGTCTTCCCTCCTCTCAATGTCATCATCAGTGACTCCTTCCCTAGACCCACCACGTCCTCCTGAGGAGTCTCCTGAACTCTTTGAGCACAGTGTTGGGTACATGCTCCAGGAGGATGCCCAGTGTTTGGTGGGCTCTGATGATGACACTCAGCTAGAGGAAGGCAGTAGCGTGAGCGCAGAGAGAGGGGAAGCTCAAGAAGGACAGCAATCTGGCAGTCATGTTCCACAAGCTGCAGCATACTGCCAGGTTTGCTACAGCGATGAAGAGGGAGGGGATGATGAGGGCACTGACTCCACGTGGGTGCCTGGAAGGAGGGAGGAGGAGGAGGAGGCACATGTCCAACGAGGCAGGATGCCCTCCGGGGGCCAGCTTAGGGGCAGCACACCGACTGAATCACACCGCAGAGCTCCGCCTGCGCAGAGCGCTTCCTCTGCGCGTTATTCTAAAAGTTCTTTGGTGTGGGCCTTTTTTGAGACGAGTGCATCAGATCGCACCGCTGCTATTTGCAACATATGTCTCAAGCGTATCTCGCGTGGCCAAAACATCAGCCGCTTGGGCGCCACATGCTTGACCAGACATATGTTGACCTGCCATGCAGCTCGTTGGCAAGCGTACCTCAAAGACCCACACCAAAGAACAAAGCGGACCTCTCCTTGCTCCTCATCAGCTGGCATCTCCAACCCCACTAGACCTTCAGTCCTCTCTGAAACCTGCTCTGAGAGGAATGAAGGTGTAGAATTAGGTGTGTCACAGCCAAGTGCTTACGGGAACTCTGCTAGTGGTACACCCACGTCCGATTATAGCAGGCAAATGTCCCTGCCCCAGCTGCTGGACCGGCGGAAGAAGTTTACTCCCAGCCATCCACATGCCCAGCGGTTGAATGCTAGCTTGGCTAAATTGCTAGCACTTCAACTGCTGCCTTTTCAGTTGGTAGACTCGGCCCCTTCCCTGAGTTTGTACAATGTGCGGTTCCTCAGTGGCAGGTCCCAAAACGCCACTTTTTCTCACGGAAGGCGATTCCGGCTCTCTACCGGCATGTGGAAGGCAATGTCCTTGCCTCGCTGGACAGGGCGGTCAGCGGTAAGGTGCATATTACCGCTGACTCATGGTCCAGCAGGCATGGACAGGGACGTTACCTGTCTTTCACGGCCCATTGGGTCACTCTTCTGGCTGCTGGGAAGGATGCAGGACAAGGTGTTGGAGGTTGTTCCGCCACCACGCCTCCAAAATGCTACTATTGGTTGTGACACACCTCTCTCCTCCACCCCCTCCTCTTCTTCTTCCTCCATGGCCTCTTCCAGTGCTCTGTCCTCAGAACCAGCGGTGCTCCGTAGGCGTTCCAGGGGCTACGCAAGTACGCAGGCAAAACGATGCCATGCCGTGCTTGCGCTGGTTTGTTTGGGGGACAGGAGCCACACTGGGGCAGATGTTTTGTCAGCTCTGCAGGGGCAGGCCGAGAGGTGGTTGACGCCACGCCAGCTTAAGCCAGGAATGGTGGTTTGCGACAATGGCACCAACCTCCTCTCCGCCCTCCGACAGGGACAACTGACCCATGTGCCCTGTGTAGCTCACGTCCTTAACCTGGGGGTGCAGCGGTTCTTGGGCAGGTACCCCGGCTTACATGATGTCCTGAAGCAGGCCAGGAAAGTCTGTGTGCATTTCCGCCGATCATTTAATGCCTTTGCTCGGCTGGCTGAGCTCCAAAAGGAGTTGAACCTGCCCAAGAACCGCCTTATATGTGACATGCCCACCAGATGGAACTCAACATTGGCCATGCTGCAGCGGCTGCACACGCAGCAGAGGGCCATTAATGAGTACCTGCGCGACTACGGCACCAGGACAGGGTCAGGGGAGCTTGGTTTTTTCTCACCACGCCAGTGGGGCATGATCAGGGATGCATGCACTGTCCTGTCACCGTTTGAGGAGGCCACAAGGATGGTGAGCAGTGACAGTGCATGCATCAGTGACACTGTACCTCTTGTCCACCTCTTGGAGCATACACTGCGTGGAATAATGGACAGGGCACTTGAGGCAGAACAGAGGCAGGAAGAGGAGGACTTCCTTGCCTCTCAAGGCCCCCTTTATCCAGACAGTGTTCCTGCTGTGCCACCCATCACACAGGAAGAGGAGGAGGAGGAGGATGATTGTGTTAGCATGGAGGTGGAGGCTGGCACTCAGCATCAGCAGCAGCAGCAGCAGCAGCAGTCTTATAGGGATGATTTACAGTCCCAAGAAACACGTGGACTTGTACGTGGCTGGGAGGAGGTAGCTGCGGATCATGTTGTCCTTAGTGACCCAGAGGACTCCGGACCGAATGCCTCAGCTAACCTACGCTGCATGGCCTCCCTGATCCTGCAAAGCCTGCGGAAGGATCCTCGTATTCTTCGGATCAAGGAGAGGGACCATTACTGGCTGGCCACTCTCCTTGATCCACGGTACAAGGGTAAGGTTGCCGACCTTATCTTGCCATCGCAGAGGGAGCAGAGGATGAGACATCTCCAGGAGGCCTTGCAGAAAGGTCTGTGCAACGCGTTCCCAGAGACTGGGAGGTTACAAACTCCTGGTCCTGGACAACGTGTTGCTGAGGCATCGGTCAGAAGGAGCGGTGGAGAAGGTGGCCGTCTGACTGATGCTTTCAGACAATTTTTTAGTCCGCAGCCCCAAGGTATGATTGGTTCCAGCACCCATCGCCAGCGTCTAATTTACATGGTGCAGGAATACCTAGGGGCAAGGTCAGACTTGGACACCTTTCCCACCGAAAATCCTCTGGCTTACTGGGTCTTGAGGATGGATCACTGGCCAGAGCTTGCACAGTATGCAATTGAGCTACTGGCCTGTCCTGCATCCAGCGTTCTTTCGGAACGCACCTTCAGTGCTGCTGGTGGCTTTGTTACTGATCACAGGGTGCGCCTGTCCACCGAATCAGTTGATCGACTGACCTTCATCAAGATGAATCAGTCTTGGATCACCCACAGCTACCAAGCACCTGAAGCTGATGTAACCGAATAATTTTTTTTGAAATACCACATCCCTTCAAGACTGCCTATGCTGATGCTGAGTGACTGTCCTGTTATGTTGATTGTCTATCCTCTTCCTCCTCCGCTGATATGTTGGAAGAACATTTTTGGTTCTGGGTGATGCCAGCAGCCCAATTTTTCTGCTCCTGTTTAACAGGGGCGTTTAATTACAATTTTTGATGCAATGCTTTGCAGCAGGGCTAATTCCTGCATTAAAACTAGAGTATATGGCAGAGGTTGCAGTGTGGTGGCACCAGCACCAGTGCCTAAGGCCCAATTTTTCTGCCCCTGTTTAACAGGGGCGTTTAAGTACAATTTTTGATGCAATGCTTTGCAGCAGGGCTAATACCTGCATTAAAACTAGAGTATATGGCAGAGGTTGCAGTGTGGTGGCACCAGTGCCTAAGGCCCAATTTTTCTGCCCCTGTTTAACAGGGGCGTTTAAGTACAATTCTTGATATAATATTTCACAGGAGGGCCCCTTCCTGTGCCCACCCAGAGTAACGGTGAGGACTTATAGTGTTGTGGCACCAGCACCACAACCACCAAAGGTCAATTTTTCTACCACTGTTCAACAATGGCATGTAATTACAATTCTTGATATAATCGTTCACAGCAGGGCGCTCCAGCGCCCACCAAGAGTCACTTTGAGGGCTTACAATGTTGTGGCAAAACCAACACCTTGTTCCGCCATTTCTGCAGAGCATATAGGGCAGGCCCCTACTTTCAAACATCCAACTTACAAACATCTCCTACTTGCAAACGGAAGGAGACAACAGCAAGTGAGATGAAAAAAGATGGACGACAAAACAAATTATACAGGGGTGATAACCCTTCCCTATGTTTTCCAAAAAGCTTAAAAATAGTTTTTTTGACTGGAACTACACTTTAAAAATGTACCAGTTGAAAATTACAAACAGATTCAACTTAACACAACAAACCTACACAGTCCCTGTCTTGTTTGCACCGCCTGTATACTGCTGTTCTGAGTATATAGGGCCTGGGGGCCCCACGCCTTTCCTTTTTTTAATATGGGTACAGGGTTCCCCTTAATATGCGTACAAGACCCAAATAGGCTGGTAATGGGCAGGGAGGGCTACCCATGCCATTTTTCTGAATGATTTTCAACCATATTGCAGGAACCAGATATAACATTAAAACCGCAAGCAGTTTTAAATGGTGTTATTTCCGTTTAATGTCATTTTGTGCAGGGACTGTTCTAAACACGGGAAACACGTGGCACTTCACAGGCATACTACAGACAACCCCCAGGCACCATATTTAAAGGAATATTTCACTTTTTTTTTCACTTTAATCGTCATTAAAATCAGTGCTCCCGCCAAAACGGCCGTTTTTAAAACTTTTTTTTGCATTGACCCATGTCCCCTGAGGCAGGAGGCAGGTCCCCAAACCCTTTTTAGGACAATATCTTGCATATTAGCCGTTAAAATTAGCACTTTCCATTTCGAACGTTCGAGTCCCATAGACTTCAATGGGGTTCTAACGTTTGTAACGAACGTGGGGTCCGTTCGAAAGTTCTGGTGCGAACCGAACCGGGGGGTGTTCGGCTCATCCCTAGTTACTATCTATCAAGTTAAATTGTTCAGGAGAGGTTGTAAAAACATCCTGTGTACATTAACCACTTAAGGACCACCCCACGCCAATATACGTTGGCAGAATGGCGCGGCTGGACACAATCACATACCAGTACATGATTCTTTAAGTGCCCAGCCGTGGGTTGGGAGCCACCGGCGGCACGCTCCTGACCCAGTCCTGTGCTCCATGACCATGACCGCGGGACCAGCGGACCACTGGTGTCCTGCGAGCGGGTCACAGAGCTGAAGAATCTGTGTAAACAAACCTCTTCCCGTGCTTCCCTGTGTGACTGTCACCGATCGTCTGTTCCCTTTTATAGGGAAGGACGATTAATGACATCACATGCCAGGCCACGCCCCCTACAATAAAAAAAAATCACGTCATACATAACCCCTACACTGCACCCTAGTGGTTAACTCCTTCACTGCCAGTGTCATTTACATAGAAATCGGTGCATTTAAATAGCACTGATCGCTGTATAAATGACAATGGTCCCAAAAATGTGTCTAAATGTCAGATGTGTCGGCCATAATGTCGCAGTCACAAATCGCTGATTGCCGCCATTACTAGTAAAAAAAAATATTTATAAAAATGCTTTAAAACTATCCCCTATTTTGTAAAAGCTAACCAATCAATAATTGCTAATTGTGATTTTTTTTTTACCAATAATATGTAGAAGAATACGTATCAGCCTAAACTGAGGAAAAAAATGTTTTTTTATATATTTTTTGGGGGATATTTATTATAGCAAAAAATATTGCATTTTTTTCAAAATTGTCGCTCTATTTTTGTTTATAGTGCAATAGTGCAAAAAATAAAAACCGCAGGGGTGATCAAATACCACCAAAAGAAAGCTCTATTTGTGGGGGAAAAAGGACACCAATTTTGTTTAGCCACGTCGCATTACCGCGCAATTTTCAGTTAAATCGACGCAGTGCCAAATTGCAAAAAAGGGGCCTGGTCCTTTGGCTGCAAATTGGTCTGGGGCTTAAGTGGTTAAGCCGTATGCCCCGTACACAGGAGTGGAAATTCCGTCAGTAAAAGTCAGATGAGAACTTTTGGTCCAAAAATGCAACCATGTGTATGCTCCATCGGACCTTTGCTGGTGGAATTCCAGCTGGCAAAAGATTGAGAGAATGTTCTCAATTTTTCGGTCGGAAAAAGTTCAGATCGGAAATTCCGATCTTCTGTACCAATTCCGATGCGCAAAATTCCTATGCATGCTCGTAAACAATTTGACGCGTGCTCAGAAGCATTGAACTTCATCATAGTGTTGTACATCACCACGTTCTTGACGTTCGAAAGTTCAGCAAAATTTTGTGTGACCGCGTGTATGCAAGCCAGGCTTGAGTGGAATTTCACTCATGGGCATTAATCATAAAGATTCTTTGAGCAATATCCACTAGTTCTGGTGCTGGCTTCTTTCTCCATTCTCTAACTTCTTGTAACCATCCCCCATTAAACTTTTAACCAGATCATGTGTGGTCAAATCAGTTTCATCTACTGGGATCCAATCCACATGCTTTCTAATCACATCCTTGAACCTATTTTGGTATTCACATACATCCACATACATTCGCACTTTCTTTTTGTTTCAATGTTTTTATTAAAGATTTTGCATAGTACATACATGAGGCCATTGAGAAAAATATCATTACAATCTTGAAATCTGTTGAAATGCATTGTCTATTTTGGTATACAGATAAAATACAGAAGAGGTACAACCAAGTAGTAACTTATATAACTCAGTTAGAACACGTACAACTATAAGATGTCTTTAAACTGAAATGGTACATCATATTCTTTTGAAGGACACTGTACTGACTTGTACCGCACATTGTGCGGTGAGATCGGGTAGTTATCCTCATCACCCCAAACACCTCTGTCGGGATCTAACTGTGCTTGGGTGGAGGCCTCACCTGCCTGACTTTGAGATGCCATTTTACCAATCTCCTAGTTGGGTGATGCTTACTACAGAGTGGTTTGGTTATTACAGCTCTGTGCAGGAACATTGGAGTAATGGTCATACACTGTACGTGAAGCCATCATTTGATTATAGGGGGAGGGGGGATATATGATGGGTAGAAGGGGGGTGGGGTGTGTCTGTAGAGTAGAGGTGTATCCGGCTCATGTATTAGGTAGCCGGTTCTGTCCCTCAGGTCAAGCTACTGGGATTCAGAAAGGAGGCTATGGTATTCTGCGGATTCCTTAAAATGTAACCAGAATGCCCATGATATATGAAACTTGGAAGAGGTGTCTCTCACCTGGTGTATTAGATCCTCCATCTCAGCTATCTTACCCACTCTACATAACCATTCATATATGCTGGGGGAGAAGTAGTCATCCAGTGAGTTGGTATGCAAAGTTTTGCCGCATTGATCAGGTGTAGGGTGAGGGACTTTTTGTACGCTCCTTGGGGGATGGAAGTGTGGTGGAGTAAATATTGGTCTGGAGTAAAGTCCGGGGTGTAGGTTGTGATTTGTGATGTAAGATGATGTATCTCTTTCCAGTAGGCTTGGATTATGGGGCAATCCCACCATATGTGTAACAGTGATCCGTGGGTGCTGTTGCATTACCAGCATAGTGGTTGGATGCTGGGGTGGAATCTGTGGATTTTATCAGGAGTTCTATACCACCTTGAGAAAATGTATCCGTTTTCCTGTGTGGAAATGTTCAGAGATCCTTTATGTATGTGGGTAAGGATGTGGTCCCATTCCTATTGAGTTAGGTCATTATCTAGTTATTTTTTTTTCCATTTTTGGCTGGCAGTGTCATCTTTAGTAGAGATTTTAGCAAATAGTAAGGCATACATATCTGACATGCAGTGTTGGTCATCTTACTTTAAAAAAGTAATTAGTTAAGTTACAAACTACTTCTCCCAAAAAGTAATTGCATTAGTAACTCAGTTACTACATTAGAAAAGTAACTGTGACTTTTTTTAAATATTCTAAGGGGCGGGTCTAGTATTACTGTAAGCAAGGGGTGCGTTCCCCCTGCACGTCTATTTCCCCTCTGTACCCCCCTGCATGTCTGTTCCCCTCCCACACATATATCTGTTCCCCCTCTGTACCCTACTACACGTCTGTCATCCCCCCACAAACATATATCTGTTCCCCCTCTGTACATCTGTCCCCCCCCAAACTCACGGATCGGATCGTTCCTCGGATCAGAGTCATGAATCGGATCATTTTTCGGATCAGCAGATAATAATTGAATTTGCAAAAACCTGTGAAAATTCAACCACCATATAGTCCTCACTGTGATATATACACAATCTCCCCCACTGTAATATCCACGTCATCTCCCCCACTGTAATATTGGCTGAGTATGGCTGTGTACGGCTGAGCATGGCTGAGTACGGCTGGGTATTGCTGAGTATGGCTGGGTATTACCGAGTATGGCAGAGTATGGCTGGGTATTACCAAGTATGGCAGGGTATGGCAGAGTATTGGCTGGGTATGGCAGTGTATTGGCTGGGTATGGCAGAGTACTGTCTGGGTATGGTAGAGTATTGGCTGGGTATGGCAGGGAATTGCAGACTATTGGCAGGGTATTGCAGAGTATTGGTAGGGTATTGCAGAGTATTGGCAGGGTATTGCAGAGTATTGGCAGGGTATTGCAGAGTATTGCCATGGTATTGGCAGGGTATTGCAGAGTATTGGCATAGTATTGGCAGGGTATTGCAGGGTATTGGCGGGGTATTGGCAGGGTATTGGCAGGGTATTGGCAGAGTATTAACGGGGTATTGGTAGAGTATTGGCAGGGTATTGCAGAGTATTGGCAGGGTATTGGCAGGGTATTGCAGAGTATTGGCAGGGAATTGCAGAGTATTGGCATGGTATTGCAGAGCATTGGGAGGGTATTATAGAGTATTGGCAGGGTACTGCAGAGTATTGGCAGGATACTGCAGAGGTATTGCAGAGTATTGGCAGGGTACTGCAGAGTATTGGCAGGGTACTGCAGAGTATTGGCAGGGTACTGCAGAGCATTGGCAGGGTATTGGCAGGGAATTGCAGAGTATTGGCAGGGTATTGCAGAGTATTGACAGGGTATTGGAAGGGTACTGCAGAGTATTGGCAGGGTATTGGCAGGGTATTGGAAGGATACTGCAGAGTATTGGCGGGGTATTGCAGAGTATTGTTAGGGTATGGAGGGATGGCTGTGACTGCACTTGTCACAGAGCAGCGAATTGCAGAGTATTAGCAGGGTTCTGCAGAATATTGTAGGGTATTGCAGAGTATTGATAGGGTATGGCAGAGTATTGGCAGGGTATTGGCAGGGTATTGCAGGGTATTGGCAGGGTATTGGCGGGGTATTGCAGAGTATTGACAGGGAATTGCAGAGTATTGGCAGGGTATTTGCAGGGTATTGCAGAGTATTGGCATGGTATTGGCAGGGTATTGCAGAGTATTGGCAGGGTATTGGCGGGGTATTGGCAGGGTATTGGTGGGGTATTGGCAGAGTATTAGCGGGGTATTGGTAGAGTATTGGCAGGGTATTGCAGAGTATTGGCAGGGTATTGGTGGGGTATTGCAGAGTATTGGCACAGTGTTGCAGAATATTGGCAGTGAATTGCAGAGTATTGGCAGGGAATTGCAGAGTATTGGCAGGGAATTGCAGAGTATTGGCTTGGTATTGCAGAGCATTGGCAGGGTATTATAGAGTATTGGCAGGGTACTGCAGAGTATTGGCAGGATACTGCAGAGGTATTGCAGAGTATTGGCAGGGTACTGCAGAGTATTGGCAGGGTACTGCAGAGTATTGGCAGGGTACTTCAGAGTATTGGCAGGGTACTGCAGAGTATTGGCAGGATACTGCAGAGCATTGGCAGGGTATTGGCAGGGAATTGCAGAGTATTGGCAGGGTATTGCAGAGTATTGACAGGGTATTGGAAGGGTACTGCAGAGTATTGGCAGGGTATTGGAAGGATACTGCAGAGTATTGGCGGGGTATTGCAGAGTATTGTTAGGGTATGGAGGGATGGCTGTGACTGCACTTGTCACAGAGCAGCGAATTGCAGAGTATTAGCAGGGTTCTGCAGAGTATTGCAGGGTATTGCAGAGTATTGATAGGGTATAGCAGAGTATTGGCAGGGTATTGGCAGGGTATTGGCAGGGTATTGGCGGGGTATTGCAGAGTATTGACAGGGAATTGCAGAGTATTGGCAGGGTATTGGCGGGGTACTGCAGAGTATTGGCAGGGTAATGCAGAGTATTGGCAGGGAATTGCAGAGTATTGGCAGGGAATTGCAGAGTATTGGCAGGGTATGGAGGGAGGGCTTTGACTGCACTTGTCACAGAGCAGCGCTGTGAGCACTACAGATGCAGCCCACAGCGCTGCTGCCATCTGATCTCTCCCCTCCACTGTACAGATCTGTAGACAGAGGGGAGGGAGGAACCGGCGTCATCATGACGCCGGTTTGTTTACAAGTGATCGCTCCGTCATTTGACGGAGCAATCACATTGTAAATGGCCGACGGGTGCACCAAGATGGCCGCCGCCACGGGTGCACCAAGGTGGGTAGTGAAGTCCCAATGTGATCAACACTGAATAGTGAGGAAAGGAACGAGACTACACAGGGCCCATTGTGGGAGCCCGTACAGAGCATTTAAATATTAGTTGGGACCCCTCAGTGTGTAAGGTCCCCTGAATGAGATTATAGGGTGAGGTGGTTAAGAGGGGAATCCAGCAGGCCCGCTGCAGCTCAATTGATATTCCTGCATCACCCTTGCATAAACACCCTTATTTTTGGCAAACACATTCCAGACACCTGCGTACTTTTCTGGCATTGCACAATCAATCAGAATCCATATATCCACGAAGGTAGCCTGTTGGGTCTTTTGTACCCATGTTACCTTTTTGTACCACTTCTTTGGACACTTTTCAAGATTTGGTAAATCTAATCTCTGAGTAGGGATGAGCCGAACACCCCCCCAGTTCGGTTCGCACCAGAACTTTCAAACGGGCCAAAAATGTGTGCGAACTTTAGAACCCCATTGAAGTCTATGGGACTCGAACGTTCGAAATAAAAAGTGCTAATTTTAATGGCTAATATGCAAGATACTGTCCTAAAAAGGGTTTGGGGACCTGGCTCCTGCCCCAGGGGACATGGGTCAATGCCTAAAATGTTTTTAAAAACGGCAGTTTTTTTCGGAAGCACTGATTTTAATGACGATTAAAGTGAAAAAAAGTGAAATATTCCTTTAAATATCGTGCCTGGGGGGTGTCTATAGTATGCCTGTGAAGTGCCACGTGTTTCCTGTGTTTAGAACAGTCCCTGCACAAAATGACATTCAACGGAAAAAAGTAATTTAAAACTGCTTGCGGTTTTAATGTCATATCTGTATGAAAATGGATGAAAATCATTGAGAAAAATGGTATGGGTAGCCCCCTTGACCATTACCAGCTCCTTTGGGTCTTGTACGGATATTAAGGGAAACCCCATACCCATATTAAAAAAAGGAAAGGCGTGGGCCCCCTGGCCCTATATACTCAGAACAGCAGTATACAGGCAGTGCAAACAAGACAGGGACTGTGTAGGTTTGTTGTGTTAAGTTGAATCTGTTTGTAATTTTCAACTGGTACATTTTTAAAGTGTAGCTCCAGTCAAAAAATCTATTTTTAAGCTTTTTGGAAAACATAGGGAAGGGTTATCACCCCTGTATAATTTGTTTTGTCGTCCATCTTTTTTCATCTCACTTGCTGTTGTCTCCTTCCGTTTGCAAGTAGGAGATGTTTGTAAGTTGGATGTTTGAAAGTAGGGGCCTGCCCTATATGATCTGCAGAAATGGGGGCCTAAGGTGTTGGTGTTGCCACAACACTGTAAGCCCTCAAAGTGACTCTTGGTGGCCGCTGGAGCGCCCTGCTGTGAACGATTACATCAATAATTGTAATTACATGCCATTGTTGAACAGTGGTAGAAAAATTGGGCCTTTGGTATTTGTGGTGGTGGTGCTGGTGCCACAACACTATAAGTCCTCACAGTTACTCTTGGTTGGAGCAGGAACGTGCCCTGTTGTGAAATATTATATCAAGAATTGTAATTAATTGCCCTTGTTAAACAGGGGCTGAAAAATTGGGCCTTAAGCACTGCTTGCTGGTGCCACGACACTGCAACCTCTCCCAGATACTCTAGTTGGAGTCCAAGAATGAGCCCTGCTGCTAAGCATTTCATCAAAAATTGTAATTACATGCCCCTGTTAAACAGGGACTGAAAAATTTGGCCTTAGGCGCTGGTGCCACGACACTGCAACCTCTACCATATAATCTAGTTGGGGTGCAGGAATGAGCCCTGCTGCAAAGCATTGCATCCAAAATTGTATTACATGTCCCTGTTAAACAGGTGCTGAAAAATTGGGCTGGTGGCACTGGTGCTGGTGCCATGACACTGCAACATCTACCATATACTCTAGTTGGAGTGCAGGAATAAGTCCTGCTGCAAAGCATTGCATCAAAAATTGTATTACATGCCCCTGTTAAACAGGGGCTGAAAAATTGGGTTGGTGGCACTGGTGCTGGTGCCATGACACTGCAACCTCTCCCATATACTCTATTTGGAGTACAGGAATGAGCCTTGCTGCAAAAGCATTGCATCAAAAATTTAATTACACGCCCCTGTTAAACAGGGGCTGAAAAATTGGGCTGGTGGCATCACCCAGAACCAAAAATGTTCTTCCAAGTTATCAGCAGGATCATTGAGGAGTTAGAGGATAGTCAGTCAACATAACAGGACAGTCACTCAGCATCAGCATAGGCAGTCTTGAAGGGATGTGACATTTCCAAAAAAAAATATTCGGTTACATCAGCTTCAGGTGCTTGGTAGCTGGTGGTGATCCAAGACTGATTCATATTTATGTTTTTTAAATATTTTTTATTAATTTTAAAAGATAGATACAAACAACATAGACAGGTGTACTGACAGGATTGTGATAGAAAGTAGCGAGATAAATAGCTAACCCATCATAACACATAGATACCAGTAAAATTGAATTATTATTGCAAAGAAATATTTATATCGCTGAATTATATAATACTATATGCATAGTCAAGCATATCTACAAAAACTTTAGTAAGATGTGTTGATGTTATACGGGTACACATAACTGAAATAAGAGTACACAAGAATATACAAGACGAGGTTACAGGTCTAGAAAATAGATAAATCTATTACGTTTTCTTGGTAAATTTTTCCCATATGGACCACTGGGCTATTACTTTCTTTTGATTTCCTTCCCTCCATGACATTGTTTTTTCATATGCACAGGAATCATTAACCAGTTGTATAACTTCTTTAACCACCTCAGTACAGTGCAGTTACACCCCCTTCCTGACCAGACCAATTTTCAGCTTTCAGCGCTCTCACACTTTGAATGACAATTACTCAGTCATCCAACACAGTATCCATATGAAACTTGCGTCCTTTTTTCCACACAAATAGAGCTTTCTTTTAGTGGTATTTAATCACTAGTGGGTTTTTTATTTTTTGTGCTATAAATAAAATAAAACGTAAATTTTGTGAAAAAAATGCCTTTTTCTTCGTTTCTGTCATAAATTTTTGCTAATTAGTAATTTTTCTTCATAAATTTTGGCCAAAATTTATACTGCTACATATCTTTGGTAAAAATAACCCACATTAGTATATATTATTTGGTCTTTGTGAAAGTTATAGAGTCTACAATCTATGGTGCCAATCACTGAAAATTCATCACTTCTGATCAGGCCTTCAGTACATCAGGTGTATCTCATTTCTTGAGACTCTAACTAGTCAGGAAAGTACAAATACCCCCCAAATGACCCCTTTTTACAAAGTAGACATCCCAAGGTATTAAGTAAGTAGCATGGTGAGTTTTTTTAAGTTGTCATTTTTTCCCACAATTCTTTGCAAAATGAAGATTTTTTATTTTTTTTTATTTTTTTTTACTAAATTGTCATATTATCAGGTTATTTCTCACACACAGCATATGTATACAACAAATTACCCCCCAAAATACATTCTGCTACTCTTCCCGAGTACGGCGATACCACATGTGTGAGACTTTTACACAGCCTGGCCACATACAGAGCACCAACATCGATGTAGTACCTTCAGACGTTCTACGAGCAAAAATGACGCATCTCATTTCTCAACCACCTATTACACTTTTGAAGGCCCTGGAGTACCAGGACAATGGAATTTCCCATAAAATCACCCCATTTTGGAAAGCTAACACCCCAACGTATAATCTGTGAGGCATAATGAGTCTTTTGAATGGTTAATTTTTTTCCAGAAGTTTTTGGAATATGTGGAAAAAAATTAAAACGCATTTTTTTTTACACAAAATTGTCAATTTATAAGATATTTCTAACACATAGCATGTATATAGCAAAAATTACACCCCAAAATACATTCTGCTACTCTTCCCGAGTACGGCGATACCACGTGTGTGAGACTTTTACACAGCCTGGCCACATACAGAGCACTAACATTGATGTAGTACCTTCAGACGTTCTATGAGCAAAAATTACGCATCTCATTTCTCAACCACCTATTACACTTTTGAAGGCCCTGGAGTACCAGCACAATGGAATTTCCCATAAAATTACCCCATTTTGGAAAGCAAACACCCCAACGTATAATCTGTGAGGCATAATGAGTCTTTTGAACGGTTCATTTTTTTCCAGAAGTTTTTGGAATATGTGGAAAAAAATTAAAACGCATTTTTTTTTTACACAAAATTGTCAATTTATAAGATATTTCTAACACATAACATGTATATAGCAAAAATTACACCCCAAAATACATTCTGCTACTCCTCCCGAGTATGGGGATACCACATGTGTAGGACTTTTACACAGCCTGGCCACATAGATGGGCCAAACATTGAAGTAGTACGTTCAGGCGTTCTAGGAGCATAAATGACACATCTTATTTCATTCCTACCCATCACACTTTTGAAGGTCCTGGACCACCAGGACAGTGAAATTACCCACAAAATGACCCCATTTTGGAAAGTAAACACCCCAACGTATATTCTATGAGACATGGGCTGCAAATAGGTACTCGGGTACTCTGATGGGCTGGAGATAGGTACTCGGGTACTCAGGTGGACTGTGACAGGTACTCGGGTACTCAGATGGACTGGAACAGGTACTCGGGTACTCTGATTGCCTGGTGACAGGTACTTGGGTACTCTGATTGCCTGGTGACAGGTACTTGGGTACTCTGATGGCCTGGTGACAGGTACTCGGGTACTCTGATGGCCTGGTGACAGGTACTCGGGTACTCTGATGGCCTGGTGACAGGTACTCGGGTACTCTGATGGCCTGGTGACAGGTACTCGGGTACTCTGATGGCCTGGTGACAGGTACTCGGGTACTCTGATGGCCTGGTGACAGGTACTCGGGTACTCTGATGGCCTGGTGACAGGTACTCTGATGGTTTGGTGACTGGTATTTGGGTACTCTGAAGGGCGGTGACAGGTACTCAGATGAACTGTGACAGGTACTCGGGTACTCAGATGGGCTGTGACAGGTACTCGGTACTCTAATGGACTGTGACAGGTACTCGGTACTCTAATGGACTGTGACAGGTACTCGGTACTCTAATGGACTGTGACAGGTACTCGGTACTCTAATGGGCCGTGACAGGTACTCAGGTACCCTGATGGGCCGTGACAGGTACTCGGGTACCCTGATGGGCCGTGACAGGTACTCGGGTACCCTGATGGGCCGTGACAGGTACTCGGGTACTCTGATGTGCCGTGACAAGTACTCGGGTACTCTGATGTGCCGTGACAAGTACTCGGGTACTCTGATGTGCCGTGACAGGTACTCGGGTACTCTGATGTGCCGTGACAGGTACTCGGGTACTCTTATGTGCCGGGACAGGTACTCGGGTACTCTGATGGGCCAGGACAGGTACTCGGGTACTCTGATGGGCCGGGACAGGTACTCGGGTACTCTGATGGGCCGGGACAGGTACTCGGGTACTCAGATGAACTGTGACAGGTACTCGGGTACTCTGATGGGCTGGGACAGGTACTCGGGTACTCTGATGGGCTGGGACAGGTACTCGGGTACTCTGATGGGCTGGGACAGGTACTCGGGTACTCTGATGGGCTGGGACAGGTACTCGGGTACTCTGATGGGCTGGGACAGGTACTCAAATACTCTGATGGACTGTGACAGGTACTCTGATAGACTGTGATTGACAGGTACTATGAGGGGTGGTGACAGGTCCTCTTTATTGGGGGGGGGGGGGCAATCAGTATGTTTGGTGTACACTGTATGCGGTAACGAGATGTTACCGCAATCTCCTCCTCACACACGATCGGTGTGTGAGGAGGAGAACCCGGTAACATCCCGTTACCGCGGTTTGTTTACATTTTAGTGATCGGCTGTGAAAGGATCACAGCCGATCACGTGGGTAAACAGCCAGCCAATGGCTGTTTACCAGTGTCGGTGACGAGCAGTGTTCCCGGGGAACACGCCGCCACCGACGTGCACGCGCAGCGCGCTCGCGATCGCGCGCATGCGCCGTGCACGTAGGGGGTGTGACCATCTGTGATCGGCCGTGACTTCATCACGGCCGATCACGTGGTAAACAGCCATAACGAATGGCTGTTCACCCCCTTCGGTGGCGAGCGGTGTCTCCGTGACACGCCGCCACCGAAGAAACAGGGATGCGCGCGCACGATCGCGCGCATCCCTGTTTAAACGGGAGGCCGTCATATGACGTCCTCCCGCCACGATAGCTGCGCCGCCTGGCCGTCATTTGACGGCCGGCGGTCAGCAACTGGTTAATTAGTGGGGGTGATGTTGATTTCCAGTGTCGAGCTATGACCAAACGGGCAGCGTGAAGGACATGCAGAACCAGGGTGCGGCAATTACTGGGATAGACATCAAAATCCACACTTAGGATAGCTTGTTCAGCTTTTAGTTTATTGAGTATACCTGTCAGTCTAGCTATCAAGTTCGAGATTACTACCCAGAAGCTCCTCAAAGAGACACAAGACCATACCATATGTATAAAATTGCCAACTTGGCCGCATCCTCTCCAACATAAGTTGCTTAGTGTTTTATTGTAGGTTGCTAACGTGTATGGCGTATTGTACCACCTGAGAAGTATCTTATAGGCTACTTCCTTATAATTCGCACATTTAGTATGGGCAGCATTGAGTCTAAGTGCACGGTACCATTGTTCCCGGGATATAGTTGTCTTTAGTTCTGATTCCCATTTTTGGAATTGTTTGGGGACATCTAAATGTTTTTTTACTATTTAATAAATTGTAGATACATGAAATACTTTTCTTTCTAGTAGAGCCCACTTTCCACAATTTGTGGATTTCTTCTGGAATGTCAACTGTATATGCCGATGCCTCTTTCAAGATACACGAAATCCTTGCGTATGTTAGAAAGTCTGAGTGTGGTAGGGCGTATGTAGATTGTAGATTAACAAATGATTTCAATCCCTGTTTATCATACAAATCTGTTATAACCCGAATGCCTGCTCTTTCCCAGTTGTAGAGAGACAGGTTTGGCGCAATCAAGATGAGAGTATTTATAGGAATTTGCGTGATTACTTGTTTAACGTGGGGGTTTTTAACTAGTCTAAGATAATTCCAGGCTTGGAGCGTTGCAGAAATTGTGGGATGGGTATCCCACGATCTCTGATTAGTAAGTACTGTAGTCAGTAGTAAGTTTTTCATATCCCCCTTTGTACATATGCTTGCTCCGCTTTGCTCCAATGTATCGGATTGGATGTATCGTACCATGCTGCTGTTTGGGCCAGGATTGCTGCTATATGGTAATCTTTTATAAGTGGGACTCCCATGCCTCCCGCTTCTTTTTGTTTCGTGAGGATAGACTGCTGACACCTAGCCCTTTTTCCTTCCCAAAGGAACTTAGACAAAAGATTTTGTATCTTGGAGTAGAAGGAGGCTGGTAAATGTATAGGAAGTGCTCTAAAGTAGTATAATAACTTGGGAAGCAAGACCATTTTATATGCCGCTAGTCTGCCGGACCAGGACAAATAGTATCTTTTTAATCTGGACATTTCCTGTGCGAATTCAGTAAGTAGCGGTTCAAAATTAGCCTGATACAAGTGGGAGAGTTGACTAATGAGTGATATGCCTAGATAATGGATCGATTTGCTCACCCATGTATACGGTAGGGAGTTTCTTAAGGTATATTCTGTTGCAACAGGTAACGCTATCCCCAAGATGTTGGATTTTGAGGCATTTACCTTGTAATAAGATATTGCGTTGAATTGAGCTAATAAATCTTGTACAGCTTTAAGCGAATGGGTCGGGTTTGATAATGATATTATAATATCATCAGCAAATAAAGTTACCGTATGTTCCTCTTTACCTATCTGTATTCCCGTTATTTGAGGGTGACGTCTTATTTTTTCTGCTAACGGTTCCATCACTAATGTAAATATCAGGGGTGACAACGGACACTCCTGCCGTGTGCCATTAGTTATAGGAAAGGGAAAATGCCTTCTGTAAAGATCATAGCTGAGGGGTTGGAGTATAAAGCTCCTATCGCTGATTGTATCTGACCATTAAATCCAAATTTGTCTAGTACACTAGTCATATAGCCCCAATGTAGCCTGTCAAAGGCTTTTTCAGCGTCTAATGATAGGAGAACTGACGGTTGGTTTGACTCAGTCGCACAATGTATGATGTTGAGAAGCCGTCTGGTGGCATCCGTGGTCTGCCTACCCTCCACGAATCCCACCTGGTCATGGTGTATTAGGCGAGGAAGAATTTTCACCAGTCTGTTGGCTAAAATTTTTGCATACAGCTTGACATCCGTATTTAAAAGTGATATAGGTCTGAAATTTTGGGCCTTGTCTGGTTCCTTCCCTGGTTTGGGTAGTGTGATAACTGTGGCTTGCAACATTTCGTCAGGGAAGGAGGACAAGGAAGCAGCGCTTTGGAAGACCTTCTGCAGATATGGTACTAATATGTCTTTGTAGGTTTTATAGTATTCCGAGGAATAACAATCCGGACCAGGTGTTTTATTATTGGCAAGTGAGGCAATAGTGTCCTTAATTTCTAATTCAGTGAAAGGAGAATTTAGCTTTTCCAATTCCATGGGTTGAAGCGAAGGGAGGGCAATATCTTCTAGGAAGGATTTTATTAAATTTGGCGTAGGTTGGGGAGTGTCAGGGTCTTTCTTTATATTATATAAATTTTCGTAGTAACACCGAAATGTGTCAGCAATTTCCTTAGGATTAATGTGTTTTGAGCCGCTTTTGTGGTGGATTAGATAGGGAATCTTTTGTCTAAAAATGTTGTCTTTAATTTGGTTCGCTAGTAATTTGCCTGCTTTATTTCCGTGCATGTAAAAGTTAGATTTAAGCCTATGTACATTCCGAACATGTTGTGTTACCAAAAGATTCCTAAGCTCATCCCTTGCTGCGGCTAGCTTCGAACTGAGATTTAAGGACGGTGCAGATTTGTTTAGGGATTCTAACCGGTTAATGTCATGTAGAATGTCTTCCATTCACTGCCTCCTTTTCCTTCGAATGGCTGCGCTATGTTTCAGCATGATCCCTCTCATATATGCTTTATGAGATAACCATAAAGTAAATGGATCAATATTAGGCGCATCATTAAAGACAAAAAATTATTTTAGTGAATTCCCTATGTCCGATACAAGCAGCGGGTCTGCAAACAGCATTGTGTCATTACGCCATTTGTTGGCTTTAGTCGTGATACCTTGAGTGCCTACTGTTACAGAAACCGGTGCGTGATCGGACCAGGAGATAGTGCCTATGGTAGAGTCTGAGATTTTTTGCAAGAGAAACTTATCTACTAAAAACACATCAATCCTGGAGTACGATAAGTGTACTTTTGAGAAAAAAGTGAAATCTTTTTCATTGGAGTGGTGACTCCTCCAAACATCATATAAATCATGTTTGCGAGTAAAATCTGTCAGGGATGGCCTGAACGTTCTCCTGTGGCCAGAACCGGAAACATCCAAACATGGGTCCGAGACAACGTTCAGGTCACCACATAAAATAACATAACCCACCCGATTTTGTTGTATTTTCCACCATAACTTATTCAAAAAGGCAATCTGATTAGTATTAGGAGCATATGCATTGACGATGGTGTAGGCCACCCCACCTATCTCACATGCCAGAATGATATATCTGCCTTCTGTATCACTGCAATGGGTTTTGTATTTGAATGTAATGGATTGTTTAATTAAGATGGCGACACCTCTTTTTTTTGTTCGTGCACAGGCGTAATAACAATGGGGGTAGTGGCTGTGAGATAAGTGTGGGTGACCTTGTGCCTTAAAATGCGTTTCCTGTAAACATAATATATCACATTTCTGGGATTGAGCTTCTTTCCATAACATATGCCTTTTTTGAGGAGTATTTAAACCATTGACATTAAGAGAAGTAATTTTAAAAGCCATAGTCAATTGTTTCTTAGCAATAGAACTGCAGGGAAATCAAAAGCAAAAATTGGGTTATATATAAGGATGTTGCAGTGGGGTGTACCTAGCTGTCCATAAAATTACCAAGAGGTAGAAAATAGTCTCAAGAGTTAACTGTGTAGCCTCGTCTGTAATGAACAGAGTTAATAACTTGTACGATTCAACCGGATGAGCTGCCCAAGTGGACACCAAAATTGCGAAAAAAGGGAGGAATTCCAAAAATAGAAAAAAATTAGAAAAAAGACAAGGAAAAAAGGAGGAAAAAGGAAAAAGATAAAATATAAAAGATAATAAAAAGAAAAAAAAATGGAAAAGGCAAACAGACAAACGTGCTTTTTGCACTTGATATAAAAAGATGCGACTTCTTACGAAATCTGAGCAGGTAAATACCCGCTAATTTTAGGGGAAAGGTTAACTAGTTCAATCCGCCGGTGTAACTCTCCGGAGTGTGTGGGTCAAGGTAAGGGCACCAACCTTTGAAATTGTCAGGTAGATTGATCCAGATCGCGTTTACCATCTTTTCCTGCCAGATGGGGGTTGTCATCTTGTCGTGGAAAGATGTTCCATTTGTCAAGAAGCTGGATGCCGTCTTCCAGAGTGGAGATCACATATTCTCGGTCGTCTCTGGACACGATTAGCTTGGCTGGGTAGTTCCATCGATATGGAATTTTGTGATTCCGTAGTGGCTTGGTGATGGTTACCAAGTTGCGTCTTCTTTGCATTGTATGAGCTGACAGATCTGCGAAGAAAGATAGCCCTTGCATGCTTTCGGGCAGCTGGGACACATTCCTGGTGATGGACATGAATTTTTCTTTGACGTGATAATAATGTATACGTGCAATGGTATCTCTAGGAAGTTGATCAGGGATGTGTCTAGGCTTCGGCAGCCTGTGAATTCTGTCAATTATTAACTCCTCCAATGGGAGGTCGGGAAGTGCGTCTTTCATAACTGTGGACAAATACGCCATTAATTCTTGTGGGCGGACTGTTTCAGGGATCCCTCTTATTTTAATGTTATTTCTTCTAGAGCGATCTTCAAGGTCCGCAACTTTAGATCTAAGCCATTGGATGTCGTCGTCATGGTCGTTGTGCGCATCCACCATAGCGTTAAATGTCGTAGTAAATTCGCCCATCTTGTTTTCAATATGGGTCACTCTGTTGCTCACAGCCTTGACTTCGGTCTTACACTGTTTAACCAATTGTAGCATGTCAGTGTGTATAACGCTGCGTAAAGTCATCAGCATCTCTTTAATGGTGGAGTCTATTACTGGGGCATTGTTGGTAGGGAAAGCTGCAATGGCGTCTTGGAATTCCAGAGTATCATCGATCAGAACTCCCCTATCTGTGGTCTCAGAGCCTGAAGGTGAGAGATCTGTCATTTTCTGTTTAGTTTTCGCCGGACTATTGTAGGCAGATGAGGCGCGGGAATCAGGTGATCGAATCCTCCGCTCCTCCGTCGAATCACTATCTCCTCTCCATCTCCTTCCTACATGCGGTGAGGGCGAATGTGGCGCGCCTGAACTATGGCCGGCGCCATCTTTGCAGTCAGAGCGGCCAGAGCGGGTGAAGAAATCCGTCATCCTACCCTGTCCTTTGTGTTCTTTCCGCTTCCTCGGCATGTTCCCCGGGACTAGTCCGCTTTCGGCTCGCTATCGCGATGTTAATTAGGTGCCTTTCGTCGCTGAGGATCGGTCTGGAGAGTATTGTCGGCAGGAGCTGTGTTACTACGCAGCCATTCTCTCCGCCGGCCGGCTCCACCCCCTCTGATTCATCTTTATGAAGGTCATTCGATCAACTGAGTCGGTGGACAGGCGCACCCTGTGATCGGTTACAAAGCCGCCAGCAGCACTGAAGGTGCATTCCGAAAGAACGCTGGATGCAGGACAGGCCAGTAGCTCAATTGCATACTGTGCATGCTCTGGCCAGTGATCCATCCTCAAGACCCAGTAAGCCAGAGGATTTTCGGTGGGAAAGGTGTCCAGGTCTGACCTTGCCCCTAGGTATTCCTGCACCATGTAAATCGAATGCCGGCGATGGTTGCTGGAACCGATCATACCTTGGGGCTGCGGACTAAAAAATTGTCTGAATGCATCGGTCAGACGGCCACCTTCTCCACCGCTCCTTCTGTGACTGACCGAAGCCTCAGCAACACATTGTCCAGGACCAGGAGATTGGAACCTCCCAGTCTCTAGGAACACGTTGCACAGACCTTTCTGCAAGGCCTCCTGGAGATGTCTCATCCTCTGCTCCCTCTGTGATGGCAAGATAAGGTCCGCAACCTTACCCTTGTACCTTTGATCAAGGAGAGTGGCCAGCCAGTAATGGTCCCTCTCCTTGAGCCGAAGAATATGAGGATCCTTCTGCAGGCTTTGCAGGATCAGGGAGGCCATGCAGCGTAGGTTAGCTGAGGCATTCGGTCTGGAGTCCTCTGGGTCACTAAGGACAACATGATCCACAGCCACCTCCTCCCAGCCACGTAGAAGTCCACAGGTTTTTTGGGACTGTAAATCATCCCTAAAAGACTACTGCTGCTGATGCTGAGTGCCAGGCGCCACCTCCATGCTGACACAATCATCCTCCTCCTCCTCCTCCTCCTCCTCTTCCTGTGTGATGGGTGGGACAGCAGGAACACTGTCTGGATAAAGGGGGCCTTGAGAGGCAAGGAAGTCCTCCTCTTTCTGCCTCTGTTCTGCCTCAAGTGCCCTGTCCATTATTCCACGCAGCGTATGCTCGAACAGGTGGACAAGAGGTACAGTGTCACTGATGCATGCACTATCACTGCTCACCATCCTCGCGGCCTCCTCAAACGGTGACAGGACAGTGCATGCATCCCTGATCATGCCCCACTGGCGTGGTGAGAAAAACTAGCTCCCCTGACCCTGTCCTGGTGCTGTAGTCGCACAGGTACTCATTGATGGCCCACTGCTGCATGTGCAGCTGCTGCAGCATGGCCAACGTTGAGTTCCACCTGGTGGGCATGTCACATATAAGGCGGTTCTTGGGCAGGTTCAACTCGTTTTGGGGCTCAGCCAGCCGTGCACTGGCATTAAATGATCGGCAGAAATGCACACAGACTTTCCTTGGCTGCCTCAGGACATCCTGTAAGCCTGCCCAAGAACCGCTGCACCACCAGGTTAAGGACGTGAGCCACACAGGGCACATGGGTCAGTTGTCCCTGTCGGAGGGCGGAGAGGAGGTTGGTGCCATTGTTGCAAACCACCATTTGTGGCTTAAGCTGGCATGGCGTCAACCACCTCTCGGCCTG
Source organism: Lithobates pipiens (assembly GCF_037356315.1). Lineage (NCBI taxonomy): Eukaryota > Metazoa > Chordata > Amphibia > Anura > Ranidae > Lithobates > Lithobates pipiens. Next base: position 689,729,693 of record NW_027507903.1, on the reverse strand, counting down.
CCACTGCAGAGCTGACAAAATATCTGCCCCAGTGTGGCTCCTATCCTTCAAACAAATCAGCACAATCACAGCATGGCATCTTTTTGCCTGTGTACTTGCATAGCCCCTGGAACGCCTACAGAGCACCACTGGTTCCCAGGACAGAGCACTGGAAGAGGCCATGGGGGAAGGAGAAGAGGAGGGGGTGGAGGAGAGAGGTGTGTCAAAACCAGTAGTAGCATTTTGGAGGCGTGGTGGCAGAACAACCTCCAACATTACTGCACCTTGTCCTGCATCCTTCCCAGCTGCCAGAAGAGTGACCATGTGTCATTCAGGTGTGATTCAGTCAGAGTTCTGCCCCTAATTTGGCCTCTGGAGGGCATCTTGCCTTATTGTAGATGTGCCTCCTCCTCCTCCTCTCTCCTATCAGGCACCCACCTGGAGTCAGTGACCTCATCATCCCCTCCCTCACCATCACTGGAGCAAACCTGGCAGTATGCTGCAGCTGGTGGAACATGACTGCTAGATTGCTGTCCTTCTTGAGCATCCCCTCTCTCTACTACTGCCTTCCTCTAGCTGGGTATCATCATCAGAGCCTTCAAAACACTGGGCATCCTCCTGGAGCATGTACCCAACACTGTGCTCAAACAGTTTGGGGGACTCCTCAGGAGGACATGGTGGGTCTAGGGAAGGAGTGACTGATGATGACATTGAGACGAGGGAAGCTGCTTTGCTAGTACCTGAGCCTAGGTGAGAGAGGATGAGGAGGATGAAGAGGGCTTGGTCATCCACTCTACCAAGTCTTCGGCATTGTGCGGCTCAACACATTCAGCTGCCGAAAATAAGGACAAGAGTGTACCATGGCCACGTGCTGATGACAATGCACCGCGTCCACGACCAGCACTGTTGTCTCTAGACACAGAGCCTGCTTGCCCTCTTTTATCGGCTCGTGCCTGTCTGCCTCTGCTTGTTGGCCTTCCAGACATAGTAATGGCCTGCAGGGAGATGGGAAAACCAGCAATTGGGTAGTGTATATTGTGCTGGAGGCACACAACACCCACTAACTCCTGCAGATGCCTGTATGATAGAACACCAACAATAAAGGGTAGATGCAGGTGTATACTGTGCTGGAGGCACACAAAACCCACTAACTCCTGCAGATGCCTTTATTATAGAACACCAGCAATAAAGGGTAGATACAGGTGTATACTGTGCTGTCCTGCAGATTGCTGTATAAGAGAACAACCGCAATAAAGGGTAGATACAGGTGTATATTGCATATGACGGAAGCACTCAATCAGAGTGTGGGATCGGTTCCGTCACACTGCGCTGGAGGCACATAACACCCACTAACTCCTGCAGATGCCTGAGAAAAGAACAAACTGTCCCTGCCTATCCTTCTCTCCCTGCATGCCGGAACACACTACACAAGGCCGCCGAGCTGGCGGCCTTATATAGTGCGGGGCGTGTACTAAACCCCCTGAGCTATAATTGGCCACAGGCATCCTGCCTGTGGCCAATTATGGCTCTCCTCGCTGCCGGCGCTGTGATTGGCCAAGCATGCGGAGTCACAGTGCATGCTTGGCCAATCATGAGCCAGCAATGCACTGTGATGGCGCAGTGCATTGTGGGCCGTGAGCGCCACATAAATTTGGCGCGAACGGCCCATAACGTTTGGTATTCGCCAAACGTTCGAACATTCGATGTTCGAGTCGAACATACGTTTGACTCGAACACCAAGCTCATCCCTATTTCTGAGGTTTCCAGAGAATATAAACTTTGCCTATATGTGCTGTGTAATTTCCATCGCCATCTGCCACTCCTGGAAGAGCAACCTCTCTTAGAGGCATCTCTTCCAAGGGTGCATCCCGTACCTGGGAGGCAAAATAATCTCTATCTCTCTTCCTTCAGGAGTAACACTAACTCCTGCTTCTCTGAGGGCTTTTTCCATTGCTTTTGCTTGGTTTCTGGTATGAACTGGTGAGGGACTCTGAGCCAATGGGCTTGTAGGTTTATCTAGTCTTCTGAACTTGGTTAAGGCATCCCGGCTTGGTGAGGTGTATTCATGTGTCCCCATATTTATCAAAGAACAGCTTGCTGTCTCTTTCTAGCAATCGTCCTATGCAATGTCTTTGCTCAGGCACAGTCCTAATTGTATCTCTCCTCTGAGGGGTTCTCTCCTGATCATCCTTTTGATGCATAGGGGTATCATGCATGTAAGAGATCTCAAGCACCCTTTCCACTGATACTGACTGTGCTAACATCGGAACTCTCTTCTTAATACAACATAAGGGGAAGCCCATGCATTTGGCAATTCTTCTTCCTCCTCAAATTGCAAAGAAGTTTTTTTCAGAACACATTTTATAAGGAGGGGCTCTTATCTTTTATAGATACCTCTTCCCATGCAGCCAGACATTCAATCAGACATTTTAAAAAGTAAGCTGTATAAGGCATCTATGGTTGGGGCATCTAGAGGTCCTTCGGGTGGCCACCACTTAGCAGGATTGTTTTTATATTATTTACAGTGATTTTACACCATTTGACATGATGTTTAAAAGCCTCTGGCTCTCCTTTTACCATAATATTAACTATGTTGGCACTTGGGTGTAATTTAGCAATACTTAACCCTGTGGCTTTTGCTATTTTTAACAGGCATTTAGCATTTTCCCTAGTTAATCCATAGCTTAAAATATTTCAAGACAAAAGAAAACAAAAACACTGCGCTATCCAAACAAAAAATTAGAAAAAGCAGCTAACACACTAAATTGGATAGTTTTAGTTCAAATAATATGTGTACAAAAAGTGTTGCGCTAGAAAACATGTACAATGTGAGAGTGTACTAGTAGTGACTAAATGTCTTACCCATTTGAATTTTAAGAAATAATGATAAACATCTGAAACAATGCCTAATACCAAGTAACTGTAAACAAATAAGTGTAAACAAAAGAATGTCCTTTGCTAGAAGATCATAATTGTGCTCGCCCTTGGTGCAAACATGGAGAGATGGAAATATTCATTCAGTCCATAGAATGTTTGATCCAAAAAACACCCTGGTGCTGACACCACCACACACAGAAGAAGGATGTAAGCTTACCGACTCCAAATGACCCCAGTCGAGCATACGCTCCAAGGGTCAAATACGCTTTTCTGTCATACAGGTAAGAAATCCTCAGGTCATAGAAGATGAGCACTCAGTGATGATGGCTACTCCACAATTGTTCAAACTGAATTGGACATGGAGCCAATGCTCCCGGAAAAGATCACACTCCCCTCAAGGAACCATGCGGAATAAGAAGATTGGGCCAAATAGCGTAATTCCGTACAATAAACAAATTTATTAAAAATAAATCACACTTACATTTAAGCAGTGAATTAAGCGCTTCTCAAATAAAAAGGCAGCAGTAGAGTCCTACTGACGCGTTTCGTCTCCTTGGACATCGTCTGGGGTGTCACTCTACTGCTACACTAGTCCTAATGATTGAAATCCCCCTCCCAGTGTCACTGCAAGCCACTTCCGGTTTTGGTTCCAAAATGGCCACCCCGTGTGTGTTTCAAGCCTCTTTCTCAACTACAGGAAGTACACAAACCAAAATGGGCAAAGATCTGCTTGTGAACCGAAAACATAAAAAGAAGAGGCCATTGAGAGGCCAAAAGAAGAGGCCTCGCATAAATGGTTTATTAACTTATCTCACAAGATAAAAAACGGAAGAGATTAAGTCACTATTGGTATAATGACCCGGAAGTGACGCGGGCGATGGCTCGTCGTCACTTCCGCTTGGTGTGTTCCAGGAATGCCAGCGCGTTATGATCTGAACCACATATATGGACAGCGTCACAGCGTAGTTTCCGCTTCCGGTTTCCCGGAACGCAAACAATCTGCTGTGAACCGCAAGTGACCCAGGAAGTAAAACTCCAACAGGATCAACAACACAGAGGGAGAACGTCTATGGGTGCATCAACGTCACTTCCGCTTGCCATTATGGGTAAGACATTTTTGTTAAACAAACTTCCCATTTCTGTTGATGTATACTTTCATTAAGTGAAGCATTTGTAATCTCTTGTTATCTTTCTTAGAAATGTTTTGTAACCTCTTCAAGAAATTCCAAAATTCGGAATTCCGGGACCAAAAGTTCCTCTTTTTATAACCCAATGACTGTGTACCAGCAGTCAAATATTACTCGAGACATCTCTCTTGTTCTATTCTCAGAGGGAGGTCTCTTCTCTGAGTGGCAATAGGCTAGTCCCTGACTAGACTCCCTACTCCAAGGAACACACAGCAGGTCATATATTCACTCCGCTGAGGACTACTCATCCTAGGACCACAGATGTACAAAAAATCATACAAAAATTCAACATTCAACAACTTCTATTAACTCTTAGAAATTGTGGTGCCTGCTTCAGTACATCCCTTAATCAAAGCATATATATTATATTGTCATTTCAAAGGGTAAGGAAAATGAGTACTCTTATTATTCTGGCATAGTAATACATGCAATTATTAACTTTATAATTTATCTGAATATTCTAGAAATAATTATTCTCTGTAAACGTGCACAAGCAGAATGCATTTTTGTTTTTCAAAATAAAGGAAACGTGCTACCTTCTGTAGCTGCACTCCTCCTCCGGCACCTCATTCCCAATAATAATATGGGAGACATATCTCACCTTAGGCCATTGTGTTGGCCCTCCAGAAGTGGGCTGAGAGCCGGAGGTGGAGATGCAGACAAGAAGACACAAATCAGGGAAACCAACTGTTAAATTTAACCGTTAGGTTCGTTCCTTGAAATGAAAGGCACCAACGATCCAGTAGCATTCTTTTCAAGTACAGGTTTACTTAGAATAATACATACAGATACATCTGCTGTGTATGCTGGACCACAGCTCAATGGGGTGTGGTCCCAATACAAATAAAACGTCAGCTTTTATAAAGAAATCACAGAATGATTGTCTATGTATGGCATTGTCCCAAGACACAAGTCATCCTTATTATTTCTAACATTACATATGGTCATCTTGACCTCTGGTTTACTTCTCATACGATATCAATCTTATGATTGCACAAGAGGGGTTCATCCAAAAGGGACTTTTTGTGATAATAGCTTTTTCCCAGAAAAGGAACGATATACAGCCAAGCTAGCATTTGGCAGCACATTGCAATTCCTTCAATGCAAAAATATTGCTTAATACCTAAGGCCGCGTACACATGGGCGGACTGTTCGCCCAACTTTGTCCGCTGAACAGTGTTTCAGCGGACAGTCCGCTCGTGTGTGGGCTTCAGCGGACAGTTTCAGCGGACAGTCTGACGAACAAAGTTTTTCGGAATTCCCGTTAGACAGTCCGCTGAAACTTGGTTTGAGCGGACAGTCCGCTCGTGTGTAGGCTTGTTCGTCAAACTAAGTCTCGCGCATGCTCAGAAAGAATTTACACGGCGAAGGTTGCATTGCAGTGTATAGGACGTCGTATTTTTCATCCCGTCGTACGTGCCGTTCACGTCATCGAGCACGGTTTCAGTGGACTGTTCGTTCATCGTGTGTGGTCAAGTCCGCTCATGCAAATTTTGAGCGGACTGTTTGTCGGACTGTTTGACAAACTAAGTTGGGCGAACAGTCCGCCCGTGTGTACGCGGCCTGAGAGTTACAAAAGATTACTAAACTATATTTTTAGAAGCAAACAGTTCAATATAAGGGGGAACTCTGCAGGAGTCTTCCAGAAGCTTCATAATTCCAGACTCAAGATATTCTGTATCTTAACAAGATGTCCATTCAAAGTGTGTGTTAGTCATGATTAAGGCTGTAATGGCCGAAATGCGTTGACATTTACTGGTTGTATTTTCCCACATACAATAAACACAGGTACACCTTGCTGATCTTTACCATTGTGTCGGCTTTTCCAGTGGACCGGCTTTAAGGCAAAGCATTTGAGAAGATATTTGAAGAAATTTTGCAGTTTCAATGTTGCTCTTTAAGTCTTTGTAAAATATTAAAATGTCTGCCCCTCCCCCTTCCTTCCCGAAGAACATTATTTATAAATATATTTTGCATTGGTATATGTTACTCCTGGCAACACCCAGCCCCCCATGCCCTTTATTTCACCATTTCTTGCCTAATAGACTTAAATAACGGCAAAATGAATTTCCAGAATTTGGTAATATATAGAAGTTCCCCGGGGCTTCCAGTGATAACTCTGATCAGATCAAATCAATAAAGAAATATTATTAACCAGAAACTGCTGCCACCAGTTTGTGTTCCCACAAATAGTGATAAATGATGAAAGTGATCAGAATATGAACCATAAGAAATGACATTCAACTATATACTTCAATATCAATGTCTACCAAACCAACCAATTGTGTTTATATGAATATCACACATAACATTATCTATTCTATACAAGGAATCAGTCCACAAATCCTTCATACAGTCCTCCACATAAATATCTTCATATATAACTTTAACCCCTTGCTTACCGGCCACTTAACTCCCCTTCCTGCCCAGGCCAATTTTAAGCTTTCCGCGCTGTCACAATTTGAATGACAATTAAGCAGTCATCCTACACTGTACACATAGGACATTTGTATCATTTTTTTCACACAAATAGAGCTTTCTTTTGGTGGTATTTAATCACTACTTGGGTTTTTATTGTTTCTAAACAAACAAAAAAGGATGGGAAATAAAATAAAAAATTAAAAAAGTTTTTATAGTTTGTTATAAAATTATGCAAACAGGTAATTTTCCTCCTTCACTGATGTGCACTGATGAGGCTGCACTGATGGGAACAGATAAGGCGGCACTGATGAGGTGGCTCTAATGGGCCCTGATAGGTTGCATTTATGGGTGGCCCTGATATGCAGCACCGAAGGGCACTGGTAGGTAACACTGATAGGCAGCACTGGTAATGAAGCACTGATTGGCACTGATAGGTGGCATTGATAAGTGGCACTGATGGCCATTGATAGGTGGCACTGTGGGCACAATAGGTGGCACTGGCAGGGGGCACTGGTAGGCAGCACTGTGAGCACTGGTAGTCGGCCCTATGGGTCCTGGTAGGTGGCACTGATGGGCACTGGTAGGTAGCACTGATAGGCAGCACTGGTGATGAAGCACTGATTGGCACTGATAGATAGCACTGATGGGAATTGATAGGTGCCACTGTGGGCTCTCCGTGACCAGGACCGATGTCTCTCTGACAGTTGCCAGTGATTGGCTTTTAGCTATTAGCATGAAGGGAAAAAATAGCCAATTACCGGCTCTGTTTACATCACATGATCAGCTGTCATTGGCTGACAGCTGATCACGTGGTAAGGGGCCAGGATTGAGCCCTTACTCCGATCTGTGATCAGCTGAGTCTCCTTGACTCGCTGATCACAGAGCACACCATTCATGCCCTGAAGGGGGTGTGCAGGCCGTTCAAGCACGGGAGGATGTCTATTGACGCCCTCCTGGCAAAGTAGGTCCACGTTGTAGCACGGACAGGAAGGGGTTAACCACTTTGCGCCCAAGCCTATTCTGACACTCCTCTCCAACATATAAAAATCATAATTTTCTTTCTAGAAAATGACTCAGAACCCCCAAACATTATATATATGTTTTTTTTAGCAGACACCCTAAAGCCCCGTACACACGAGAGGACTTATGTCCGACAGACTTCCGAAAGAGTTCTGCCGGAGTTCTGCCGGAGTTCCGACAGAGTTCTGACGGACTTTTCGACTGAGCGGACTTGGCCACACACAATCACACCAAACTCCGATGGATTCGAACGTGATGACGTACGACTGGACTCGAATAAGGAAGTTCATAGCCAGTAGCCAATAGCTGCCCTAGCGTCGGTTTTAGTCCATTGGAATAGCACACACACGAGCGGATTTTTCGGTAGGAACTGGGTCTGGCGGAGTTCCGTCGGAAAAATTGGAAGCATGTTTCATTTCTAAAGTCCGTCAGACTTTTGCGAATCAAAAGTCCGTTGCAGCCCACACACGATCAAATAGTCTGACGGAATCATTCCGTCGGACTTTTGATGTTGAAAAGTCCGCTCGTGTGTACGCGGCATAAGGAATAAAATGGCGGTTGTTGCAACTTTTTATGTCACATGGTATTTGCGCAGCAATTTTTCAAATGCGCTTTTTTTTTAACTGTTTAGTCAATAAAAAAAACAGTAAATTGTACTATTTATACTATAGTATTCTATTTTTTTAGTATAATGTGAAAGATGATGTTATGCCAAATAAATAGATACCTAACATGTCACTCTTTAAAATTGCACACGTTCATGGAATGGCGCCAAACTTTGGTACTTAAAAATCTCCATAGGCGACGCTTTAAACATGTTTACAAGTTACATGTTCACAGTTACAGAGGAGGTCTTGGGCTAGAATTATTGTTCTCATTCTAATGATCGCAGTGATACTTCACATGTGCGATTTGAACGTTGTCTACATATGCAGGCGTGACGTACATATGTGTTTTCTTCTGAGTGCGAGCTCGCGGGGACGGGGGCGCTTACATTTTTTTTTCATTTATTGTTTATTTTATTGACTTGTTTTTTATTTTTACACTTTCACTTAGAAATAAAAGTGATCTTTTTTTTTAATTACAAGGAAGGTAAACATCCCTTTCTAATAGAAATGATGTGTGACAGGTCCTCTCTATATGTGGGGTCTATAAGACCGCACATCTCTCCTCTAGGCAGGAAAGGCTGAAATCATTAAAAAGTCACAATCCCAGCATTTCCTGACAAGTCCCCGGCTTTGTTTACTTACGCTGGCCCAGACGTGACATCATAATGTTGCGCCCGGACCTCCAAGAGTCATAGAGATTGCCCCCTCAGTTTTCTCTATGACTCTCATCCTGTGGGTTTCCTTCTCCGGGGTCACCGATTGTAGGGAGAGCCCAGAAAAGCACCGGAGGGGGGCGGTATGGGGAATGTCCCCTCTCATCGCCAGTAAGAACGATCAAGCGGCTGAACCACTGCTATTATCTTTCTTATGGTGTTCAGAATCGCCGGTGGAAAAATCTGGATGATGCCTGTAGCTGCACCCATCATTCAGATATAACCACTGAAGGTCCATGACATCATATGATGTACCTTGGGCACCAAGTGGTTAACCCCTTCAGGCCTAAGGGTGAACAAATGTTAATGCCTAAGCACAATTTTTCAGCTTTGACATGTGTTAGTAAAACCGTACATACATCACAACTACTTTGTGCATCCAGGTGGATTATACTGTGTTTTTTAGGACAAATTGGGCTTTCATTTGGTGGTAAATGGTAATGGATATCTCCTGATTGTTTTATATTATTATCAAAGAAAATCTGACCCAAAATAGTAACAAACATAAGTTTGTAAATTTAGCAGTATATTTCTTGTTACTACCATTACCTGCCACCTAAGAACAACCCAAAATAAATGTGCCTGCTCCTGATGATGGCAGTGATACCACATATGTGGATGCTATTTGTTGTTTGTACCCATAGTATGGCCTAGAAACAATAGTGGGCATTTTGCTTTTTTATCCTACTTAAAACACGACACTAACTGATACTAGGTCTGAAAAGTACCTCACACCAATAGACTCTTTACCACGATCAGAAATGTGGTGTGTCAGAATGACACACAACACCATCGATCACTGTGCTGCTGTGCTGCGTGGCCCCAGGGGAGCGCAGGAGTGGCTTATCCTGCTGAACATCATATGACTCCAAGTCAGGATAATGGAGCTGCATTGCGGTTGTCAATCCACAATGGGGGGAGGGAAGTGGTTAAGCAACATTTAAAGCATGTGAACGATAATTTGTTCAATGTTCATTCTTCCCTTTTATTGCCATTGCATGGCTTTGTAGTGACTTGGAAAAATTCTTGTCACTGGTGGTGATCTTTTGTCTTGATGGGCCTCAAACGTATGGGAACTGCCTTGTGTAAGTGCAGTCAAAGGAAAGTGGCAAAACGCATTGGGAATGTATCAAAAACACTCATGCAGAAACACATCTGGAATGCAGAAATTGTAGTGATCTGACCATCAGTCTTGCTCAGAATCTATAGTGACAGATTTTTCCTGCCAACCAGCAATAGAGTTAACTTTGGTATATAAACTTCAGAGATGGAATTATATTCAACACTGGAAACTGCAAGATTTGGCACAGTTTCTGGAAAGAGTGGAACCTGACAACTGAATTTTGGTTGATGCTTTTGATAGACATAGTACAAGCGCTGGGGCACTCAGTCACTGCTATGAATGAATTGTGGTTACACCGCTGGAGGCAGGCAGAACTTCTACATGAGCCGTCGACATTTCCTATAATGGGAGGTTATTTTTTGGCCAAACACTGAACAACGCAATTAAGTGAATGACAGGAGAAAAAGACCGGACTGTGGCGCCAGACTAATAGGAGGAAGCCGCCATCCTTGACTCAAGCCTACTCAACTTTAGAAGGTGCGGGAGGCCAAATCTTATAGGACAGGCTGCAGATTTAGCAGATCACAATGGAGGTGTCTCAAAGTTACTTTTGACATGAAATAAAGTCCAGAGCAAGCTGCTAAGAGGGCTGGAAAGTCTTTTTGAAGGTGCATCCAACCAGTCTCTTCCAGTTGGGGCCAGGGGGCCTGAGTGAAGTTGATGATTGTAGCCTCCTTCTGAAGGGTTTGGATGATAATCATCAAAGACCAGTGGGTCCAGAAGACAGGTGGGAGTCCATGGAGAATTCCAAAGTTGACCATTGAATTCATTTAATTTATGTTCAGCAGATCTCAGATTAGAAACAGTTTGCAAGTCTTTGCTTTACTGCTACAAGTCCAACATGCCAGTGATACTGGAAACATAGAATTATCTGGAGGCCCTTCTCCCCAGTTTTTCTAGAACTTAAGGCAGGAGCCTTCTGGCCTGTTACAGTTTGAAGTTATCGAATGTGTTCATATACACCAAGAGGTTCAAGATGGAGTCCATGCAGACAGTCACAGGTACAGTTCAGCAGGAGGACCAGTTGGTATCATTTGACTGGCCAACTCATACTTCCATGTACTGATCATTGCTGAGCACCAGAGGCGTGTGAGATTTGCGGCGGCCAGATATCACTTCCAGTTCAGGTGTCTGCCTTTTACAGAATTGGAAAAGCCCCAGGAATCTTTTTGAAGATCTTGTTGGCAGTGGTAGTACCTTGACCCAGGTGGTACATGAGGGCTTTTTCAATTTGCCTTCGTTAGCCTATGAGCTGGGCCATCTATGGATCAGAAAATCTTTGTGCCTAAACAAATTCAACAAGAACTGGAATTTTGGACCTTGCCACTGTGCTTCTTTTGGAGGCAAGCCTCTCAGCCCAGAAGATGGGATGATTCTGATGCCAGTCTCTGGGGCTGGGAGTCCACAATCTGAAGAAACAAGTTCAAAGCCATTGGAGCGCGGTGAAGCTCAGACTCCCCGAGTATCTTGAATGGAAGGAAGCCTTTTTTCAGCATTGGAAGTCTTTCAGGATCTTCAAGGAAGCCTGAGTAAGTTTGACAACATGACAGTAGTAGCCCACATTGCCTGACAAGGGGACACCAAAAGTCATTTCTTGTTAATTATTGCAAAGAAACATTTTGTGGGGCAGAGAACCACATACAGTCGGTTAAGGTTGGTCTTCTTGTCAGGGAAGAAAATCCAATTATTGGTTCAGTTAGGCAGAATATTTATTCAACAAGTGCCTCATACCAATATTGGCCCTATGGGGTGTTCCAGCAGAAGTTCTCAGGGAGACTTCACTGAACATGCAGCTTCTAATACTTGCAACAGGATACCAATGCAAAGACTCCATCATACAAGATAGGTTCACAGTGCCATGCAATTTTCTGTTTGATCTTTGTCTCTGGTCAAAATACATATTTTATGGCAAGGTCAATAACAGCACCCCAATCCAATGAAACTACTTTTAATAGCCTGGCTATGGACTAGGCTACAATAGAGGTGCATGGATTCTCACCTGAGGTTGTTCAGACCTTGGTGACCAGAAGATCATCCAAGATCACTACATAGGAGAGGATATGAAAGAAGTTTATTTTGTTTGCTCAGCAAAAGCTTTCTCTCCTGTGTTCCCTGCTCTAGCCAATATCCTTGACATTTTACAATCAGCACTAGAGGTTGGTCTGGCATACAATTCCATTTAAGGTACAGATCTCTACTTTAGCTTTTCACAGGCTGCAGATGGGTGTAAAATCCAGTGGCCAGATGCTTCTTCCAGATGACAATCTATGTATGACCCTGAAGGTAATCCTTGTTCCCTCTGTGGGACTTGGGCTTGGATCTGAGAGCACCCTTTGCTCCAATAGGTTTAATTTCCATTGAAGTACCTCCTGGTAAAACTAGTTCTCCAGACAGCAGCTACTTCAGACAGAAGGATGTTGAAGATTGCAACATTTTCCTGCAAGGGCCCTTTGGGGTTATTTTTTCTGTTCCTTATACGAGAGATAGGGACACCACGTCTATCTCCAAAGTTCAATTTTAAAGTGGTGTCCAGTAGTCCCTCCGAGTTTTCACACGAGAGCCACTGAGTGCACAACAGGAAGACTTCAGTTTTCTTACACATGGTCGAGTTACTAACAGTGTACTTGGTCAAAAGAGGAAAGTGTACAATCTTTTCATTTAGACATCGGGTCATCCAGTCTTGGGTCACCCAGGTGATTAGATTGGTTTGCAGGAAGTACGCTTTTTTGCTCTGAAACTATTGAAAGCCTATTTGACTAGAGGGGTGGCAGCCTTTGGGGCAGTTATGCCAGGATTGCTTGGAAGATATAGGTAAGGGCCAGCTTGAAGGTCTGGTGCAGCCTTCATTCAACCTTACAAACTAAATATGTGACCAGCAAGTTTGGGACAAGAGAGATCAATTCTTTTATTTCTGGCTTTAGCAACTTTTCTTTAATTCTCAGTATCTCTTTTCATTGGTTCTCTCCCGCCCAATATTAGCTTGGTATATCCCATTGTGTGCTGAGGTGAGGTGGGCCAGGAAAAAGGAAAGTTGTTATCAAAAACTTACCGTAATTTTCCTTTACTGGCCGATCCTCATGTCAGCACAGGACTCCCTCCCTAGTGGCCTGTCGCAGGCTAAGTTATCGAACATCTTAGTTGGGGGAGGGGCTGTCTTTTATTCAGCTAGGTACAGGTGGTCATGTGGCTCTCCAGAGGAGCTGTGAACCCATTATGTGCTGACGTGAGGAGAGGCCAGGAAAGGAAAATTATGGTAAGTAATTGATATCAATTTTCCTTTATATAGTGAAGGTAGGTACACATACATGATATACACACACACACACACACACACACACACACACATACATATCTATCTATATATATATATATATATATATATATATATATATATATATATATATATATATTGTAGGTAGGTACACATACATGATATAAAATGTAGGTAGGTACACATACATGATATATATAGTGTAGGTACACATACAGACGCTCACTTAATCTCTCACAGAGATGTCACTTTGTGTGCGGAAACATCCAGACATAACCTCTGCAATGAAATTGATATGAATAGTTGCTGTGTGCTTTGTGAAGGAAACCTTCTTCTTCCCATTACAACTTTCTGTCAGCAAAGGGCAGCAGATTTTCCTCAACAATTTGGCAGTATTTTGCCCCACCCATTTTTCCTTCTATCCTGACAAGTGCTCCACTCACTGCTGCAGAGCAACACCCCCATAACAGGATATTACCCCCCCTGTACCATGATATTACCACCCCTATAGCAGGATATTACAACCCCCATAACAGGAGATTACCACTACCCCAATACCAGGAGATTACCACCCCCCCAATACCAGGAGATTTCCACACCCATAACAGGAGATTACCACCCCCCCATAATACCAGCAGATTACCACCCTCCAATACCAGTAGGTTACCACCCCCAATACCAGTATATTACAACCCACCATACCAAGATATCCCCCATAACAAGATATTACAACTCCCCCAATACCAGGAGATTACCACCCCCATACCAGGATATTAGCACCTCCATACCAGGATATTACTACCCCCATACTAGGAAATTACCACCCTACAATCTCAGGAGATTACCACCTCCCATACCAGCATATTACCACCTCCCATACAAGGATATTACCACCCCCATACTAGGACATTACCATCCCTATGCAGCAAGGAGCTGATTATTAATAAGCTTTGAGAGATCTTGGCTGAAGAAAACCTTGGTGTTGGTCGGAGGAGCAGACCCAAGGCCTAGGCACGAGTCCTGGAGCAGCCTGAAGAAAAAAAGGTATCAGATTAATCATAATACAAACAAAAAACATCACACAGCATAGTCAGAAAATAAGAGAGTAGTGACAAAATATGGCATCCCTTCCAGAGAATAATCATGACCCTTACTGAAGGGAGCAACACAGGCCGCAGTACAAATAGAGTGGATCTAACTTTGTTATTTTCGGACTATTTTTGTATTATGATTAATCTGATACCTTTTTTCTTTTATCTCTGTAGTACTATATATTGTCTCTGTTCATAGTATGCAATACAAAGCTCCTGAAGAAGCAGTGAATATCCAGGAAACATGTCGAGCATAGCAATTTAATTAACACAGGGTGAACTTGTATTGCCATGCTTTTCAGCTGTACCCCCCTTTTTTGATGTTAATTTAATAACATTTATTTTGTTTTACATAATCGTGTATCTTAATTGTTACGGTACCATTAAAGTCCAATAGCCTGCCTTTACACACACATGAACTTTAATGACATCAAAGTCTTAGTCCGTAGGGTTCATTATTGAGTTGGCCCACCCTTTGCAGCTATAACAGCTTTAAAGTTATTGTAAAAACTCTATTACTGTATTTAAAAAAATATATATCAAACATGTTATACTTACCTCCTCTGTGCAGTTGGTTTTGCACAGAGCAGCCATGATCCTCCTCTTCTGGGGTTCCCTCTTTGCTGCTCCTGGCCCATCCCTCCTATTGAGTCCCCGCTCAGCCAGCAGCTTCCTATGGGGGCACCTGAGCCGACTCAGAGCTCTGTGTATCCATTCAGACACGGAGCCCCAACCTAACCCCACCCCCTCTCTTCCCTGATTGGCTGTCTAATTATGCTTAACAGCTGAGGGAGCCAAAGGTGCCACTGCTGTGTCTTAACCAAACAGGAGAAGTGTCCTGGATGGCTAAGACATTCATGGACAAGATAGAGCTGGGGCTCAGGTAAGTGTAATGGATCCCCGTCACAGTCCGCTTGAGTGCTTCCATCAGAACACTGCTTCCTCCAATTCAGGCCTTCAGATATCAGATTTTACAGCCAAATATTGTAACCAAGATCCAGACAAGACTATATCCGTAACACAGCTTGAACATGGACTGTTTATTTTGAGACCTCACACAAATATATACACCAGAATGACAATACAAACTGGAACCTAATTAACATGAGCTAATTAACTAACCATTTAGACAGCCTAGGTGACTCCGAGGCATGACCTTTCAGGACAGAATTGCCGTCTTTTAGCTCAAAAGACACAATCAACATTATCATAAATATGAACACAGAAAACCTTCTCACAATAGCAGAAGCTAATTACAATTAACAATACATACAATGATTTCCCCCCTCAGCCTAGTAGGCAACAAACTATAGTAGAAGTAGACTGTCCAAGTCCTACTCTGTCCTAGAGGCCTGTGATCAGCTCTTTATATATATCCTAGGAGACATTGTGGATAAATATTACTGTTATATTTAATTAACCACCTTCTCATTGTCCATTAAACAATTGTCCATCATTTTTCTCATTCACCCTGTGCCCCTAATGGATACAGGGTAACTTGGACATAGGAGGTGCATGGGGAGCTGAAACAAGGGTTTCCCAATCTCTCCAAGGGCTTCTGGGTTCCATGGGCCCTCCTGTCACAGTAAGTAATTAGGGGGTGCTGGAGGGGCTGCTACACACAGAAGGTTTTTTTTATCTTAATGCATAGAATTCACCTTCTGCCTTTACAAATCCTTCAACTCTTCTGGGAAGGCTGTCCACAAGATTTAGGTGTGTCTATGGGAATGTTTGACCATTCTTCCAGAAGTACATTTGTCAGACACAGATGTTGGATCAGAAGGCCTGGCTCACAGTCTCCACTCTAATTCATCCCGAAGGTGTTCTATCAGGTTGAGGTCAGGACTCTGTGCAGGCCAGTCAAGTTCCTCCACCCCAAATTTGCTCATCCATGTCTTTATGGACCTTGCTTTGTGCACTGGTGCACAGTCATGTTGGAACATGAAGGGGCCACCCCAAACTGTTTCCTCAAAGCTGGGAGCATGAAATAGTCCATAATGTCATCGTATGCTGACGCCTTACATAGTTACATAGTAGGTGAGGTTGAAAAAAAGACACAAGTCCATCAAGTCCAACCTATGTGTGTGATTATATGTCAGTATTACATTGTATAGCCCTGTATGTTATAATCATCCAGGTGCTTATCTAATTGTTTTTTGAAAAATATTGATGCCCCCCCGCCTGTAGAAGGGAATTCCACATCCTTGCCACTCTTACAGTAAAGAACCCTCTACGCAATATAAGGTTAAACCTCTTTTCTTCTAATTTTAATGAGTGGCCACGTGTCTTATTAAACTGTCAAATGTTTTTGCAAAATCCAGATACAACGTGTCTTCGGGCCTTCCTTTATCTAGATGGCAGCTCACCTCCTCAAAGCCCTTGTACACACGGTCGGAGATTCCGATGACCAAATCCGTCGGAATAACTCGGACCGATTAATTCCGGACAAGGTCCGGAAGTGATGTTGCATACACACGGTCGGACCAAGTTGTCGGAATTTCCGGTTGCCAAGAATGCGGTGACGTAAGCCACGTACGGTGGGACTAGAAAAGGGAAGTTCAGCACCACGTCCGGCACCCTTTGGGCTCCTTGTGCTGATCTCGTGTCTATCGCGTGTTAGTAGAAGTTTGGTGAGAGACAATTCGCGCTTTTCAGATTAGTGATTCAGATCGCTACTGCTCTTCGGTTTGTGCTTGTCTTTGTGTATCTGATAATCAGTGTGTGTAGTCAGTAAGTATTTGCTTCTCATTGTGGACTATATCTTGGTATAGTACGCTTTGATTTGCATTTCTTATTGTCTGCTTGCTTCTGCTATTCAGTTCGTTCTTTCAGGCATTGCTGTTTATCGGTGCTTTCTGTTGTCCGTTCTGACGAGCCGACCGTTTTCAAACCATGTTTTGTCTACGTACTCGTCGTAGAGTTTGTGCTGTGCAGGGGCTTCGTGTTGGGGTTGTTACTTTGACACAAGCCCGGTCCATGAACAGGGAGGGGAGGCGTTTGTGGACCAAGAATTGGTTGCGCCAGAGTGACCAGTTCTCGTACATGCCTTTGCTCCGTGAGATCCGGGAGAATAATCCTGATAATTTCAGGAATTATCTCTGGACCCCGTTTTTCACTGTCTACTGGCTTAGCTGACCCCTTATATCACCAGGCAGGATACCTGCATGCAGCATCACTCCGGAGGCTCATCACCACGTTGCGCTACTTGGCAACAGGGAGAAGCCTTCAGGACCTCAAGTTCTCTACAGGCATCTCCCCCCAGGCTCTGGGGATCATTATTCCAGAGACCTGTCCTGCCATCATTCAGGTCCTGCAGAAGGACTATATGAAGGTAAGTTTTATCCTTTAACATCACATTCTATGTATTGAATGATTTCTAATGTCTTGCATTTATTTCCTCATTCCTTAATTACCATCATTGCAATATGCTCTAATTCATATGCTCTGCCCCTTTGTCCTCATGCAGATTTGCCTCACTAACTTCACCACCATGCTCTTCTTGGCCCATAAAACTATAGTCTAGTCACTTACCAATGTCTTTTGTCAGCTCCATAGTATTGCTTTCCCCTAAACACCCCCTAAAATGTCTACAAATGTGATGTGTGTGCTTCAATTCATGCAGAGTGACATTTTTTTTTGGTTGTGCCTAACTCATTAGGAACCCCCCTCCCCCCAACTGCTACCTCAGCTGATAGCAATCTTCTATCTGCTGACTTTACCAAACCCAATACACACTATACCTACCTATTTTATGGTCACATTTATGGATGAATTCACCAAAGCATGTAGTACAAGGGCCTGCCTCAATACTTTCAAATGCTTTTTTTTTTTTTTTTTTTCCCTATAATTATCTTGATATGTAATAGCAGAATGTCAAAATGTGCTTCCATTTTGTTTTCTTTTTGGTATTATGACACTTCTTACCTGTCCGGTGGGCTGCCAATAGTGTAACTAAGGAGGGGCTTCCCAAAGTAGCACACATTATTTAGGCATTCAGTTCTCAATCAAGTGGAGAGGATTACCTGTCCAAAACACCCCCCCCCTCATTTTTTTAGCAAGGGCCCATCAGATGGGGGGGATGGGGGGTGATGACTGAGGCTTTAAATACTCCGTTCCCAAAATGTTATACTAATCTTGGCCAAAAATGTTGGTGTCTAATCTGCTTGCAATGTTGATTTTTAAAATTACTAATTTTTGGTCTTGTTTCACTCCACAGTGTCCTTCAACACCACAGGAATGGCAGACTGTGGCCTCCCACTTTGCCAGTCATTGGCACTTTCCCAATTATGGAGGAGCAATTGATGGGAAGCACGTCCGCATCGTCCCACCCCCCAACTCGGGGTCATACTATTTTAACTACAAGGGGTTTCATAGTATCGTGATGTTGGCGGTGGTGTCTGCGACATATGAGTTTTTGTATGTGGACGTGGGGCAAAATGGATGGATGTCGGATGGTGGAGTGTTCTCCTGGACGGAGTTCTACTGGCGTCTCCAGATTGGCAGTCTGGGCTTGCCACCCCCAGAGGAGAATCAGGAAGGACTCCCATTCATCTTTGTCACGGATGAGGCGTTTGCCCTGGCGAACCATCTGATGCGGCCTTTCCCGATGAGGACCCTCACCCTGGACCAGAGGATTTTAAATTTCCGCCTGTCCAGAGCCCGAAGAGTGGTGGAGAACACCTTTGGAATACTGGCCAGCCGGTTCCGCCTTTTTTTAACGCCTATCCACATGGCGGAATACAAACTAAATCACATTGTGCTGGCATGCTGTGTTCTTCACAATTTTCTAAAAAGACATTCTGCAAACTATGCAGTCTCAGTTGTCCAAGAAGCAGACTTGCTGGAAAATGATAACCTCAGGGGCCGTGAACCTGCTCATCCTGGCTTGCCCCCCCAAAGCGCCTGTGAGGTTAGAACCCAATACATGGACTACTTTGTGGGTAGGGGGCCATTGATATGCCAGACAATGTCTGAGCGGCATTTTCAGAATACATTTTTCTTTGAAACTGCTTCATTTACTGCTTGGCTTGCTTTTAGGTGTCTCCTATGTAAATTTATGTTTTTTCTTGTTGTGCCTTTTTCACCAACAGTGCAAACCCAAGTTCTGAGCGAGATGAGGGGACAGTCTCTTCTTCAGATAAGCTTATTATGTTGTGGGTCTGCTACACACACACCTTGTTTTTGGTAACTAATGTATGTAGTGCATTACTGACCAAAATCGTGCTCATTTTCAGCACCATGGCAGGAAAATGGCATGATTGTCAAAATTAACACATCACTGTGGGTGTTTTTTTTACTAAAGGCACATCCACTATGCACTACAAGTGCACTGCAAAAGTGCACCTGAACCTGCACTTGGAGTGCAAAGTGGAGTTACCTTTAGTAAATAACACCCATTCTCACCGGAAACAACAATTTTACTCCAAATACATCATTTGCGCAATGAAAAAGGAAGCCACACATTGTTCATAATTTTAATTTTTAATCAAAGCACACTCACGTGCGTTTAGAAAAAGGGTTTTACAACAAACCAACAAATTGAGTGTATCAAAAACATTCTTTCAGGTACTTTCTGTTTACTTGGTGTTTTTGTGTAAACAGGCATGTATCAAAACGTAACATACAGAACACAGGAACTTACAAAGTTCAACTTTGAAAAGTGAAGACAATATCAGACATGAGTATGTACAAACTGGGCTGATATTGCCTTCATCACATGGGGTGTCACCCCTGGAAAATCCAAATTTGGAAGATGCACAGAGTGTGTCAACATGTGCTATCTCCCATCATGGGGGATCAATGTACATGCTTTGGGGCTGCAACCCCTTCATCTCAGCCACTTTACACAAAACACGTACATTGATCCCCCATGATGGGAGATAGTGCATGTTGACATACTCTATGCATCTTCCAAATTTGGATTTTCAAAAAATACAAAAGTTGTTGATTAAAAGCCAAAAAATAAAACCCTAGCTAGTTTGGGCTGTTTCACACTCTACCCAAAACATCTTCATTTTATTTTTAACATCATTGATGTTTTGCTGTATATTTTCTGAATCCCGATTGCACCCCATTATCTCTTCAATCAGGATCTGGGCACTTTCACTGGTAAAATGTGATTCTTCCACATCACCTACAAAACAAAGCAAAAAAACACACCATGTATTAAAAATATGGTGACATACATTGATGAGCTTACCGGAAGCTGTGTTCTCCGACACTCACCTGTTGTGGTGACAATTTGTCCAACTTCAATGATCTCTCCTTCTTCCTCCTCCTCCTGCTCCTCTGCTTCTGGTTTTTGAATTTTGCCTTCTTTGGGAGGGGTGTGGTCCCTGGTGTCCTCATACTTGCTGAGTCTTCTCTCCCCTATGAGAATGTAAAAAAAGAATAATTAGCACACAGAGGGCAGAATTAGGAATATGAAACATTGCTTGGAAGGGTTGTACAATTGTATTTTTTGGCCGAGTTCCAAGGTGAGAACATTATTGTGGACACTTTGTTAAGCTGGAATACTTACCTGCAGAACGATGTTACTTACGAACGAATGAAACCATGAACTTGAAAGTGGCCATTTTAAAATGCACAACATGAAATCAAAGCACATGGAGCAGTATGCAAGTGAGAATAATCAAATGAACACACGACAACTACTTACTTTTTTGAAGAACATGCTTGATCCTTCTGTACTGATCGTGCTCCCTCAGTTTCAGGTCTGACCAGCGTTTTCTCAGTTGATCCTTGGATCGGCGTACCCCAAAATTCTTCTGAAGACTCTTCACAACTTTAGTCATGATCTTGGCCTTTCTGATATTTGGGTTGGGGTAAGGTCCATACTTCCCATCATAGTCGGTCCTGTTCAATATGCTCACCATCTCCAACATCTCTCCAAAAGACATATTTGAGGCCTTAAATCTTCTCTTCCTGGATCGGGATGTTTCTGGATCTGGGTTTTCCTCACCCTCCTCCTCGTTAGTGGAACTGTGATTGCGCACCTGCATTCTCTCCGCTATGTGCTCTCCCCACTGCGCCGAAAGCGAAGGGGTGGGGAATAGTCTAGAAAGAACGTCAGGGGCGGGCGGAGTTTCACGCATGCGCACTGTATATAAAACGCAACACGCGTGTGTTGTCCGTACGATCTGGGAACAGAGTGAGGAGCTGACGTGACAATCGTGCAAACGAAGGTAAAATTTTGAACTTGATACATCACTAGACTAGACTGCTTCTATCTAGGCCGATGTTGGGACAAGATTAGGAGGGTTTATCATGGCATTATTAATATTTTAGGGTTTGTCTTGTGTTGTGTCTTGCAGAGAAGATGGATCCATTCAAAAACCCCAATTTTATGGGTCTATTCCTGGAACTGTACAGGGAGATGCCCTGCCTGTGGCAGATCAACAACCAGTTTTATTACGACAGAAGAAAAAGGAAGGCAGTGCTGGAGAAACTTCTTTCTTTGGTGCGGATCATGGTCCCCACGGCAGACATGGCCTATGTGACTAGGAAAATTGGTGTAATGAAGAGTACATATCTCAGGGAGAGAAAGAAGCACCTGGAGTCCTTGAGATCCAGATGCCGTTTATTACCCCAGGATGGTGTACTTCCAGAGGCTGCATTTTCTGGTAGACCAGGGGGTACCCAGGCCACCACTCTCCAGTCTTCCTTCAAGGCTTCCTTCACCCCCAGCTGAGGCTTCCAACATCTAACCTGGACCTTCCAGGCAGCAACATGTGGTGGGGCCCAGCTTGAGACAGGTATAGCATTGTTGAACATATTTCTTGTCGTACATTTAATGATGTTAACTAGATGTTATTATTGATCAGTAAGTTGGGATTTAACAAAGTGGTTTACATATCAATAGACAGTAGTGACCAACAATGAAAAATGCTGGGCTCAGAATGATAGTCTGTTCTATTTGGTAACATTCAATTTGCAAAAGTCATGAGCTAAAAATGGTGTGATTGATGAGCAAAAAACTAAAACTATGTCCCATTTTCATGCACAGGAATACCTCAGTCAGGGGGAGGCTGTGGCAAGTGGCAGCCAGGAGGTCGACCAACGCCCTCCTTCTCCTCCTCCTGCAACAACTACAGGAGCCCAGCCACAGCCTGGAAGGATGCCTGGTGGAAAGTGACTAAGGAAGACGAGAGAGTGATGGCCTGGGTTCAGTCTGGTCTGACAGAAGATGCAGCCTCTTGAAGAACCACATCCTGGGGACATAGATGGCATCTGCTTTTCCTGATCTCTAGGACTTCTGGACCAGACTTCTCTCCCTGAGATACAGTATGTACTCCTCAGGCCACCAATTTTTCTTTTTCTAATTATTTCATGTCTGCCCTGAGGGCCAAAGGCTGCGCTAAAGTAACAAGTTTCTCCAGCGCTGCCTTCCTCTTTTTAGTTTATTAAGACCTAAATAAAGGTTTTTTTTTGTTTGAAGGAATACTTGCGTATGTGTTTTCCTTCCAAAAGGCCAGTTTATTTGTGAGTAGGCAGGTACATTTCAAAAATACAAAGTGAAATGAATAACAAGGGGCACCAACACCAAACAACCTCCTGTAGATTAAAAAAGAAAATATAAAAAATATAATAATGTTGTTGTGATAAGTTGAAACCCAAAACACACCCCAAAAAATGGAAAGATGAGCAAACTGTCAAAAAGGGAGATGTTTAGGAAAAAATAAATACAATTCAGCCAAAAAAGAATAAACAAAATATAAAAGTTTGTAGATGTGATGATTTCAAAAATTGTATTGCTGAAATGAGTAAAAAAGAGTCATGAAGTACGTTCGGGAGAAGTGTGTGTGACTATGAGCATCAAGTTCCTTCTTGCAGCATTGTAAAGAACAAGAGAATGCGCTTCATGAAAGAATTTTTAACATTGCAGCGTGACGAATGTGCTATATAGATTGCGAGCAGTAGTTTTACCTGAACGAGCGCTTCCGTGTCCGAATTTGATTGTGAGCATGCGTGGCACCTTGTCTGTCGGAGTAGGCTACACATGATCGGAGTATGTCCGATCGTAGCATTTTGTCGGAAAATATTTCTGGCAAGTTGGAAAAGTTGGATATTCCGACGGAAACAGTCCGATGCAGACCACACACAGTCGGAATATCCGACAAAACGCTCTGATCAGAAACATTTCGACGGAATCTCCGACCGTGTGTACAAGGCATAAAAGGTTAATAGATTGGTTTGGCAAGAACGATTCTTCATGAATCCATGCTGATTACTGCTAAGGATACCATTCTCATTACTAAAATCTTGTATATAGTCCCTTATCATTCCCCTCTAAGTGCATGCATACTATTGATCTTAGACTAACTGGTCTGCAATTCCCAGGGATGTATTTTGTCCCTTCATTATTGGTGCTACATTGGCTTTTCTCCAATCACCTGGTACCATTCCAGTCAGTAGACTGTCCATAAAAATTAGAAACAATGGTCTGGCAATTACTTGACTGAGTTCCCTAAAGACCTTCGGGTGCAAGCCATCTGGCCCTCGTGATTTATTAATGTAAAGTTTTCCGAGTCTATTTCTAATTCTGTCCTCTGTTAGCCATGAGGGTGCTTCCTGTGATGTGTCATGAGGATAAACACTGCAGTTTTGATTATTGAAGCCCCTGATTCCCTCGTGAAGACTGAAAAGAAGAACAAATTCAATACCTTCACCATCTCCCCATCCTTTGTAACCGGATGTCCCTTTTCATTCTTTATGGGGCAAATATGGTCTATCCTCCCTTTTTTACTGTTTATATACTTAAAGAATTTATTGGGATTTTTTTTGCTCCACTGTGTGTCTTTCGTGTTCTACCTTAGCCACCCTAATTGCACCCTTACATTTCTTGTTGCATCCTTTGTTAAGAAGTTCCCTTCACTGGAACTAAGGGGCCAAGCCCAACCCCTGAGGGGCCAAGACCAACCCCTGAAAAACAAACCCACACCATCTGTGGCAGCCTGTCCATTAGGGGTGCATGGGCACTGCCCCCTATCCATGTGTCCAGCCCCCTAATATACATGCAGGGCAACTGATGCATGGATCCCAATGGGGTTGGAACGGCTCTAATAGGCTTAAAAAAAAGTGTGCGCTTAAAAAAAGGGTGGACTCGGGGTGCAGAGCTCTGTGTTGCAAGCCCACCCAGTTGTTTGACAATAGCAAATTAATATTCACTATTCTCACACTGATCCTCCTCCCAGCCAATCAGGAAGTGGGTCCTGAAATTGGCTGAAAGGACAGGCAATCCATTTCGATGCCTAGGAGGAGGAGGGAGAAGACGGTAAGTGCCGGGCTAGATAACTGGGGGGGAGGGTGACCCAATCGATTGGGAGCAGTGGGGTGGCGGAGCCACCAGCTGAACCAGAGGGGGTGGTTGTTTACCCCCCAAAAAAACACCAGCCGCCACTGCACATCATAATCCCCCTCCACCAAATGATTTGGACCAGTGCACAAAGCAAAGTCCAAAAAGACATGGATGAACAAGTTTTGGGTAGATGAACCTGACTGGCTTGCACAGAGTCCTGACCTCAACCTGATGAAACACCTTTGGGATGAATTAACGCGGGGACTGTGAGCCAGGGCTTCTCCTCCAACATCAGTGCCTGACCTCACAAATGCGCTGAAGAAATTCTGGAAGAACGGTCAAACATTCCCATAGACTCTCCTAAACCTTGTGGATGGCCTTCCCAGTAGAGTTGAAGCTGTTATAGCTGCAAAGGGTGGGTCAACTCAATATTGAACCCTACGGACTAAGACTGGTATGTCATTAAAGTTCATGTGTGTATGTAAAGGCAGGCGTCCCAATACTTTTGGTAAGATAGGGTTTGTCAGTGCCGCTGACTGATTGAAAATTATAATATTCCGCCCTGACTAATCGACTCAGTTTGATCAAATCCTATCAAAATTGATCAGATGAGATGGTAAGGCTATTCAATTGTTTGTGGATTGGATTGTTTTGATGGAATCACACAAAATGCAGCAAGCTGTACTTTTTTTAAATGTACATAAAGGCAACACAATGGTATAAATGAGGTTTATTGAAATACGTAAACTTTTTTTGCATATGCATTTGTACTGCATTAAAAAAACATTTGAGTGCATCTGAGTGTTGTAAACAAGTCCTGATAGGAGCTCAGAGGGCGAGTTTATTCTTCAGCTTTCCACACGGCCCTCTTGGAGAACAAAGCTCAGTAAACACGTGATTTATTGCTATGGGTGTGGGAGAGATATATACAAGAGACTGCTATAAGGAAGTGAAACATTACGAGACTCATCTAAGCGTGTCACAGAGGTAAGAATTTGTTGTATCTTTCTGACTTTTTAAGTCTAAAATGAATGAGGGATGTAGGGAGAAAGAAAGAAATAGGGAGGGAAGGAGAGAGAAGGAAGAAAAGAAAGAGGGATGGAGGGACGGCAGGCCCAGATCCTACACCACAATAGCAATATGTGTATTCCAGAAAGTTTATCAATCAGCAGATAAAGATACTCCAAACACCTGGTGTTAGCGCTCCAATCATCCCGACACCATGGTTGTTATGGTGTCAGGATGATTGAAGCGCATTATTTCTATTATTACCCCAGCAGAGTCCCTCCTTACATCAGGTGCCCTAGCAGAGTCCCTCCTTACATAAGGTGCCCCGGCAGAGTCCTATCCTTACATCAGTTGTCCCCAGCAGAGTCCCTTCTTACATCAGGGGTCCTCAGTAGAGTCCCTCCTTACATTAGGCGTCCCCAGCAGAGTTCCTCCTTACATCAGTTATACCCAGTAGAGTCCCTCCTTATACCATTGCCTGGGATGCAAACATGTGCTTAAAATTTGTTTGTCCTGGTGGACTCTGTGCACAGAGGGAATGGAGGTGACTTGGGGGTCCCAGAACTCTGATGGGGTAGACACTGTCACCCCTCTTCACCCGGGTGTGGGCCGCACCCCGGTAGTGACGCCACTGGTGATTTGTTCTCCACGACATTTACAGAAGACCAGCTTGTGGAGGCTGAAGGGAAGAACCAAAAGGCAGATCCTGGGTTGTGCCTCTTGTTTCTTCCTCACGATAGCCGGTCTTCTTGTAAAATGGCGGCCAGCGGAGACAATTTACCAGTGTCGGCTGTGAACCTCTAGTGGCGGCGGTGAAAAATTAGGAAATGCTGATTTTCCTGGGACATTTCCTGGGAAATGGTAAGTCAGGGACAAAGGTATAAATACCAGGAATGTCTCTGGAAATTCAGGATAGTTGGCAACTATGGTCTATTAGGGGCACAGGGGGACTGAGAAAATGATGGACAACTACTTAATAGACACTGAGGATGTAGTTTGGATTACTTCAGATGGTCTCTGCCACCTTGGGACTCTGTAGACAGATGTATGTGAAAGGAAAGCTGATTAATGAGATCTGGAAAGTCTTCTGTTGTCTACTAGTCTGAAGAGCCTTTCACCCATTGGTAATTGTGCTAATTAATACACCTTTGTCTCCTAGCAAACTATTGGGGGATGTGTTTATACTTGTATCAATGTGTATTGTATTTTGCAAGTTTGAACCAGCAAGTTAGGCCTGAAGTTGGGATATGTGATTAATCGCAACATTGTCTGGGGGAATTGAGTCACCTAGGCTTGTTTAAGTGTCATGTTAATTTATGTTTCTGGTTACAGTTTGTATTGTTAGGGTAATATGATCAGACGGGGGAGTCCTCCCATGGTGTATATATGCTGTGTTAGTTGGTCAAATAAAGTTATTCCATGTTCCAGTTTAGCAGCCAGTCCTGCCTAGTTCTTGGTTGCAAGCGACTATAATATCTGATATCGATCTTCGTACTGGAGTAAGCGGTGTACTGACAGAAGCACTCAAGGAAGTTTAGTGTACTCGGACCTAAGTTGTTGAAATTGTTTTCCATTAAAACTGCGTTTTAATTAATCACCATTTTCTTTTTGAAGATCGAAGGTTTATATATAATAAAGTGCTTTGAATTTCAAAACCACAATGCATCTGCAGTTGATATGACATCACGCCAGAAAACACTTTTCACGAGAGTCATCTAAAAAAGAGCTACGAGGGTGCAGATTTCTGCTCCAAGTCAAATCTGAATAGAAAACAAATTAAAGGAGTAATATGCCAGACAGTGAGTGGCAAGGGAAGCCAGCCTTATACCCATGCTCCCTCATTGACATGCATGTCATAGCACAATGGACACTGTGCAATGGGCCTATGTTTTACTTAGTTGCATGGCTGGTAAGGTTAAATAAGGACACCAATCAATCTATGAGGGCATGTATTAGGGTTGCCCCCTGTCCAGGACAGTTCAGGTTTTGAATCATGTGTCCGGGTTTCAGTCCACCTGAAACCCAGACACATCATTCAGACTGGAAATAATAGGGCAGGGATTGGCAGTGTGTGTAAAAACACCATCTGATCCAATGAAGACAACCAAAAAAAAAGGAAAACCTGGTGCTCAAGGCACAGTAATACCCTTCTGGATTTTATAGACCAGGTAATGTAGTAGAAAAAAGATATTTTCTATTATAAACATACAGTAAAATTGCATAAGCAAAAGGGTAGACATTACATGATAAAAATGTGTATATAACACATCGCATGTATTATCAAAATGACATTGGTATGAAGCTCAGCTGCCCTGTAGACAGTGCTGTGCTAACAAGAACGCATACTACAAATGACTCCTAACATGTTTCAGACCTTGTAGTCCTCCTTCGGAGGCTTATGTCATTTTTTGAAAGTCATGAGTATTCTATAATATAAATATAGTAATACATTAGTAAAGTCATGAACTAGTATAACAGTTTGACAATAGTAATTAAACAAGAAAAATAATCAAAACGGATCTGCATCTCCAAACACGTTTGATAACAACAAAAGAGACTATACTTACAAGGATGAGCGAATCACCGATAAAAACAACCAGGGGGCCAAAGGTTGTATGCCTGAAGATTGAGAGCAAAACCGAGGTAAACCCCAGAGGGCAACCGGGTAAAGAGGAGCGGGAATGCACAGAGGGGCAGGAGAGCAAAGGGGAGGCACCTGTCCCAACTGTAAGGACCCCAGGTGTGTGGAGTCAACTCCTGACAAAATTCTGACCAACAAGCGGTGGAGTCTGGATGTATAATACAGTAGAGTGCTGTGTATGTTTTTCTGTATATGTATAAGAGAAAAAAAAAAGAGTATAAAAAGGGTACTCATAGAACATTGTAGAGATGCAGATTGGTAGACACAGTAGAGATGGTTATCTGAAAGCTTCACCCCAAGCAATACTCTGCTGAATAGGGTGGAACAGATAAGGGAAGGTAGATTTGAATTTGCCAAAGCAAAGTGAGACAGAAGTTTGCCGACCTGTTCAGAGCGCAGCACGATTCCAGCATGCACAGTAGGAAACCGGCTGCGAAGCCACAAGGCTTCACTGCTGGTTTTCCTTAGCCAGCACCCAAAAGCCGATTCAAGAGTCAGCTCGGGTGAGGACACTGCTGGATGCCTGGACAGGTAAGTGCCCTAATAGTAAATGTCAGAATGTCAGCAGCTACCATATTTGTAGCTGCTGCTTTTTTTTCATTTTTGGGGCGGGCGCCCGACTCCTCCTTTAAGGACCCCTGACAGCATTATAGTTGAAATAAAGGAATTCATATACTGAATAGTAGTTTAGTGCGCAAGCAATATTTCTTTACTATACAATGGTTCTTTAAATATGAACTGTCTGTGGTCAAATCCGTCTTTCCTTCTTCTTCCGTTTTAAAAAAAATAAAAACTCTAAAAATGTCAGCACTTTAAAAAAAATGCTGGGTTATGAAATGGTAGAGTCCAATAAGGTGAAAAAAAACTCTGTTTGCTAATCACATACTTCTGCCTTGTGTTCTGTAGTGTATCGTCACATCACCACCATGGCATCACTGTGGATGTCTGGGATGTGGGCTAATATACCCCTGGTGAGGCTGATTGAGATCAATTGCCTCTCTGTGCAAGTGAAATCAGCTGGTGGTCAGTGTGACAGATCGCGTCGCTCGACCAATTGAAACCTCAATCTGTCATGGAGTCTCTCAGCACGATGACGTGTGGCGCAAGCCCATCCCAAGGGGCTAGGCCACATCCCGTGTCACCATACCACCGATGCACATGTAGCCCGCCGGTCTGTGCCTCACAGTGAAGCGCAAACAGGAAAGAACCTGTCATCAGGCAGGCTCCAAAGGGCAGAGATGTCCCAAGTGCGGCCGTCAGACAGGAATGTGGCTCGGAACAGGGATTGACAGGAAGGTGGGGGGGCAGTATGTGCTCCTCATTACTATACTCTTTGGCATGCCCAAAGGTGTCCCAGGTCTGTTACAATTCTATAGTATATGCTAAAACAAAAAAAAATTTAACTGTGCGCCACTAAAGTGTTCGGGTTTAGCTTGAAGAAAAAGTGACAACCTTAATCCCTACAAGAGGGTGGTGTCCGTGTGTCACTCGTGCTCCCCCTTATGGGATTCATAGTGGTAAACGGGTCTTTCCACGGATATCTCACTCTCCTAATGCCGCGTACACACGATCAGACTATCCGACGGACTTAGTCTGGCGGACAAACCACCGGATAGTCAGCCAGACTTTCCGAATGAGCGGACCTGCCCACACACGACCAGACTTTTCAGGCAGACTAGGTCCTCCAGACTATGGCAGGAGACCACCGTACTTATGAAATTAACGGACTTGCCCCCACACGGAGGAAAGTCTGTTCATTTTGAACGCGGCTCCTAGTAGACGAGACAACATTAACGTGTCGCTGGCCCCGTCACCTGGTATGGACTTAAAGGGGAAGCCCTACACCGAAAAAACAGTGTGGGGGTCCCCCCCAAGGTCCATATAAGACTCTTATCCGAGCACGCAGATCGGCCAGTCAGGAAAGGGGGTGGGGACGAGCGAGCGCCCCCCTGAGCCATACCAGACCCCAAAGCACCTTGTCCCCATGTTGATGAGGACAAGGGCCTCTTCCCGACAACCAATCAGGGTCTGCGGGCGGGGGGCTTATCGGAATCCGGGAGCCCCCTTTAATAAGCGGGCCCCCGGATATTGCCCCCCACCTTATATGAATGGGTATGGGGTACAATGTACCCCTACCCATTCACCTGTGCAAAAAATGTAAATAAAACACAACACACAAGGGTTAAAAATAATTTATTGCACAGCTCCGGGGATCTTCTTCCATCTTGGGGGGGTCTTCTCGCCGGACTCCTCCGCTATCTTCTGCTAGCTCTTTTACTAGCGGAGGAGCCCGGCTTTCTTCTTCGCCGCCACCCGGGGGTCTTCTTCCGACTTCGGGAGTCTTGTCCCCCTCTTCGGTTCTTCTTGCAGGGCCTCCGCTTTCTTCCTTTAGCTGTTTTACTAGCGGTGGCCTGGTCTTCTGTCGCCGCTGCCGTCTCTTCTTCCGACTTTGGGGGTCTTGTTCCCCTCTTCGGTTCTTCTTGCCGGGCATCCACGCCTTCTTCCAACTCTTTCACAAGCGGTGGCCCGGTCTTCTATTGCCGCCGCCGCCTTCTCTTCTTCCTGTTCTTCTTGTTCTTCTTATTCTTCTTCCTTGAGATGTTGACTCAACGCTCTCTCTGGCCGCAATGACAGGGACGCGGTGTGCGGCGACTTATATAGGGACATCGCCGGGTGATGTCCTCGCCCATTATGATTTCATAGTCCCAGCATCCTCTGGGACTGTGACATCATAAGGGGCTGGGACATCACCCGGCGATGTCCCTATATAAGTCGCCGCACACCGCGTCCCTGTCATTGCGGCCAGAGAGAGCGTTGAGTCAACATCTCAAGGAAGAAGAAGAGAAGGCGGTGGCGGCGATAGAAGACCGGGCCACCGCTTGTAAAAGAGCTGGAAGAAGGCGGGGTGGCCCGGGAAGAAGAACCAAAGAGGGGGACAAGACCCCTAAAGTAGGAAGAAGACCCCCGGACGGCGGCGGCGACGAAGAAGAAAGCCGGGATCCTCCGCTAGTGAAAGAGCTAGTAAAAGAGCAGAAGATAGCGGAGGAATCTGGCGAGAAGACCCCCCAAGACGGAAGAAGACCACCGGAGCTGTGCAATAAATCATTTTAAAAACATGTGTTGTGTTTTATTTTTACACTTTTTTTTCACAGGTGAATGGGTAGGGGTACATGGTACCCCAATACTCATTCACATAAGGTGGGGGGCCGGGATCTGGGGCACCCTTATTAAAGGGGCTCCCGGATTCCAATAAGCCCCCCACTTGCAGACACCGACAACCAACGGCAAGGGTTGGTGGGAAGAGGCCCTTGTCCTCATCAACATGGGGACAAGGTGCTTTGGGGTGGGGGGCTGCAGGGCCCCCCTTCCCCAAAGCACCCCCCCATGTTGAGGGCACGCGGCCTGGTACAGCTCAGGAGGGGGGCCGCTCACTCGTCCCCATCCCCATTCCTGACCGGCTGGGTAGCGTGCTCGGATAAGGGTCTGATACGGACCTAGGGGGACCCCCACGCCGTTTTTTCGGCGTAGGGCTTCCCCTTTAAGTCCATACCAGGTGACGTGGCCAGCAATGTGTCAGCGATGGCTGGATTGTCCGCCGGACTGCGACAGTTTTTGAGTCAAATCTGCTTTCTAAGTCAGCAGGACTTTTGGGTAAAAAAAAGGACAGATTGTCCGTCGGACTCTGGTCCACCGGACTTTTCCGCCAGATAGTTTGATTGTGTGTATGCGGCATTAGGGTAATTGGTCAAGCAGGTATCATGTAGGGATAATAAAACGCCTCCATAGCATGATTCTGTTTAATAAATAGAAGATAAATATTGCACTTCCATCAGGTAACAGACAACAAGCATTGAAAAGCAGGAAGTCCAGGGCATCGATGTGCTCCACAGACCTGAACGGGATGTGACATAATGACGCTCTAGCTCCGTCACATCTGGTTCAGGCCCGTGGATCGCAGAGAGCGCCAGACTTTTCAATGCTTGTTGTCTGTTATTCATGAATTCTATAGGCTGGTTACTTTAGATCAGGCATGTCCAAAGTCTGGCCCGTGGGCCAATAGCGGCCCACATTCCGGTTTGATGTGGCCCCCACTTGCAATTTGCATATATATCCTTCTGTGGCCCCCAAACTCGGGCGTGTTATGGTTTTTGTAACTATATATATAGCTCTCTCTTCTTTAACCTGACAAATCCCAGAGAGCCACTCAGGGTTAGGAACTTGTTGCTGTATATATATATATATATATATATATATATATATATATATATATATATATATATATATATATATATATATATCTTGCTTCCCCGAAAATAAGACCTAGCGTAATTGTCGGTGATGGCTGCAATATAAGCCCTACCCACCAAATAAACCCTACCCTGTCTTCCCAAAAATAAGCTATAAATCCCTCAGGATCCACTGGCTCCACCTGGTGGGGAAAAAACAGTACACCATACAAAACTGGATACTTAACCAAAAATATTTTTACTGCAAAATATTTGAACAGGTGATTACAGAAATTGTGCTGTCATCCCAACATAGGATGACAGCACAATATATTTCAGTATAAAACAATATAAAATGTATATTTATATATGTGAACCTGGGAGCTCCCCTACTTTAAAGCTATACGTGAGATCTCACTTAAAGTACCTTGTCCAGATCTTCTTTCTTCGCTGGCTAAGTCACTCCTTTGTTATTTGTAATCTAAAGTCTATAGAGGGTTAAGCTGAATTGCTCCTGTGTAACTTCAATAACATATTTACAGCGCTTGAGGCACCAGGGTAGATAGGCCTCAAGCCTGCTCAGTGTCAGTTGCTCTGCTACTCCTCAGTGGAACTACAGATTCCAGTGAGGCCTGTATGTGAGTCTAACTGCATGCAAAAGTTAACAAACGGTGGGCCGTAACCCACTCACCAACTGGATCAGAGTTCTGTGTGATCACTGTGGTGCGGGGACTGTAGCTTGCTTCTAAGTCAGCTGGGCCAGATGCTCTGTACCGCTCCGCTGGATGGATCTATTCCTCCGATACGTCGATGAGTGTCTCTGGGCCTTGTCAATCCGGTCACCGTCTCTCAGGCTCCGTCAGGTCACTTCACAAATAAACAGGTCTTCTCTACGTAGCAACTGTCTGCCGCTATCTCCGGGAAGCCTACTCACAGATCCGCACAGGCAGGCAACGTGATGCCAAAAGACCTAAAATGGCCGCTCGGGTTCCTTTTATCTTCTACCCAGCATGCACTGCATAAGAGAGTGTTCATGGGTAGGTCACACAGACTCCTGGGTAACAAGGTCAACCTCTGAATCAAAACACAGTCACTTCCTGTACAAGTCTTTAGGTTGTTCCGAAATAACAATACACAAGTGCATTACCTATATTTAGTCACTAGATGGCTCTGGATAACGGAACCACAGTAATGTCCATGAACCTTACATTACTATGTATATAACCACATCAATAAGTAAGGATGTCAGCGCTATACACTCCCCCTACTTTAGCTCTTTGGACCCCAAAGAGGCTCAAATTGCTAGCTCTATCCGGTATTTTAGCTTCAATATGGTCATATAATATGGACAGAGGAGCTTCCCACCTGTTGTCATATGAAGGGGAGCTATCCTGTGCACTCACAGCTGATACTACCATATCTGATACAGATTTGCCAAGGGGTGAGATGGGGCTGTCCCCTACTAAATCAGTAGTAGAGGGACCAGCAAGTTCAGGGTTTCTTTTGCTGATAAACTGGGATGCTTCAGAGCATTCGCCCAAAGTATCGTAAGTCTGCGGGGCGGGCGAATGTCTATCTTTGCTCTTGGCGATTTCTTTCTGACAAGTATCTTCAACCCCTTTCTCAGTGTCAGCAGGTGGGGTGTCATAGGATGCGCACGGTTAAAGCACTCCGGCGCACAGCTGTGTGCAAGAGGAATAAACAAGAGCACACAAGCACACACACACAGGGTGTGACCCCTCGCTGACCTATAAAGGAAGTGAGGTCATCCAAACACACTGCTGGTTTGTCTTCAGCTTCCTGTGATTCCCACGTCTGCTTCTGTTATCTGCATTACCCTTTGTGACCCAGATTGCCTTATCGACCTCGCTGATCTTCTCCTGACCCGACCTCTGGCTTGATCTTGGACTCCTGCTTTCTAACGTGTTTGACCCTCAGCCTGCATCTGGACTTACCTGCTGTCTCCTGTGTTCGACCCCCGGCTTGTCTTGGATTATCCTTCTGTCTCAGCGTTCCTGGTACTTATCTTCTGATCTGGACTGTGTTTGACCCCTGGCCTGTCTCCTGGATTCTGTCTTTGCCTTACGGACTTGCTACCAGGTTTATAGGCTTCGCTAACTTTTATCGCAGATTCATCGCCGGATTCTCTTCAATAGTCGCCCCCATTACTCAGCTGACCCGCCAACACACCCGATTTCAGTGGTCTCAAGAAGCCCAAGTAGCCTTTACCAAACTAAAGACCTTGTTCACCTCAGCTCCTATTTTACGGCATCCCGATCCAGTATTACCATTCGTACTGGAAGTAGATGCCTCAGAGACAGCCACAGGAGCCATCCTCTCTCAACGACAAGGGCCTAAAGCTTTGTTACACCCGGTGGCTTTCGCATCTCGGAAGCTAACCCCACCGGAGAGGAATTATGACATAGGCGACCGAGAACTATTGGCCATCAAGTTCGCCCTGGAGGAGTGGAGATACCTCTTGGAAGGAGCCACTCATCCCATCACAATATTCACAGATCACAAGAATCTTGAATATCTGCGGACTGCCAAACGCTTAAGACCCCGTCAAGCCCGTTGGGCGCTTTTCTTTTCAAGATTCCAGTTCCATATCTCGTACCGGCCCGGATCCAAGAACAACAAAGCGGATGCGCTCTCGCGCATGTTCCCTGAGTCTTGCCAGGTAACGGAGCCTAGTACGATCTTGTCTCCTCACAACTTCCTTCTACTCCCACAGCCTGACTTACTTACGGCCATCAAAACAGCTTCAGTCCATTGCCATGACCCAGTCCTATCTACCTTGGAAAAACGTGACAATCTGTTTTGGGCCCGAAACAAGGTCTTCGTTCCCCTTGAGATTAGGACTCAAGTTCTAAGGATTTGTCATGATCACAAATTGGCCGGCCACTTTGGGACACAGAAAACAGCGGAACTGATCTCTCGTTCTTTCTGGTGGCCAGGTTGGAGACAGGACTGCCAGACTTACATTGCCTCTTGTGTACCGTGCCAGCGTAGCAAGGGTCCCAAGATCAAGCCCTGGGGTCTGTTAAGGCCTTTGCCCATTCCTGACCGACCTTGGGCAGACATGTCAATGGATTTTATTGTGGAGCTACCGCCCTCGGAAGGTTTCACCACAATTCTGGTAGTAGTCGACCGTCTTTCAAAGATGGCCCATTTCCTACCTATGGTCGGTACTCCCTCTGCTCTGGAAACTGCCAATCTCTTTATTAAGGAGGTTGTCAGGCTCCATGGGGTTCCCAGCAGTATCACGTCTGATAGAGGTCCACAGTTTACCTCTAGATTTTGGAGAGAACTCTGCAAGATACTGGAAATCAAGATCTGTTTGTCATCGGCATATCATCCCCAAAGTAACGGGCAAACGGAACGGACAAACCAAACCCTTGAGCAGTATCTTCGCTGCTTTTGTTCAGGATCTCAAAATGATTGGTCGGCCCTATTGCCATATGCAGAATTCGCCTACAATAATTCTATTCATACAACTACCAACCAGACTCCCTTTTGGATCAACTGTGGGTTTCACCCTTCTTTCCTCCCTAACTCCATCCCAGAATCCACTGTTCCTGCGGTCCAAGATCGGATAGCCGCCATCCAATCTAATTTCCAAAGGATCCAGGAGACCATACAGAAGGCCCAGGATGATTACAAAAAATACCATGATAGGGGAAGGAAGGAGAACCCTACCTTTAAAATTGGCGAGGAAGTCTGGCTATCTGCCACTAATCTCAAACTTCCTTGTCCCACACGCAAGCTGGGTCCCAGATTCATAGGACCATTCAAAATCAAAAGGGTAATAAATCCTGTAGCCTTTGAACTAGCCCTCCCTGAATCATACAGGATACACCCTGTTTTCCATGCCTCCCTTTTGAAGCCATTGGTTCCTAGTCCTTTTCCTGGAAGGGAAGTGCCTCCTCCTCCACCCATCAAGATCGATGGAGAAGATGAATTCGAAGTAGAAGCTTTACTAGGATGCAGGAAAGTCGGTAGACAAATACAATACCTGGTAAAATGGAAGGGGTATCCTTCAGAAAATAACTCCTGGGAACCATCCAAGAACCTTCACGCTCCCAAATTAATAAAGACATTCCATCAGCAACATCCGGAATTGATGGCTAGCTTGGGCGTCCGGAGGCCGCCCCTCGGGGGGGGCACTGTCATAGGATGCGCACGGTTAAAGCACTCCGGCGCACAGCTGTGTGCAAGAGGAATAAATGAGAGCACACAAGCACACACACACAGGGTGTGACCCCTCGCTGACCTATACAGGAAGTGAGGTCATCCAAACACACTGCTGGTTTGTCTTCAGCTTCCTGTGATTCCCACGTCTGCTTCTGTTATCTGCATTGCCCTTTGTGACCCGGATTGCCTTATCGACCTCACTGATCTTCTCCTGACCCGACCTCTGGCTTGATCTTGGACTCCTGCTTTCTTTTTTTTTTTTTTTTTTTTTTTTTTATAATTCTTTATTTTTCAAATTTATCAAACAATCAAACAAACATTTCTTAACATTGTCTCCAATATTGAATCTCCTTTATTCCCTCCCCTCCCTCCCCCCCCTCCCCTTCTCACTCGATCCTTCCATTATTACAGTTCCTTAACATTCAAGTAGCTTCCAGTAATTGTCAGATTTTTTAAAATGTATCCAATGCTTCCACTTATTCAGGTACCTCTCCTCTGTGCTTTCTGACTTGGAAATCGTAGCTTCAATATTTCTTATGTTTTCCAGTCTCTCAACCCATTCCCTCATTGTGGGGGGGTCCTGACTTTTCCACTTCCGTGGGATCAAAGCTTTAGCGGCGTTCAACAAGCAAGGGATCAGGGACTGTTCAAACGCCTCCTCTCTATCTTCTGAGCCATGAAATAAACACACCCATGGATCCCTCCTAATTCTTTCACCTGTTATATTTAAACTTGCTTCTAATACTTTCCCCCAATATCCTTGTATTTTGGGACACTCCCACCATAAGTGAGCAAAAGACCCTACCGACAAGCATCCTCTCCAGCACCTAGAGGGGTTATCCTTACTAATCTTATTACCTTGTTGTGGGGTTATATACCACCTAGTCAGAAGTTTGTAGGACATCTCCCTTGTTTGTGAGTCTATTGCTACCGAGTACGTACGTCTCAATATTTTATTTCTTTGTTCATCATTACTTAAAGAGCCTATTTCCCTTTCCCATTTCCCCAAATACTCAGGATATTTATTTCCCTTTTCATCTATCAAGATTTTATATATTTTTGCTATCCTTTTTTCCAAACTATACCGGTTTATTAATAATTTTTCTAGGGGTCTCAACTTTTCCTTTCCCCTCAATGGGCATGGCAAGGACTGGGCAAAATAAAATAGTTGTGAGTATCTCCATTTGTCTAGTGACTTATGTCCCCATTTCCCAATAATTTCTTCATAAGTGCATAATCTATCGCCTACCATAACTTCGTGCAATCTTATACTATCTTTCATTGCCCACCTACTAAAATATACATACTCCTCCTGCCCTGGTCTAAAAAAAGAATTGTCCAACAGTGGAATTAATGGTGAATTGTGTGTCCAACCATATCTCTTATTTACTGTGTCCCAAACCCGCAGTGCATTTTTCGTCAGTGTACTTGTGTTTGCCGCTAATTCTCTAGTTTTTGCTGGGATCCATATTAATTCTCCTATTTTCTTTGTGCTTAAATTAACTTCTAATTCTGCCCAGTCCTTGCCCTCCCTGTTATATATCCAATCCGTAATACGGGATAACATAATAGCCTCATAATACTTTTTGAAATCGGGTAGGGCCAGCCCCCCTCTCTCTTTATGTCTGGACAGGATATGAGCTGCTACCCTCGCTGCCTTCTCCCTCCATATGAATCTTCTGATCATAGTTTTAAGTTTATTTAAATACATAGGGGATAACAGAACAGGAATCATTTGGCAGGTGTATGTAAATATCGGTAGGATAAACATCTTTATAACGTTTATTCTTCCTGTCCACGAAAGGGCTCTATATTGAATCCTACTCAGTTGTTGCTTAATTTTATTAAGGAGAGGGATATAATTAGCCTCGAACAGAGCCCCCATTTTTACCGTCAAATTAATTCCAAGATATCCTATTCCTTTCGAGCACCATCTAAACGGCAGCTTCCCCTGCAACGCCTTCTGTTCAGCTATCGATAAATTTAAGTTTAATATCTCAGATTTTGACATATTCACTTTGAAATTTGAGAGTTTCCCATATTTCATAAGTTCTTTCATAGCTCCCGGGATAGAAATCCTCGGGTTAGACATATAAAGTAGAAGGTCGTCGGCGAAGCCTGCCGTCTTATACTCCTTGCCCAGTACTTTTATTCCTTGGATGTCTTGATTTTTCCTAATAGCTGCCAGAAGAGGTTCTAAAACCATTATAAAAAGGAGCGGTGAGAGGGGACATCCCTGACGTGTCCCATTGAATAACTCAAGGGGGGGGGACAAAGATCCATTAATTCTTATTCTAGCTTTGGGATGGTCATATAGAGCTTCTATCCATCTTCTCATCCTTTCACCTATTCCAAAATATCTTAATGCCTCAAACAGGAAGCCCCAACTGACCCTGTCAAATGCTTTTTCAGCATCAATCGACACGAGCACAGTGGGGGCTCCCTGCCTGATTGCCTCCTGCATCAACATAATGGTTTTCAGGACATTATCCCTCCCCTCTCTTCCCTGTACAAAGCCCACTTGGTCTTTCTGAATCCAATCCGGTACATAGGGTCTTAATCGTTCCGTGATGATTTTAGCAAACAGCTTTATGTCCGAGTTCAGGAGAGATATTGGTCTGTAGCTTTCCACTGCCATAGGGTCTTTTGACTCCTTCAGAATTAATGCTATATGTGCCAGCGTTGTTTCTTCTCTAAACTTGTCCCCCCCCTCCCCCACCGCATTAAAGTACTCACATAATTTTGGCGCAAGTTGTTTTTGAAATTTCTTATAATATAGAATCGGGAATCCGTCCGGACCCGGACATCCTCCCGCTGCCGTATTTTTAATTGCTCTTTCCACTTCCTCGATCACTATTGGGGATTCTAACGAGGCCATTTCCTCTTGCGTTAATTTATGTATATCTAGCCCCCTCAGATAATCACCTATTTCCTCTCCGGTCGCACCCTCCCTCCTATGTTCAATATTATAGAGATCACTATAATACGCATGGAAGGTGTCTACTATTTTTTCCGGAATAATTTGTACCTCTCCCTTCTTATCTTTTACCTTTGAGATAAATGTTCTATTTTTCTTTTCCTTCACCTTCCTGGCCAACCATTTTCCTGATTTATTTCCCCAAAGATATCTCTCCTTATCTAGCATATGGTAAGCAGCTCTCCTCTCTTGCTCCAGGCATTCTTCTAGCTCACTCTTCATCCTTTTCAACTCCTGGCTCTCCGAACTTCCCTCTATTCTTCTATTCTGTTCCTGTCTCTGAATTTCTTCATATAATAGTTGCTTCCTTTTCCCCCTCTCTCTCTTCTTTCCAGCCCCAATCCCAATTAGTATGCCTCTCATTACAACTTTATGTGATTCCCACAATGTTGAGATGGAGATTTCCGGGGTGTCATTTAACCTAAAAAATTGTTCCATTTCCTGTTCGATCTTATCTATTGTTTCCTTATCTTGTAGTAATAATTCATTAAGCCTCCAGCTTGTCCCCGGTACACGCACCCCCCTCGTCTCTAGCTGGATCATTACTGGCGCATGATCAGAAGCCGTTATTGATTTTATTTCAGCCTTCCTCAACGCTGATAGAAGCTGAAACTCTAAAAAAATGTAGTCAATTCTAGAGAAAGAGCCGTGTACCGAGGAGAAGCAGGTATAGTCCTTATCTCTTGGGTGTAATGCCCTCCAAGCATCCTGCAATTGAAAGGCCGCTAAAGCTTTTACCAACTTCCTTTGTTTATCATTAGATGGCCCATATCCTCCCTCCCTGGTCTTCTCCCCCTTCGCGTCCATGTTCCAATTAAGGTCACCTGCTAAGATCAAATTCCCTTCCTTGAAGTCTTCTATCTTTTTTAACAATTTACTTAAAAATTTATCAGCATTCTTATTCGGAGCATAGACATTTAAGATTGTACATTTCATGTTTAATAACGTCCCTTTTACACACAAATATCTCCCCTCTGGGTCCACTAGACGCTTTTCTAGCTCGAATCTCGTTCCTTTACCAAAGCCTATCGCCACTCCTCTAGAGTAAGCAGAGGGAGAGTCCCCATATATCCACACCGGGAAGTCCACTGTGTTAATCTTAACACCTGAAATATGTGTTATGTGTGTCTCCTGAAGACACACCACATTTGCTCCCATATGCCTTAGTTCATCGTTAATCCTATATCTTTTCCTTTTTGTATTTAGACCCCTTACGTTGTATGTAACCACATTCAATACTTCCATGTTTTATTTGCGAGTGTTGATAACCTCATTTTCTGACGCGTCCAGTGAACCCAGTTAAGTATACTTTTACTGATTCTAAGGAAGGATCGAGTGAGATCCCCAATACATAAAAGAAAAAAAAAAAAACGAAAAAACAGAAAAACCTATAAAAAGCCATTCCCACCCTCTCCCCCCCCTTCCAAACCCTCCCCCCCCCCCCTGTCTTTTAACGGAACATCTCAAAAGATTGGGTAAGACCCCCCTTTTCCCGTTATTTCTATGGTTCTGGGCCGCCCCCCAACCTGGTTGGCCCTCCTCCATAGTTCCCCTGGGGTTCATGCAGGCCCTCAAACATAGGAGACCTCACCTCACTCGCCTCCCCCCTCCCCTCCCCCCAGTCCCCCTCCCCGCCCATAGTCCCTCTTCCTCTCTACCTAGTCCAAAACTCCTGAGTCCTCCCATTTTTAAGGGGTTTCCCTGTCAACCCTACATCCTCATCGTTTTCCCATTCTAGTTGCGGGGGAGGGTTTATACCCAACCGCTCACAGAAATCTTGTAGATCTTCCGGAAAACGGAGTACCGCGGAACGTCCCTCTTTCTTCCCAATTAAACATGATGGGAATCCCCATTGATAAGGGATATTTGCTGCTACCAACATCTCTGTGAGCGGTTTAAGTCGCCTTCTTCTTCTTAGGGTCTCTACCACCAAGTCTGAATAAATCTGCAACTCTACGCCCCCAAATGACAGCCCTGGGTTAGTTCTGATCTTTTCCATCACCTGAGTCTTTTCCTCCACATAATGGAACCTCACTATTACATCTCGTGGGTGTTCTGACCTCCTTCCCAAGGATCGTGTTATTCTATGTATTCTATCTATTCTTAAAGGTTCTGAGATTTCTCTATCTAAGAGTGGGTTGAATATTTGATGGGCCACTTCTTTGAGTGTAAGGCTATTATGGGACTCAGGGAGGCCTTTTATCCGTAGATTCTTTTTCCTAGTGCGATTTTCCTGGTCTTCTAATTTATGCATTAAGGCCCTATTTCCTTTCCGTAGTGCTATGACCTGCTCTCGCATTGCTTCTATTCTATGCTCATGGATCTCTACTCTATTTTCTATTTCCTCTACTCTACCCAATACCTGCCCGATATCCACCCTTATTGTGGCAATTTCTATCTTAAGGGAGGTTTCCATTTTTTCAAACATCTCTCCAAGCATCTCTTTTAGATATAAAGTCTGCTCTAAGGGTGGTGATTGCCCATTACCCCCCGAAGGTGCCCCTTCTTCCTCCATGACTTGCCTCCGCTCCTCCTGCGTTTCCTCCTGTCTTCCCCCTTCCCCCTGTGTAGGCCTTTCATTTTTCTGGCTCTCAGATAATTTTGCGGGGATACTCCTCTCTGGTCTACTTTCCCCCCCTCTCTGTCTGCTGGATCCCGCCCGCGTAGATTTCCCACTCTCCTTTTCTCTTATGGTGGAGTTGGCCGCCATATACCTTTGGATCCCCACGGGACTTGAGACTGGGGTGGACGGTTTTGCTTTACTCGATTTCCCCCTCATAATGCAAAAAGGCAAAAAAAAAAAAAAAAAAAGGGGAAAAGGCGGCACTGAGATGTAGGGGGGTTCTAGTAGTCACCAGACATCACTAATTTGCTCAACTATCTACGTCTGTCCCCACCTTTCTTCACTTAAGAGAGAGAAAAGCACAGGCAAAAAGCGCAGAAAGAGACAAAAAAAAAAAAAAAAAAAAGACACCATTTAGTCACAATAATATCGGTATAAGTCCAGGTATATTACATGGATAGGCTTCTTCGGTCCACCTGTTTCAGGAAAAAATAAAGTCCACTTTTCAAAAAAATTTTACTGCGGCCCATAGAAGACTTTGCTTTCAGGGGACCATATCGTAGTCTCTGATATTACCAGACCATCCGTTGCACAAGTTCACACTAGCAATATCATGCAGTATCTCACACAATTGTTCCCCTTCAGGCCTCTATTGTTCCATCAAAGAGCTTTCATAGCGCAATATTCACTATGGGTACTTTAGATAATTCTCCCACCTTAGTCTATGGGCGAGCATATGCAATAGTAAGGGAATAGTAAAGCTTCAGGAATACAGGGATTTCAACATTTCGGTAGCCCCTCGGCATTTAAATAGTTCTTCAATATAATTCCCGTGTCAAGGGCAGGTAACTCTCTTCCGGGATACCTATTGGGGGGGTTGCTGTTGGGCCCTCATTCCCTGAGTCAATCTCCAGACCCAGACCTCCATCCCCCTATCCCAGTTACCACACTCCCTTTACAGATAGCATATGCAGATTTCAGAGTGCAACTGTGTTGAGCCCTCACAGGCTGTCAGCTTACCACCTCACTGGCTCAGTCCTCAAAGCCTGTCAGTGTCCCTGCACTGTCTCGGCGGTCTTCCACCAACCTTTACTCTTCCAGTGACTCTGCCAGGGTACTGAAAAGGGAAGCGAGGGAGCTCAGGAATGCAGTTTTCTCCGACTGACAGGTAACATCTGTGTAGCAGGCGGAGAGCGGCGGCGCTGTTGTATCTCACGTCTCCGGCGCCTGTATCGGCTGTCTAATCCGCTCGGCTCTTCCGTTAGTGCTGTGCCTCAACGGCATTCAAATTAGCCGGCAGGTTCGCATGCCTCATGGTTTCCTCTCGCGGCGCCAAGCTCCATACAGCGGGAGACATCAGGAAGACGAGGGAGAGCGGGGAGGGTGCGAAGGGTACGGAGGATCGAGTTCCGAGGCCACGCCCCCTACGTCATGACGCTGCACCGCCCCGATCCTGATCTTCTCCTGACCCGACCTCTGGCTTGATCTTGGACTCCTGCTTTCTAACGTGTTTGACCCTCACCCTGCATCTGGACTTACCTGCTGTCTCCTGTGTTCGACCCCCGGCTTGTCTTGGATTATCCTTCTGTCTCAGCGTTCCTGGTACTTATCTTCTGATCTGGACTGTGTTTGACCCCTGGCCTGTCTCCTGGATTCTGTCTTTGCCTTACGGACTTGCTACCATTGCTTTTGGACCTTCCCACGGGACATCACCTCTCAGCTCTGCTCAAGCTACCTGCTGATCTGCTAGCAAGTGACTGTCCTACTAGTAGCTTGTGCCTCTTGGTGCAACCACTCTCTGTACCACTTTCAGGGGTGGTCTGCGCCGAGTCGCAACAGCGACCGCTCTCGGCATCTTGGCCTCGGTGAGTACATTTATATGATATGGGGAGTGACTAGGAGAACTGACTTCTTCTGTAGGATTAGTTGCCAGTACAAACTCTGGGGCCTCTGGCCTGAGAGTCCCATTATTATCTTCCTCCACTTCCAAAAAGACATCCCCATCTGCATCTGCATCTGCTGTAGGCTACAGCCAACTCATCCCCACTTTCTCCTCTTCATCTGTAAGGGGTGCCAGCTGAGATCTGGTTGTTGGCTTACTCACATCGGTGGGTGTGGATGGAAGTTCCTCCTCAGCCCTTATCCTCACTGCCTCAGTGAGAGGCAGAAGGTGATTCCGGTGCCAGGTCTTCACTGGTCCAGTGCTTCCTTCTAGCTTGATTTCATATACTGTGAGCCC
Source organism: Lithobates pipiens (assembly GCF_037356315.1). Classification (NCBI taxonomy): domain Eukaryota; kingdom Metazoa; phylum Chordata; class Amphibia; order Anura; family Ranidae; genus Lithobates; species Lithobates pipiens. The sequence continues at coordinate 689,685,258 of NW_027507903.1, read as the reverse complement.
TAGAAGTTTCCTAAACACAACATAAGGCTGCGATCTCAAGAGATCAGCCAGCTTATGCTCGCCTGTGATGCCTAAATTTCTCAGCAAAATCCGGTCACCTGGTTGAAGATCTTGGACTCTCACTTTCAGGTCAAAATTACTCTTGTTTCTGTTTTCTCTGGAGCTTGAAGTGGCATGGGCCTGCTCGTAAGCGATTTCAAGTTCCGCCTCAGCCTATTCACATACCCTCTATGAGAGGTCTCTGATGTGTGATCCAAGGAGGTTCCAAAAGCCAGATCCACTGGTAATCAGGCTTCATGGGCAAACATTAGCTGGTAGGGCAATTACCCAGTGGCATAATTTTAGGTGCTGTTGTAAGCATGGACCAGTGCAGTGATGTGCCTACTCCAGTGGGGTTTCTGCTCTGCAGTTAACATCCCCAACATATTCAGGAGAGTCCTGTTGAACCTTTCCAACTGAGGGTCCCCTTGTGGATAAGGAGTAGTCCTAGTCTTCTGGATACCTAGTGTAGCACTGTCCCCCGAAGGAGCTGATGATTTGAATTGGACCTGCACCCTACTGAGAAACCCCCCTTCTGAATGACTCTGTCCCATTGGAACACTTTTACTGAAAATATAGCACCAGCACAGTGATAGAGAGCACTGACACCAGCACCAAGATACAGAGCACTGACACCAGCACCGAGATAGAGAGCACTGACACCAGCACTGAGATAGAGAGCACTGACACCAGCACTGCGATAGAGAGCACTGACACCAGCACCGCGATAGAGAGCACTGACACCAGCACCATGATAGAGAGCACTGACACCAGCACGGAGATAGAGAGCACTGACACCAGCACTGTGATAGAGAGCACTGACACCAGCACCGTGATAGAGAGCATTGACACCAGCACCGAGATAGAGAGCACTGGCACCAGCACCGTGATAGAGAGCACTGACACCAGCACCGAGATAGAGAGCACTGACACCAGCACCATAATAGAGAGCACTGGCACCAGCACCGTGATAGAGAGCACTGACACCAGCACCAAGATACAGAGCACTGACACCAGCACCGAGATAGAGAGCACTGACACCAGCACCGAGATAGAGAGAACTGACACCAGCACCGTGATACAGAGCACTGACACCAGCACTGTGATACAGAGCACTGACACCAGCACCGTGATAGAGAGCACTGACACAACACCAGCACAGTGATAGAGAGCACTGACACCAGTACCGAGATAGAGAGCACTGACACCAGCACCGAGATAGAGAGCACTGACACCACACCAGCACCGTGATAGAGAGCACTGACACCAGCACCGTGATAGAGAGCACTGAGACCACATCAGCACTGAGATAGAGAGCACTGAGACCACACCAGCACCGAGATAGAGAGTACTGAGACCACACCAGCACCGAGATAGAGCACTGACACCAGCATAGATAGATAGAGAACACTGACAGCAACACTGATACCAGCAACTCTCTGCGGGACCCAAAAATATGACACTGCTCAACCTCTTCAAACAGGAGGGTACGGGCATATAGTACATTGAGCTTTTTTTGTACAAGGAAGTGAGCCAAAGGTAGAAAAAAGGTCCGTGTGCTTGATTAAATAAATCATTTATAGAGTTATGAATATACATGGTCTACTGTTTAATTCCTCCGAGATCCATGCCTCATTCATTTTTATAAATATAAGGTAGTCAACACTGTCGTGAGCTAGGCGAGTGCGCTTATCGGTCATGATCCCCCCTGCTGCGCTGAACGTCCTTTCGGACTGGACACTGGACGAGGGGCAAGCCAACAGTTCCATTGCAAATTGGGCAAGCTCTGGCCAGAGGTCAAGCCTGCCCACCCAGTAGTCCAGGGGTTCATCACTCCTCAGAGCATCCACACTGGCCATTAACCTGATGTAGTCGGACACCTGTCAGTCTAGGCGTTCCCTTATGCTGGATCGGGATGACACCTGTCGATGGGTCGGCTGAAAGAATGACCTCATATCAGAAGTTACCAACACATCTTCAAACCGCCCTCTTCTTGCAGGTGCTGTTGGATTGGTACCCGCAACTCTTTCTCTGGGAGTGGGAATTCCTCCTCTGCCAGCGCAAAAGCAGAAGCAAAAGCAGAATGCAGCATTTCTCGAAGCAAGGCCTGGAAGTGCTCCATTTTGACAGCCCTCTGTGACAGTGGTAACATTTACGCCATTTTGTGTTTGTACCGGGGGTCTAAGTATGTTGCCACCCAGTACTAGTCCTTGACCTTTATGCTTTTTATACGGGGGTCCCTGTTAAAACACTGGAGCCCCCATTTGCACTAAACTGGAAGCGTGTGGTGGCTGACTCCTGCTCATCATCCAGGATAATGTCGTCCTCCTCGTTCTCCTCTCCTCATCCACGCACAACAACAGGGATCCCAGAAAAGTTTAAAGCATGCTGTTCTTGCTCCTCTTCATCCACCCGGCACCATCCTCCTCTGATTCCTCTTCAGACTCCTGTTGTTGACTTGTCTCAGATAGAGTAGCCACCCCTGGGAATTCATCCAGCATTGCGACTTCCTCATCTTCCTGCTCCTCCACGGCTTGATCAATGACACGACGCAAAGCACGCTCCATAAAGAAGGCATAAGGTACCATGTCACTGATTGTGCCATGGCTGCGGCTGACCAGTTTGATGATATCATCAAATGGCCACAGAAGTCTGCATGCGTCGTGCATGAGCAGCCACTGGTGCGGTGAAAAAAACCAAGCTCCCAGAACCTGTTCTGCCGCAGAGTTCGTACAGGTAGTCGTTAACTGCACACTTCTGCTGGAGCAGCCTATCAAGCATATAGAAGGTTGAGTTCCATCACGTCGGGCAATCGCAAATAAGACGTATGACCGGCAGATTGTGTCGCTGCTGAATGTCAGCAAGGCGAACCATGGGTTTGTAAGAACCTCTGAAATGGCCCGAGATTTTCCTTGCCTGTCGCAAGATGTCCTGGATCCCAGGATATTGGACAACAAATCACTGCACGACCAAGTTTAAGATGTGTGCCATGCATGGCATGTGTGTAATTTTGCCCTGTTTCAATGCGCTAAGCAGATTGGCACCGTTGTCACACACCACTTTACCAACTGTCAAATTGAGCGGTGTTAGCCACTGATCTGCCTGTGAACGCAAAGCTGAAAGGAGTGCAGGGCAAGTGTGGCTCTTGGCTTCCAAGCACAACAGACGCAGCACAGCATGGCAACGTTTCACTTGGCATGTCGAATAGGTTCTGGGGATCTTAGGCGGCGCAGCGGAAGAGACACTAGCAGCAGAAAAGGAGGAGTCAGCTGAGGAGGAGAGGGAGGAGGATGGAGTAGGAGGAGGAGAAGAAGAGGTAGACCTGCATGCAATCCGTGGCGGTAAAACCAAATCTACATGGGTGCCATGGGTTACATGCTTGACGGCCATCAGAAGGTTCACCCAGTGGGCAGTCAAAGTTATATACCTTCCCTGCCGTGTTTGCTAGACCACGTGTCTGTGGTCAGAAGTATCTTGGCACCGACACTGTGTGCCAGAAATACATTCACTTGCCGCTGAACATGGCCATATAGCTCTGGGATGCCCTTCTGTGAGAAATACTTCCTTCCTGGGACCTTCCATTGTGGTGTTCCAATGGCCACAAATTTTTGAAAGGCCTCCGAGTCCACCAGTCTATATGGCAGTAGTTGGCAGGCTATCAGTTCTGACAAGCCAGCCGTCAACCATTGGGCAAGAGGGTTATCCGGCGTCATAATTTTTTTACACTCGAACATTTGGCCCACGGCCAAACGTTTTTTCCAGAAAAACGTGAGGACGGCATGATGGAAGGTGGAGTGGAGGAGAGTTGTGAGGAGAGAGTAGAAGATGAGGCTGGACGGTGGGAGCCTGGAGTGTGGCTTTGTGGGTTCCATTGCTCCCACTGGGCTCGGTGATGGCAGCTCATGTGCCTTCTTAAGGCGGTTGTCCCTAGGTGAGTGTTGGGCTTACCACGACTTATGCGTTGACTGCAAAGATTGCAGATGGCAACACTATTGTCAGCAGCAGACACGTTAAAAAAAGCCCACACTGCAGAGCCATGTGGCGGCGTCCTGGGACCGCCAGATGTGACCATACATGGTTGATGCCTCGCTCCTGATACATTTGCAGTCTGCTTTGTCCCTCCTGTGCAATCTAAGTTCCGCCTGCTTCTCCTCCCTATCTGCTGGTCCATATCTCCCTCTGAACTCCCCTCCTCTTCCTCTCTTGTGGGCACCCACGTGACATCACTAGACACATCATCATCAATGTCACCTTCCCCACCTCTATAATTAGAGATCTCGGAGTAGGCAGCAACACCGGTGACCAACCTCCTCCTTGGGCTGATCTGGGTACTGTCGTCAGACTGCTGAGTGGCGGTTGTTGCTACCTTCTCTTCCTGATCCAATTGCAAGAATGGCTGGGCATCGGAAATGTCTTGTGATGGATCCAAAAATAATTCATCTGACTAAAGCGGAAGGTATATGGTGGTGGCGGTGTTGGTGGTAGTGTCTTTGGGGGTGCACACAGCAGAGAGTGAAGAAGAGGGTGCAGAAGAGTAAGGCTGAGTGCGTCCTTTGATGTAATCGCACGCACCTTCTGCAATTTGCCAATTTGGCTCAAGCCTGTTGCTCCTGCCCTATCCCTACCACCCCTTTCAGAAGGGCCTGCCTCTTCCTCTGCCTGTCATTTTTTAAATGACCCTGTGACAAAAATTTCTAGAGAAGTGCATGTATGTGGATGAAGGTACATAACACCCCGCTTCAATCTGTCATTTTTGGGGGCCACTGGTCTATCCCACCAGTTATAATACTTTTTTTAAAATTGTGTTTGTCACTCTTTGTAGTATCGCTGCAGAACCACTCAGCAGTCACAATGCTGCACAGTGGAAATGCACTATACTATGCTTTCTATATGTGCAAGTATTTTATACGTGTATTACACCCCTATATACTGCACACCAAATAGAACACCTTTACCTGTCCTTAAAAGGACCTTTGTAGACCTAATAGTAGCTAGTAGACAAGTGCATTTCGTTTAGTTCCGAATCGAAATTCGGACGAATTTTTATTATTCGAACATTCGGATGCATCCGAACTACCGAATTACAATGCTAACGAATTCAACTGAATTCGGACGAAATTCAAATCAAATTAGAAAAATGACCCGAATTTGGAGCCACATATCTCGGGGCCACTTGTAGCTAGAAACCCCAAATTTGGTATGCAAACACAGTAGAACTAGCACTCCAAATGTGGGGTTTCTAGCTCCAAATAACCCTGGGTTATGAGGCCCCAAATCGGGTCGCAAAATGTAAAGCACTTTTCTGCAGCAGAGAATGACATTTTGCGACCCGACTTTGGGGCCACATATCTTGGGATCACTTATAGCTAGAAACACCAAATTTGGTATGCAAACACAATAGAACTAGCACTACAATGTCTCCAAATTCTATCACCAAGTGACCCCGAGATACATGGCCCTACAGTCGGGTCACAAAATATTTTTCGAATGCGGTTGAAATAATTTCGAATCATGTTGAAATCATTTCGAATCCGGTAGAAATATTTTTGAATTTGGCTGAAATATTTTCGAATGCGACCAATTTTTCAAATTCGGTAGAAAACTAAACAAAATCTGAAAACAAATTTTATGAATATAACTAAACTAAATTAATTAATGAACTAATTAAAACGAAACAAAATTAAACAAATTTTTTCCTTTTGCACATGTCTAGTAGCTAGCTAGTAGCTAGTGAATTGCAGACTGTCCCTGCTCCAAAAACCAAACTGTCCCTCCCTACACTGAGAAACGACAGCTGCAGAATTGGTCAGCAGCACAGCATACTGTACACCTATAACAGGACCTTTGTGGACCTAGTAGCTAGTGATTTGCAGACTGTCCCTGCTCCAAACACCAGACTGTCCCTCAGCCCCTACACTGATAAAAGACAGCTGCAGAATCAGTCAGCACTCAGCAGTCAAGTATAATAGGCTTTCTATATTTGAAAGAAAGTATATTATACGTGTACAACCCTATATACTGTACACCTATACCAGTCCTTAAAAGGGCTTTTGTGGACCTAATAGCTAGTGATTTGTGTCACTACAGTCTGTCCCTGCTCCACACAGCAACCTCTCCCTAAACTGATAAAAGACAGAATGTAAAATGGCCGCCAGATCAGGTCTATTTATAAGGTAGGGGGAATGTCCAATTGTCCATGTGCTGAAATGTCTCAATTGGCTGTCCTGTACCCCACGATGGATGTGTCATCATGGGTCAAAGTTCTTTCACAATGTAAACCATATTTCCGCCGTGCGAACAGCGCCAGAAGTCCGCCGGTTTGGCGAATTGTGAACGCGCAAAATTCGCAGCGAACTGACCACCGGGCGAACCGCAAGGCCATCCCTAGTTCTGAATGACCCTCATAGTTTTATGGGTTGTAAATGACAGACCTTCATCCAATTCTGATCTTCTCTGATTGGACACCTAGGCAGCCAATCATTATCCACATAAGGGAAAAAATCCTTCTTATTGGTTACATTCATCTGACTACAATTGAGTTTATTATTGTTTGTACTCCTTCCAGGTGATGTCATCTCGGGTTATCTCCTGATGTCATGGGGAACTTATACTCCAAATTCTGCTGCTCACGAGGTATGACTGCTGATCCTGTCAATCCTTTACAATGTTTTACTCCATCTCACATCTCCAGAGATTGGAATTAGATGATAGGACATCTTATGTCTCCATAGTCTGGACATTTCCTGTAGACATCTGGTCAGTCCACCCATTAGAAGAGTTCAGGAGCTTTTCATCAAATCCACCATCACATTCCCATCTCTTCAGATTTTATTTATCATTGATGGAAATGATCTTCTGAGATGGTCCAGTGATCCATAATGACTGGAGGTCCCCAATTTTATGGCTATTTGTGTAGTGGTCGGAGGAATCCTTTGTCTATAATCCTAAGGAGAAAACAGCCCTGTGTCACATGACACATACTGCTGGGAGATTTGGGGGTAATCGGAGTTCTTAGTTAGCACTGATCAGACACATCATTATTCATGGGGGAATGTTATTTAAAGGTTTTATACATATATTGTTTTAGTTGGTTAGCACTCTCGCCTAGCAGTAAGAAGGGTCGCTGGTTCAAATCCCAACCACGATACTACCTGCCTGGAGTTTGCATGTTCTCCCTGTGCCCGCGTGGGTTTTCTCCGGGTACTCCGGTTTTCTCCCACACTCACACAAATTATATGGTTATTTGTGTAGTGGTCGGGGGAATTCTTTTTCTATAATCCTAAGGAGAAAACAGCCCCGTGTCACATGACACATACTGCTGGGAGATTTGGGGGTAATCAGAGTTCTTAGTTCACACTGATCAGACACATCATTATTCAGGGGGGAGGTTTTTAAATGAATTATAGTTTTTTAGTTTTACTATGAAACAATCAATAAACATGATGTTTAAAATGGTCACCCCTACATCTACATTACGAGGTCTATATATGAAAATATAAGCTATGAATTTGTATAATTTGCGCAGCCGTCAATAATTAATCCCCGTAATGTGTCTGATAGGTTTACTTCCTATGATCATCAGCTTCATCTTGTGGCCATGATACAGTATTTTCTTGAAATTCCTCAACAGTAAGATATGGCTTTATGGCCACTAGATGGAGCTGATGATTATAGAAAATAAACATATCAGACACATTATGGGGATTATTCACTAAGGTGATTTTTTTTTGTATAAATAGACACCTAGGTGTTTGCACTAGACAGGTGCGGTTCATTTCATTCTGAATCAAAATTTGAACACCACATTTTTATTATTCAGTAATCGGATGTATCTGAATTACCAAATTACAATGGTAACACATTTAAACAAATCTGAAATAATGAATCAAAATTCGGGCAAAATTTGATTAGAAAACAAACTCAAATCAAATTTAAAACAAATTTGAATGAAAATCAAATTATAAAAAAATAGAAATCAATTTTCTAAAAAGATTGCAATAAAATGGAATACAAAATCATAAAGCAATAGAGTAAAAATGAAAAAAAAATACTAAAGAATAGAATAGAATAGACTATGACTGTCTTCCAAAATTCAAATACAATAGATCAGAATAGAATTCAAAACAAAAACGTGTATGGGAACCCTGGGCCCGATACATTGGGGTTCTCCTTAAACCAGGACCCAATCATACACACTGATGACTTTCCAGAAGTTAGCCCCCTCACACCCTTGAGCTCTCCTTACCTCTATGACCCCCTCTTTCTCCCCCTCCTATCTCCACTCCTACCTTTCTATCTCTTGCTCTCTATTTATTTACTATCTCTGTTTCCACCCTTCCTTAAGGTGCCTGCTGGTGGGAAGGCTGGATGTGCAGGTAACAAAGATTACGCACTTGCTTATCACTGGCACATATTGTTAATGTGTGCCACATTTCATTTAGTCAGATGTCCTTCAGGCAGACCCAATTTTGTTCATGAGGACAATGTTCATACCAGGATCTCAAAAGAGGTTTTATCTTGTTTATTCATTTATATTTTTTTTATTTTTACTTTTTTCTTTAAATTGTTAAACCCGATTAGTGCACATTGAATTCCTAATTACCTGATGGCTGAGGGGGGCTTGAGGCCCTGACACAGTCTGAACCCATTCGGGGTGTCGAGGTTTCTGGTCCTCTGGTGGGTTATTAACTCAACTGTCTTTGTGCATTAATTCTCCTTAACCACTTCAGCCCTGGACCAATTTGCAGCCAAAGGACCAGGCCCTTTTTGCGATTCGGCACTGCGTCGCTTTAACTGACAATTGCGCGGTCGTGCGACGTGGCTCCCAAACAAAATTGGCGTCCTTTTTTTCCCACAAATAGAGCTTTCTTTTGGTGGTATTTGATCACCTCTGCGGTTTTTATTTTTTGCACTATAAACAAAAATAGAGCGACAATTTTGAAAAAAAGCAATATTTTTAACTTTTTGCTATAATAAATATCCCCATAAAATATATAAAAAAACGTTTTTTTCCCTCAGTTTAGGCCGATACGTATTCTTCTACATATTTTTTTTGTAAAAAAAATTGCAATTAGCGATTATTGATTGGTTTGCGCAAAAGTTATAGCATTTACAAAATAGGGGATAGTTTTATGGCATTTTTATTATTTTTTTTTTTACTAGTAATTAGGGATGAGCTTCGTGTTCGAGTCGAACACATGTTCGACTCGAACATCGGTCGTTCGTGCGTTCGCCGAATTCCGAACGTTTGGGCCGTTCGCGGCAAAATTCGTGTGGCCCACAATGCATTGCGATGGCGCAATGCATTGCTGTCTCACGATTGGCCAAGCATGCACTGTGACCCCGCATGCTTGGCCAATCGCAGCGCCAGTAGCGGGAAGAGCAATGGTTGGCCACAGGCATCCTGCCTGTGGCCAATCATAGCTCAGACAGTGTAGTGCACGCCCCACACTATATAAAGCTGCCTTTCAGGCGGCCTCGTGTAGTGTTTGTTAGCATCTGAAGCAGTGGGTGTTCTGTGTACCTTCAACACAGTTACACACCAATCGTTTTTGGCTGATTTACTATTTTGCTCTTGTGTAGTGGTTACTGTCTGTGCCCTGACCGCAGTATACACCACTATATTCACCTCACCTATATAGCTAGTGATCTAGCTTTAATAATAGAGCTTGCAGTCAGTAGTGTTAGTGCGTGCTGTCTGCGTGCTCTGTACCCAGTACATACCACTATATACACCTACATAGCTGTTCTCTATTTGAGCCCGATTGTCATTTGCTGGAGTTATTGGAAGTTGTGTGTGCCTCCAGCACAGCACAGTATACAGCTGTATATACCCCTTTAACTCTGCTGTTTTCTTGTTATTGTCTGCGTGCCCTGACCACAGTATACACCGTGATATTCACCTCACCTATATAGCTAGTGGTCCATCTTTAACAATAGAGCTTGCAGTCAGCAGTGTCACTCAGGAGATAGTGCGTGCTGTGTGCCTGCTCTGTACCCAGTACATACCACTATTATCCACCTACATAGCTGTTCTCTATTTGGGCCCGATTGACATCTGCTGGAGTTATTGGAAGTTGTGTGTGCTTCCAGCACAGCACAGTATACATCTGTATATACCCCTTTAACTCTGCTGTTTTCTGGTTATTGTCTGCGTGCCCTGACCGCAGTATACACCGTGATATTCACCTCACCTATATAGCTAGTGGTCCATCTTTAACAATAGAGCTTGCAGTCAGCAGTGTCACTCAGGAGATAGTGCGTGCTGTGTGCCTGCTCTGTACCCAGTACATACCGCTATTATCCACCTACATAGCTGTTCTGTATTTGGGCCCGATTGGCATCTGCTGGAGTTATTGGAAGTTGTGTGTGCTTCCAGCACAGCACAGTATACATCTGTATATACCCCTTTAACTCTGCTGTTCTATAAAAAAGGCATCTGCAGGAGTTAGTGGGTGTTGTGTGCCTCCAGCACAATATAAACTACCCAACTAGTGTTTTACCCAACTCCCTTCAGGCCATTACCATGTCTGGAAGGCCAGCAAGGAGAGGCAGACAGGCGCGAGCCGATAAAAGAGGGCAAGCAGGCTCTGTGTCTAGAGACAACAGTGCTGGTCGGGGACGCGGTGCATTGTCATCAGCACGTGGCCATGGGACATGCTTGTCCTTCTTTTCTGCAGCTGGACATGTTGAACCGCAACATGCCAACGACTTGGTAGAGTGGATGACCAAGCCCTCTTCATCCTCCTCATCCTCTCTCACCCAGTCTCAGGGTAGTAGAAAAGCAGCTGCCAACACATCGTCGTCCCTCCTCTCAATGTCATCATCAGTGACTCCTTCCCTAGACCCACCACGTCCTCCTGAGGAGTCTCCTGAACTCTTTGAGCACAGTGTTGGGTACATGCTCCAGGAGGATGCCCAGTGTTTGGTGGGCTCTGATGATGACACTCAGCTAGAGGAAGGCAGTAGCGTGAGCACAGAGAGAGGGGATGCTCAAGAAGGGCAGCAATCTGGCAGTAATGTTCCACAAGCTGCAGCATACTGCCAGGTTTGCTACAGCGATGAAGAGGGAGGGGATGATGAGGGCACTGACTCCACGTGGGTGCCTGGAAGGAGGGAGGAGGAGGAGGAGGAGGAGGAGGCACATGTCCAACGAGGCAGGATGCCCTCCGGGGGCCAGCTTAGGGGCAGCACACCGACTGAATCACACCGCAGAGCTCCGCCTGCGCAGAGCGCTTCCTCTGCGCGTTATTCTAAAAGTTCTTTGGTGTGGGCCTTTTTTGAGACGAGTGCATCAGATCGCACCGCTGCTATTTGCAACATATGTCTCAAGCGTATCTCACGTGGCCAAAACATCAGCCGCTTGGGCACCACATGCTTGACCAGACATATGTTGACCTGCCATGCAGCTCGTTGGCAAGCATACCTCAAAGACCCACACCAAAGAACAAAGCGGACCTCTCCTTGCTCCTCATCAGCTGGCATCTCCAACCCCACTAGACCTTCAGTCCTCTCTGAAACCTGCTCTGAGAGGAATGAAGGTGTAGAATTAGGTGTGTCACAGCCAAGTGCTTCCGGGAACTCTGCTAGTGGTACATCCACGTCCGATTATAGCAGACAAATGTCCCTGCCCCAGCTGCTGGACCGGCGGAAGAAATTTACTCCCAGCCATCCACATGCCCAGCGGTTGAATGCTAGCTTGGCTAAATTGCTAGCACTTCAACTGCTGCCTTTTCAGTTGGTAGATTCGGCCCCCTTCCGTGAGTTTGTACAATGTGCGGTTCCTCAGTGGCAGGTCCCCAAACGCCACTTTTTCTCACGGAAGGCAATTCCGGCTCTCTACCGGCATGTGGAAGGCAATGTCCTTGCCTCGCTGGACAGGGCGGTCAGCGGTAAGGTGCATATTACCGCTGACTCATGGTCCAGCAGGCATGGACAGGGACGTTACCTGTCTTTCACGGCCCATTGGGTCACTCTTCTGGCTGCTGGGAAGGATGCAGGACAAGGTGCAGTAGTATTGGAGGTTGTTCCGCCACCACGCCTCCAAAATGCTACTATTGGTTGTGACACACCTCTCTCCTCCACCCCCTCCTCTTCTTCTTCCTCCACGGCCTCTTCCAGTGCTCTGTCCTCAGAACCAGCGGTGCTCCGTAGGCGTTGCAGGGGCTACGCAAGTACGCAGGCAAAACGATGCCATGCCGTGCTTGCGCTGGTTTGTTTGGGGGACAGGAGCCACACTGGGGCGGATGTTTTGTCAGCTCTGCAGGGGCAGGCCGAGAGGTGGTTGACGCCACGCCAGCGTAAGCCAGGAATGGTGGTTTGCGACAATGGCACCAACCTCCTCTCCGCCCTCCGACAGGGACAACTGACCCATGTGCCCTGTGTAGCTCACGTCCTTAACCTGGTGGTGCAGCGGTTCTTGGGCAGGTACCCCGGCTTACAGGATGTCCTGAAACAGGCCAGGAGAGTCTGTGTGCATTTCCGCCGATCATTTAATGCCTGTGCTCGGCTGGCTGAGCTCCAAAAGGAGTTGAACCTGCCCAAGAACCGCCTTATATGTGACATGCCCACCAGATGGAACTCAACATTGGCCATGCTGCAGCGGCTGCACACGCAGCAGAGGGCCATCAATGAGTACCTGTGCGACTACGGCACCAGGACAGGGTCAGGAGAGCTTGGTTTTTTCTCACCACGCCAGTGGGGCATGATCAGGGATGCATGCACTGTCCTGTCACCGTTTGAGGAGGCCACAAGGATGGTGAGCAGTGACAGTGCATGCATCAGTGACACTATACCTCTTGTCCACCTCTTGGAGCATACGCTGCGTGGAATAATGGACAGGGCACTTGAGGCAGAACAGAGGCAGGAAGAGGAGGACTTCCTTGCCTCTCAAGGCCCCCTTTATCCAGACAGTGTTCCTGCTGTGCCACCCATCACACAGGAAGAGGGTGAGGAGGAGGAAGAGGAGGAGGAGGATGATTGTGTCAGCATGGAGGTGGAGGCTGGCACTCAGCATCAGCAGCAGCAGTCTTATAGGGATGATTTACAGTCCCAAGAAACACGTGGACTTGTACGTGGCTGGGAGGAGGTAGCTGCGGATCATGTTGTCCTTAGTGACCCAGAGGACTCCGGACCGAATGCCTCAGCTAACCTACGCTGCATGGCCTCCCTGATCCTGCAAAGCCTGCGGAAGGATCCTCGTATTCTTCGGATCAAGGAGAGGGACCATTACTGGCTGGCCACTCTCCTTGATCCACGGTACAAGGGTAAGGTTGCCGACCTTATCTTGCCATCACAGAGGGAGCAGAGGATGAGACATCTCCGGGAGGCCTTGCAGAAAGCTCTGTGCAACGCGTTCCCAGAGACTGGGAGGTCACAAACTCCTGGTCCTGGACAACGTGTTGCTGAGGCATCAGTCAGAAGGAGCGGTGGAGAAGGTGGCCGTCTGACTGATGCGTTCAGACAATTTTTTAGTCCGCAGCCCCAAGGTATGATTGGTTCCAGCACCCATCGCCAGCGTCTAATTTACATGGTGCAGGAATACCTAGGGGCAAGGTCAGACTTGGACACCTTTCCCACTGAAAATCCTCTGGCTTACTGGGTCTTGAGGATGGATCACTGGCCAGAGCTTGCACAGTATGCAATTGAGCTACTGGCCTGTCCTGCATCCAGCGTTCTTTCGGAACGCACCTTCAGTGCTGCTGGTGGCTTCGTTACCGATCACAGGGTGCGCCTGTCCACCGAATCAGTTGATCGACTGACCTTCATCAAGATGAATCAGTCTTGGATCACCCACAGCTACCAAGCACCTGAAGCTGATGTAACCGAATAATTTTTTTTTAAATACCACATCCCTTCAAGACTGCCTATGCTGATGCTGAGTGACTGTCCTGTTATGTTGATTGTCTATCCTCTTCCTCCTCCGCTGATATGTTGGAAGAACATTTTTGGTTCTGGGTGATGCCAGCAGCCCAATTTTTCTGCCCCTGTTTAACAGGGGCGTTTAAGTACAATTTTTGATGCAATGCTTTGCAGCAGGGCTAATTCCTGCAAAAAAACTAGAGTATATGGCAGAGGTTGCAGTGTGATGGCACCAGTGCCTAAGGCCCAATTTTTCTGCCCCTGTTTAACAGGGGCATTTAAGTACAATTTTTGATGCAATGCTTTGCAGCAGGGCAAATTCCTGCAAAAAAACTAGAGTATATGGCAGAGGTTGGAGTGTGATGGCACCAGTGCCTAAGGCCCAATTTTTCTGCCCCTGTTTAACAGGGGCGTTTAAGTACAATTTTTGATGCAATGCTTTGCAGCAGGGCTAATTCCTGCAAAAAAACTAGAGTGTATGGCAGAGGTTGCAGTGTGATGGCACCAGTGCCTAAGGCCCAATTTTTCTGCCCCTGTTTAACAGGGGCGTTTAAGTACAATTTTTGATGCAATGCTTTGCAGCAGGGCTAATTCCTGCAAAAAAACTAGAGTATATGGCAGAGGTTGCAGTGTGATGGCACCAGTGCCTAAGGCCCAATTTTTCTGCCCCTGTTTAACAGGGGCGTTTAAGTAAAATTTTTGATGCAATGCTTTGCAGCAGGACTAATTCCTGCAATAAAACTAGAGTGTATGGCAGAGGTTGCAGTGTGATGGCACCAGTGCCTAAGGCCCAATTTTTCTGCCCCTGTTTAACAGGGGCGTTTAAGTAAAATTTTTGATGCAATGCTTTGCAGCAGGACTAATTCCTGCAATAAAAGGCATGGTTGCAGTATGGCAGAGGTTGCAGTGTGATGGCACCAGTGCCTAAGGCCCAATTTTTCTGCCCCTGTTTAACAGGGACATGTAATTACAATTCTTGTTATAATATTTCACAGGAGGGCCCCTTCCTGTGCCCACCCAGAGTAACTGTGAGGACTTATAGTGTTGTGGCACCAGCACCACAACCACCAAAGGTCAATTTTTCTACCACTGTTCAACAATGGCATGTAATTACAATTCTTGATATAATCGTTCACAGCAGGGCGCTCCAGCGGCCACCAAGAGTCACTTTGAGGGCTTACAATGTTGTTGCAAAACCAACACCTTGTTCCGCCATTTCTGCATAGCATATAGGGCAAGCCCCTACTTTCAAACATCCAATTTACAAACATCTCCTACTTGCAAACGGAAGGAGACAACAGCAAGTGAGATGAAAAAAGATGGACGACAAAACAAATTATACAGGGGTGATAACCCTTCCCTATGTTTTCCAAAAAGCTTAAAGATATTTTTTTTGACTGGAGCTACACTTTAAAAATGTACCGGTTGAAAATGACAAACAGATTCAACTTAACACAACAAACCTACACAGTCCCTGTCTTGTTTGCACCGCCTGTATACTGCTGTTCTGAGTATATAGGGCCTGGGGGCCACACGCATTTCCTTTTTTTAATATGGGTACGGGGTTCCCCTTAATATGCGTACAAGACCCAAATAGGCTGGTAATGGGCAGGGAGGGCTACCCATGCCATTTTTCTGAATGATTTTCAACCATATTGCAGGAACCAGATATAACATTAAAACCGCAAGCAGTTTTAAATGGTGTTATTTCCGTTTAATGTCATTTTGTGCAGGGACTGTTCTAAACACGGGAAACACATGGCACTTCACAGGCATACTATAGACACCCCCCAGGCACCATATTTAAAGGAATATTTCACTTTTTTTTTTCACTTTAATCGTCATTAAAATCAGTGCTCCCGCCAAAACGGTAGTTTTTAAAACTTTTTTTTGCAGTGACCCATGTCCCCTGAGGCAGGAGGCAGATCGCCAAACCCTTTTTAGCACACTATCTTGCATATTAGCCGTTAAAATTAGCACTTTCCAATTCGAACGTTCGAGTCCCATAGACTTCAATGGGGTTCTAACGTTCGTGCCGAACGCGGGGGTCGTTCGCAAGTTCTGGTGCGAACCGAACCGGGGGGTGTTCGGCTCATCCCTACTAGTAATGGCAGCAATCAGCAATTTTTATTGTGACTGTGACATTATGGTGGACACATCAGACATTTTTGACACATTTATGGGACCATTGTCATTTATACAACAATCAGTGCTATTTAAATGCACTGATTCCTGTGTAAATGACAATGGCAGTGAAGGAGTTAACCACTAGGGGAAGTGTAGGTGTTATGTATGACGTTATGTTTATTTTTTATTGTAGAGGGTGTGGCCTGGCATGTGACATCACTGATCGTCTTTCCCTATAAAAGGGAACAGACGATCTGTGACAGGCTCAGTAGGAAGCACGGGGAGAGGTTTGTTTACACAGACCTCTCCCCGTTCTTCAGCTCTGTGACCTGATCGCAGGACACCAGCAGAACCGATTGGGTCCGCTGGTCCTGCGGCCACGGTCACAGAGCTCAGGACCGGGTCAGGAACGTGGCACTGGCGGCACACTCCTAACCCACGGCTGGGCACTTAAAAAGCAACATACAGGTACGTGCTTGTGCCCAGCCATGCCATTCTGCTGACGTATATGTGCAGGAGGCGGTCCTTAACCAATTAATGTTCATAACTCCCTCAATGATATCTTCTGATTTCACAGTTGATATGTCCAAGTGCTTTTTATTCCCAGTAATTTATCTGGATAACCGTTGTTAATATGTATGTTAATATTTACCCTTTTCAGACTCCCCTGCGAGGGAGAACTTTTGTTACAACAATTTTTATCATTCAATAAAAATTTTAAAAAACTTAAAAAAAAAGAATCCAAAACAATGGAATCCAAAATAACAGAATAGAAAAGAAAATAATGGAATAGAATAGAATAAAATATAAGGAATATAACCACCTTCAGCAATTAAAATTTTCAAAAATGTGCGATAAAAATAGTAAAAAAAAAAAAAGTGTGGGGTTCCCCCAAAATCCAGGCTAGACCCTTATCCAAGCATGCAGCCTGGCAGATCAGGAAAGAGGGGGCGCTTGGTCGCCTCCCCCAAATAATACCAGACCACGTCACATGCCCTCAACATGGGGGAGATGGGTGCTTTGGGGCAGGGGGGCTCTGTATCCACCACAAAGCACCTTCTCCCCATGTTGATGGGGACAAGGGTCTCTTCCTGACAACCCTGGGCTGTGGTTGTTGGGGTCTGTGAGAAAAGGGCTTATTGAATCCTGGCAGCCCTCTTTAACAAGGGGGGGCCCCCCAGATCCCACCCCCCATGTAAATGAGTATTGGGTACATTGTACCCTTACCCATTCACCAAAAATGTGTCAAAAAGTCATAAAAATAAAGAGACAGGTTTTTGATAATTCCTTTATTAAAAAATAAAAAAATTGTGTCCCCTGATGTAAATCCATCATCAATCACATCACCCCTGACCCGAAAAAAACAAAAACACTCCACCCACCGTGAAGGCAACACACTGAAAGGCTGGCTTGCCGTTTGATATTTCTTATATAGGCGATATCACCTGGTGCCACCACCCCCCTTGTGACATCACCAACCAGTGCATGCTGTGTCAGTGATGTTGCATAGGGACAGTGCCACCTGCTGACGTTGCCAGATGGCCCCGCCGATATCTACAGAGAGTATGCCTTCAGGACGGGCAGAGAGATTTTTTCTTTTTTAGGTCGGCAGTGCAGTGGGTGGCATGATTGACTATGGATTTACATCGGGGAAATTATTTTTTTTTAATAAAGGAATTGTCAAAAAAGATCTCTGTGTTTTTATTACTTCTTGACAATTTTTTGGTGAATGCGTAGGATAGTACCCCATACTCATTCACATGGGGGGCTGGGATCCTGCCCACAGCCCCCCATAATCACAGCCCAGGTTTGTAGGGAAGAGACCCTTGCCCCCATCAACAGACCCTGCTACCCCAAAGCACCCCATATTAAAGGCACGTGGCCTTGAATGGTTCGGGGGCACTTGCTCATCTCCTCCTTTCCTGACCTGCCAGGCTGCATGCTCAGATAAGGGTCTGCTATGGATTTTGGAGGAGACTCCACACCCAAAAATTTTGGCATGGGGTTCCCCTTAAAATCCATACCAGATCCTTTGGTCTGGTATGGACTAAGGAGGGGGGCCCCATGCTGTTTTTTTTTTCTTTCTTTTTTTCAACCACTTGCCCACTGGGCACTTAAACCATCAGACCAGGAATGGACTGGCCATCGGGACTACCGGGAGTTTCCCGGTGGGCTGATGGCTCAGTGGGTCAGTTTACAGTGACAGCCCTAGTCTCTGCGCTCCGCTGCTTATGAGAGTATAAGTGAGGACCTGCTCTGCTCCTCCCACACATCCACAGCCAATCAGCAGGTAGTGTAACCCTCCCCAGCCTGCCACATGAATACACAGGTGCTGGAGCGGGGCTGAATGGGGGCACGAGAAAGGAGAAACACACAGTATCTGAAGCCGATGAGATACAAGAAGGTATGACCACAGCTGCAGCATAACCAGTCCTGCAGCACACAGAGCACTAGCTGAATGGGAACACGATGGTGGAACTCGGGAGCAATGTCACATGTACACTGGCTGCAGTGTCTTCCAGAAATATATGCCTTCAGGCAGTGTGCAGGTTACTGATCTGTCCTCTCTTCTCCCTCTTGTCTTGCTCTGTACTTTTTTTTAATATCTGTCTTTCCTGCACACTGATGAGATCTGCTCAGCATTCTCTGTCCAGTGACAGTGTGACACGTGGCTGGCTGTTGACCATTTCCGCTTCTTTTCAGTTATTTAGTCAGTGCTCTGTGTGTGCTGCATGGTCTGTGATGTTTTTTGGAAGGATTTACTGCTAGTTCAGGCTAGAAGATTCACAGACCCCTTAACTGTCTATTGTCCTCCACTAATCCTGACCAGTTCACTGTTTGTAAGACAGTTTGTATTTTGGAAATTGGATGGGCTGCTGTCTTCTGTCACATGGATGTACTTTCAAAGGAAGATTACTGACTTGATCTTGCAGAGCTGGTTTAAACAGAGTGGAGCAACCCTGTGATACATTACACTTTTACACCGGGTTCAGCCATAAGTGCAGTTTCTGACTATCTCCTGTATTATGTCTGCAGTCTCTGACGATCTCCTTTTCTATGTCTGCAGTCTCTAACCCTCTCTTGTATCATGTCTGCCGTCTCTAATCATCTCCTGTATCATGTCTGCAGTCTCTGACCTACTCATGTATCATGTCTGCAATTTGACCATCTCCTGTATCATGTCTGCAGTCTCTGACCATCTCATGTATCATGTCTGCAGTCTGACCATCTCATGTATCATGTCTGCAGTCTCTGACCATCTCATGTATCATGTCTGCAGTCTCTGACCATCTCATGTATCATGTCTGCAGTCTGACCATCTCATGTATCATGTCTGCAGTCTCTGACCATCTCATGTATCATGTCTGCAGTCTCTGAAAATCTCCTGCAGTATATCTACAGTATCTGATCATCTCCTGTAGTATGTGTTCAGTCTCTGACCCTCTCCTGTACTATGTTTGCAGTCTATGACCATCTCCTGTACCATGTCCCCAGTCTCTGACCATCTCCTGTACTATGTCTGCAGTCTCTGATCATCTCCTGTAGTATGTCTTCAGTCCCTGATCATCTCCTGTACTATGTCTGCAGTCTCTGACCATCTCCTGTACTATGTCTGCAGTCTCTGACCATCTCCTGTACTATGTCTCCAGTCTCTGACCATCTCCTGTACCATGTCTGCAGTCTCTGACCATCTCCTGTACTATGTCTACAGTCTCTGATCATCTCCTGAACTATGTCTGCAGTCTCTGACCATCTCCTGTGCCATGTCCCCAGTCTCTGACCATCTCCTGTATCATGTCTGCAATTTGACCATCTCATGTATCATGTCTGCAGTCTCTGACCATCTCATGTATCATGCCTGCACTCTGACCATCTCCTGTACCATGTCTGCAGTCTCTGCACTCTGACAATCTCCTGTACCATCTCCTGTACTATGTCTGCAGTCTCTGACCATCTCCTGTGCCATGTCCCCAGTCTCTGACCATCTCCTGTACCATGTCTGCAGTCTCTGACCATCTCCTGTACCATGTCCCCAGTCTCTGACCATCTCCAGTACTATGTCTGCAGTCTCTGATCATCTCCTTTTAATTAAGAAAAAGGAAAAAATAAAAAGAAAAGCAGATATGTCCACAAATAAAGGGTTAAATTAATTCTACCCCTATTGAATCGTTATTTAAGGTATTGGCGCCGTAACCGAATAGCATATACAAAAAGGGGGGGGGGATGCAGTTCGATTAGCACGAGCTGCAAAGAGAGGTTACTTTGGGCACCAAAAATATTTTTTCAGAGATAAGGTTAATTTATACAGAAATGTATCATTTATTTTGAATTTTAAATAACATAATTAACCATAATTAAATCATTACAAAAACAAGACAGTTGGGGGGGCGTGGCGACCGAGCTCCAAGATGGACGCCTGAGCTAAGAGCTCCGCTCGGCCACCGGAGAGAACTACCCTGTCGCAACTCCATCGGTGACATATACCTGCATAAAACTATCTGAGACGTAGCGCAGACACCGCTGCTTCCACTAAATATGCCCAAAAATAAGAAGAATCCACAGACGCCGCGGAAACTCCCGAACTTCTTCGGAGCTCGCGGGACCACACAAAATGGCGCCAGATTGCGTGAGACTGAGCATCCGGAGAAGGCCTTACAACAGCATCACCTCCGGACGACTTCCCTCAGCGGATCCTCCTCGGGGACTGATAGCCCGACAACTAGAAGCCCAGCCAAGCAAAGGCAGAGGATCTCTTCTCCGGACGCAAACCGAGCGGATCACGACATGGAGGTAAGCGGATCCGCTCCTATAGGCCATGCTCCACATCCAACGGCCTCCGACCCAATTGTGGCCTACCCCACCTCCGATTGACCGGTCTCAGATACGGTCCTTAAGGAGATGTTGCTATCCCCCAAAGCCTCCATACAAGCTGACCTCACTGTGGAAGTCACTAACTGCCACAAAGAAGTATTGGCCCTGGGCAACAGAGTGGATCAAGTGGAACGCAGCATGGGGGAATGCACTACCTCCTTCAATGCTTTAGTAGAGGCCCACAAGTCCCATGATGAAGAGATAGCATGGCTAAAGAGTAAGGTAGCAGACCTCGAGGACCGCTCTAGGAGGTGCAATATTAAGATCGGAGGTGTTCCTGAAGCTGTACCTCCAAACCAATTGCTGCAGTATGTACACACGCTATTCTCCACCATTATCCCTACATTATCTTCTCAAGAACTGACCATTGACAGGATTCATAGAATCCCCAAGCCAGCATTCCTTCCTGAAGGCGCCCCTCGGGATGTTTTGCTCAAGATGCATTACTATCATATCAAGGAGCAAATTATGACTGCGTTTCGTACACGAGGCAGCAACCTCTCTCAATATGCAGAATTGATCCTCCTCCCTGACCTGTCAAGGCATACCCTTCAATTGCGCCAAAACATGGCGACCATCACGAAGGCCTTGCGCAATCACAATATACCGCACAAGTGGCGTTACCTGGCAAAGTTGTCCATCTCACACGATGGTACCACGCACACAATTGCCACTTTAGCTGAAGGTATCGCACTCTTGCGACAATGGGGCATACTTCCACAACAAAGCCCTCTGGAACCACCCGCTACACAACTACGCTCCATTCCAGATGAGTGGCAAGTAGTTTCACGCAGACGGGCCCCCAAAAATGTCACTGATGGAAGTACATGATCATACACCGCTAACCAATCTGTTCTCTCCTTGGACACAAGGGCTTCTTCATCTTTCCTTGTTCTTACCCCTGACATTTGTCATTTATGCAGCTTTGTCTGCATCTGGATCGCTTTCATGATTCTATTTTTATTATTCTGTATGTTATTGTTTATTTTTGTGGTTACACCTTCTGTTTCAATAGCACCGGACCTACACATTATGGACCATCACCTCCTGCCCTACTGCATATCCAGCTACCATGGCAGTACATCTTATACCGCCCTCGTGGAGATCAGTTGACCCTGACAACTCTCAGAGAACACTGTAAGTACGCTTACAAGCTTTCTCCTACCTGAAAAATGACTATTACACTTGTTTCCATTAATGCCAGAGGCCTCAACCACCCCGTTAAACGCCACTCGCTGTGGACCGAAGCCCAGAAACTAAAGGCGGATATCATATGTGTGCAGGAAACCCATTTCCAAAAGGACAACCATCCCAAATGCGCACACAAGAATTACCCACATATGTTTATAGCACCTACTCCGAATAAAAAAAGCGGAGGTGTTCTCCTTGCCGTCCGTGACACGGTCTCCTTCCACCTCAAGAACTCCATCGCAGCCGACAACGGTCGTTATATCATTGTTCAGGGTGATATCAATTCTAAACCTTACACCATTGTATCCATATATGCCCCAAACACCCGACAGGTCAGGTTTTTGAATAGACTACTCCATAAAGTACACTCTATCCAATACGGTAGTCTCATTATTGGTGGCGATTTCAACCTCATTGTCCATCCACAACTTGACACTTCTAATGTCACCCGCAGTAGTAATACCTACCTTAATAAGGTCCTACACTCAGAGAAACTGTACGACGCATGGAGATGTACGCATGGCAACGAGAAAGACTTTACCTTCTTCTCCCATAGACATGGTTCTTACTCCAGAATAGACTTATTTTTAACAGATCAATGGACTCTACAAAATGTATCATCCTCTAAGATTTATGACATTACGTGGACGGACCACGCTGCCATATCACTTTCTATGCATGAGAAGGGTTTCTCCCCCTCTTCACTCATCCAGCGCTGCAGTGTTAGATTGCTACAAGACCCCAGTACTAGGGAACTGATCTCTCAAAACCTACAAACATACGTCCGACAAAATGAACACTCAGTAGAGAGTCCTTTTACGCTCTGGAATGCCCATAAAGCGTTTATCAGAGGCATCCTTATCCAGCTAGGAGCTAGAGCTAAAAAGAAGTATACAGCAACCATAGACTCCATAACTTCCGACATCCACAACCTAGAAGCCCTTAATAAGTCATCTCCCTCCCACCAGCTGACTACTCAACTAACTTCACTTAGAGAAAAATTAAGAGATCACCTGGCCCAAAATTATGATTTTTACCTTCGTCGCTTGCAGCTGCGTACCTACACCAGTGCAAGTAGAGCAGGCAAATACCTCGCCAATAGGATCAGAGCAATACGCACCAAAACTAGGATTTCCCATTTGATACACCCTACATCCCATCACAAAATCATTAATCCTCAGGACATCGCGAACCACTTTGCACAATACTACAGTGAGCTTTATAACCTCAACACTGACCCCCACACTACTCAACCCACTGTTCCTAAGATACAGCATTTCTTCAAAGATTTGGATCTCCCTAGGCTCTCCGAAACTCAGCTTGAATTGCTGAATTCACCCTTCACAATTCATGAGATAACATCAGTTATCACCTCACTTCCCCATGGGAAATCCCCCGGTCCTGATGGACTAAACAATGAGTATTTCAAAACATTTTCCACTATTCTCTCCCCATATCTCCAAAAAATGTTCACACAAGCAGCAGACTCAGCGTCCTTTCCTTGTGAAATGTTAAAAGCCTACGTGACCACCATACCCAAATCTGGTAAAGATCCCACTACCCCTAGTAATTTTAACCTATTTCCCTCCTAAACACGGATAAAAAGATTTACGCCAAACTTATCGCCCTTAGACTAGCAGAGTTTATGCCATCCTTAATTAAAAGCGACCAGATGGGCTTCATCAGGGGGAGACAAACTTCTGATGCTACAAGACGTATTATCAATATTGTTCATTATGCTAACATATCTAAAATGCCTTCTCTGCTGCTCTCCATAGATGCAGAGAAGGCGTTTGATAGGGTAGAATGGTGTTACATGAAAGAAGTCCTCCAGAGATTTGGCTTCCACAGTCTTATCTCCAACGCAATGTTAGCTTTATATTCCAGTCCATCTGCCCAAGTCTTGACAGCTGGTATGCTCTCCACACCCTTCCCTATCTCTAATGGCACCCGTCAGGGGTGTCCGTTATCCCCAACTATTTTTAACCTTATGATTGAACCCCTGGCGGAGGCCATTAGATCCCAGGTCAATATTACTGGACACGTGTTAGGATCCCGTAACCACGTTATCAACTTATTCGGAGATGACGTTGTCCTGATGCTGACAAACCCATCCCGGTCTCTCCCCTTAGTTCATGAAACTTTGAAAAACTTTGGTGAGATATCGTACTACAAAGTTAATTTTGCTAAATCCTTGATTTTAGATTTAGGAATTGACAAACGTATCAGACTCCAACTTCAAAATACCCTCCCATATAAATGGAAGGATGATAGCATACCCTACTTAGGTATGAGAATCACCAACTCCACAAAAACCCTGGTCTCTACCAACATTAAACCACTGCTTCTAAAGATAGACGAAACGCTTAAATGCATAGCCAAGACTGAACTGTCCTGGATGGGTAGATTGGCAGCGTGTAAGATGTTGGTTCTCCCTCTCATATTGTATACGTTCAGATCCATACCTTTACCTATCCCGACCCATTTCCTTAAGACCTTGTCTACCACTCTGTGGAAATTCTTGTGGAATGGGAAAAAAGCTTGTTGCTCTCCTAGCAACCTGAGTAGCCGAGTAGGTGGAGTGGGACTAATTGACGTTTCTGATTACTTGTGGGCATCTAGACTAGACCAACTCCAACACTGGTTCAAAACTGTAGATATACTGCTTTGGGTTGAGTTGGAAAAACATATGGCCCCAATGCCAGATCTAGTAGCACTACTCGTGAGTGATGTCTGGAAGCCCTGGGCTCTCCACTCCATCGCCCCCACCCTCCAAGCCTCCCTACAAGCATGGAGGTTCTTCTTACATCATGCCCATACATCTCAAAAGGCTGTGGACTACAAATTTCCACTTACCCTACTCGAAACTAGAATTCCTATGCTGTCCCTAAGGCAGTTCCCCAACCATGGTATCCATACCATCCAGGACCTACTGTCTAATGGTACAGCTCTCACCAGCGCACAGATCATGGCTCAATATGATCTTCCCAACAAATACCAATTTGCGTGCATCCAGGTGGCACACTTTCTAAAACACAACCCTCCCCCCACGCTAACATTGCCATCCAGTGCATGGAACTTCTTCACTCGCGAGCACCCCACAAGGAAAGACATCTCGCTTTTCTACTCCCTCCTACAGGATAAACAATCCTTTGTAAAGACAAAATCGATTAATAAATGGGAGGCAGATTTAGGGAAAACATTCACGGATGACCAGTGGACAACTGCATTCCGAGAAATCCAAAAAGCCTCACACTCTATTAATCACTGGGCAATGACCATTAGAATCATCAATAGATGGCAATACACACCGTGTAGACTGGCAACATTTTCCCCATCTGCCCCGAGTGCATGTTGGAGAAACTGTGGACAACCAGGACACCTACTGCATATGTTTTGGGAGTGCCCCAATCTGGTTAGCTACTGGAACCAAGTGTTCCAACTAATAACATCACTCACGGGTGTCATCACTCATCCCAATCCATCCCTAGCGATCCTGCATATAGGTATTGAACAATTTCCACATGACATGAGGATTGTTATCTCCAACATCCTTCTTTCTGCTAGATCCCTGACATTACAACACTGGAAAACTGCCATGACGGTAAACATCTCTGACCTGACCAGAAGAGTAAACCAACACCATACTGTAGAGCGTGTACTAGCCATGAATGCACTGAAGTGCGGTCTATTTGATACGCAATGGAAAATCTGGACCACCAAATATAAGAAATCTGTGACCTAGATCTTAGTCCTGATAAGAAAAGTTCTGTGTAGTAACCAGTACTTGCATTGTTGTTTGTGTAACCACCTATTTTCTTCCTCGTTTTTTTTTTTTTTTTCTCTTTCTCTCCCCTCTTCCCTTTCTGAATTGCATCGACTATTGATTACTTTTGTAAAATCAACATGTCATGTAACACCTACCTTTGTATCACCTTTGCAAAACAATAAAAATCTATTGAAATAAAAAAAAAAAAGTTCTAAATCACTGCATTTGTAAATTTCAAAAGCCAGTATAAAGGAATTGTAGTGGTAAAAAAAAAAAAAAAAAACAGTTCATGAAGAATGTGCTTATTCCAAATAGAAAAAACATATATCATGTGAAACAGACCACAGACAAAACATAAATGACACACACAACAAACACCAAAAATGACGCTGGTCTGGACCAAATGCTGCTGATTGCCGTGAATAATTATAATGAACCAATTAGACCTGTAGAAATGCTCACAATGTCAATTAGTAAATTTATCAGGCAATAAACAGCAAGTTAGAGAAGGAGACTAATGTAAAATTGCAGCTATTACTATCAGCCTGGTTATCAAAAATATTTGCAACAGAGTGTTCATTCAATAATTATAAATATAAGTTTCATTCTCCTATGACAGTGCAGACTGTTTCTAAAAATTGTCGGCTTGGATTAGGCTAATTCACTTTATAGTATAAAAGTTATTTCCTTCAAAGACAGCTATTAATTTCCGGAGGCCACAGAAAGCTAATATATGGC
This sequence comes from Lithobates pipiens, assembly GCF_037356315.1. Classification (NCBI taxonomy): domain Eukaryota; kingdom Metazoa; phylum Chordata; class Amphibia; order Anura; family Ranidae; genus Lithobates; species Lithobates pipiens. The sequence goes on along the minus strand of NW_027507903.1, from coordinate 689,658,662 downwards.
AATACAGCCAATAAGCGGCCAAGTGTCACCTCCAAAAATAAAGACGGGTCTCAAAAATCCAAAACCGCTAAAAACATTGCAGGAACGCACGTACACTAGGAGTCAAAAAAGAGTTTGATAGATCAGACATCAACACTCACAAAATTAGACATGATGGATAAAAAGATAATTAACCTTACAGATCTAAAATTGTCAACTGATCACATTACCTTACTTCAAAAGGGAATGACCTTTTCCCCAGTGTCAAACATGGACGAATTCACTGTCTATAAGGATGTCACCTTATTCCTACGTAAAGTATTTTTTTGTTCTCTCTATGCAGTAGATCCAGAGGTAAAGACTCATTCACTTGATGCAGAAGATCAGAAAGCTTTGGCAATATTAAATTCCCTACTTGAGGAAAGCGAGGGCCCGGCTGAGCAACCAGTTTCTATAAAAAGACCAGCAAATCTATCTATACGGTCTCAAAAAATGCCACCATTATCCAGAAATAAGTGGTTGACCCTTTTTCTGGACATGGTACAGACTGATTGAGAGAAAATTGACTGGTCGCACCGATCCCCTGACAATCTTTCAGTGGGTGAACGGCAGGCCCTTTGTGATCTGAAAAGTAGACGGAATATCGGAATAAAAAAGTGTTAAGGGTGATAAGGGTGGTAATGTTGTTCTTTTAAGTCAACAACAATATGAAAGAGAAGTTAAATGTCTTCTTGGTGATAGCATGACATATTTGAAATTGGATGCCAACCCCTTTCCTAAACTGGTTGAGGAACTAAATCGAAAGTTGATGTTTGCCAGGGATGAGGGACTATTATCGGATCACGAATTCAGACACTTGCAAGTTTGTGAGTACAATATACCGACCTTTTATATTATTCCAAAAGTTCCCAAAGATCTAAAAAATCCCCCAGGCAGACCCATAGTTTCCACCTGTGGAGGTCCTCTCGAAAGGGTCGGTCGTTATTTGGACTCACTTCTGCAGAATTCAGTCAAGAAATTGCGATCCTTCGTACAGGACACTAGACATGTGTTAGCAGAAATTGAGTCCTTGGAGGTCTATAGCCAACCAGATGAGTTGTGGCTGGTAGGTATAGACGTTGAATCTTTATATACCTCGATCCCCCACAAAGTAGGCATACAGGCAGTATCATGTTCCCTGGATAGGGTTTACCCAGAATCAGGACCACAAAATGAATTTCTTACGGAGTTGTTAGAATTAGCCTTGACAAACAACTTTTTCCAGTTCCTGGCTACATTCCTTAACCAGATTAGAGGTACCTCGATGGGGGCGGCATGGGCTTCGTCCTATGCGTGCCTCCATCTTGGTATATGGGAAGAAGAAGACGTCTATGCATCCTTGTTGTACCGCGACCACACTCAGTTGTGGTTGCGGTACATTGATGATGTATTGGTGATCTAGAGGGGCCCCTTAGAACAGTTACATCAATTTATGAGAGAATTGAATTCAAATCAACGTAATATACATTTAACTTACTCCTATGATCAGGAGAAGTTGTCTTTTTTGGACCTTCACATTTCTCTCAAAAATGGTCGACTCAGCACTTGCACATTCCGAAAGGAAACAGCAGCAAACACTCTCTTGCATGCAACAAGCCATCATCCATATTGGCTTAAAAATGGCATTCCGGTTGGTCAATTCTTACGGGCTAAAGGGAATTGTGCAAGTGCTGACGACTTCAGACGCGAAAGTAAGGAATTATATGAAAGATTCTGCAATCGTGGGTACTCCCACAGGCAAATTAAAAAAGCTAAGAAGAAAGTGGCACTGAGGGAACGTAAGAGCCTTTTGCTAGGTCCATCTGTGACAGCAAAAGCCTCACAAAAAGTAGTGGAGCCAGTGAGGATCATAATAAATTATGGATCCCAATGGGACAAGGTCAGATCAATTTTGAATAAACATTGGGGTATCCTTACCAACTCACCCGGTTTGGCCAAAATTGTTGGCCAATCTCCCAGCCTTGTAGCAAGACGTGCAAGAAATCTAGGAGATGTATTAATTAGCTCTGAGTTTACCAAAGATTCTGATCCAAATTGGTTATCAGAGTATCCACGTGCAAAAGGAATGTTTCCTTGCACTAAGTGTCAAATCTGTCCATATGTGCATCGAACAGCAGTATTTACAGATGCTACTGGCCAGGTGTCCTTTGAGATATGAGACTTAATAAATTGTGCAACAACGAGAGTGATTTATGTAATCATCTGCCCTTGCCTTAAAATATATGTTGGTAAAACTAAAAGAATGTTGAGAATTAGGATCGGTGAATATATACGTGAAAATAAAGATAAGAGCAAACCACCTAAGAAACCACTCGCCAAACATTTTGCTATGCACCACGACCATAACCCAATGGGTATGACAGTGAAAGGTATTTATGCCCTAAAATTGCCTAGCAGAAGGGGTGATTTAGATCGTATCCTCCTACAAAAAGAAAAATGGTGGGTATACCAATTAAAATCGCTTGCTCCAGCAGGCTTGAAGACTGAGTTCAATCTGCAGGTGTTTCTGGAACAGTAAAACCCTGATATGCTATATTAGTTTCTAGTATTTCTTAATGAAGGGGTTAGTTTTGTTTTCTATTTATCACATACCTTGGTGTATGCTATAATTTGATTAAAAAAAATCGGTTTATTTTCCTCTCCATTTGTGTTGATTGGTGGACTGTATGAGGTATGTTTTCTTGGGTGATTGTGATTGTCTTCTCGATGTTCGTAACTGTTATAGTGAAAGTGTGCGGTCTGTTTCGTTTGTCCGTCTTTTGTCTTGTTCTTGTTTTTGTTTTTGTCAGTAAGTATCCTATACTTCTATCTTTAAGAATGTCCAATCGTTGAACTATCAAAAGATTGACAGGAGTAGCCCCTATGAAAGGAGGCTTCTTGACAGTTTAAACATTTTTTGTTAAACACAGGCAGAAATAAATGCTGATTGATTAATTTAACAAACCTGGAAAAACTTGTTACAAAAGGATGTGTGACTGTGTGGTAATAATCGTCCGAGAGGAAGCTATGCTAATAGCCAGCGAAACGCGTTGACGTCACATGCGGACGCTGGGCGAACCTTGCATAGGTTGGAGACAGCTGATGCAGCCTGATACACGGAGTGTTTCTCTTGCCTCTGTGAAATCCAATATTATTCTCCTATACGGACGATCGGTGCCTATGTAAGCCCTTGTCTGCTAGAGCGGGTTAAAGTGTGCTGAACCAACAATAGCAGAGGATCCCCTTTGTCTCGGGCCGCCGAAATCTTCATACATCGAAAATCATAATGATCGATGTGCGGTCGGCCTGTGAGTAGTGCATATTTGGTGGACATTGTAAAACACAGCGTGGTAGAGCCAAATATATGCCCGCGAAGTGACATCTGTAAGATCTGATAAATTTATTTCCTACGAGAAACGAACAACAGCGCTCAGGAGGGCCATGGTAATGTATGCGACATATATTAATGGCCATTCAAAACCATTTGTTGATTTACTGGGATAGCGCAACACTCACTGATCTAATGAAAACGAACTGCTTCCAGTTGTGAAACAATTCAGCTGTATTGCCATATATTAGCTTTCTGTGGCCTCTGGAAATTAATAACTGTCTTTGAAGGAAATAACTTTTATACTATAAAGTGAATTAGCCTAATCCAAGCCAACAATTTATAGAAACAGTCTACACTGTCACAGGAGAATGAAGCTTATATTTATAATTATTGAATGAACACTCTGTTGCAAATATTTTTGGTAACCAGGCTGATAGTAATAGCTGCAATTTAAAATTAGTCTCCTTCTCTAACTTGCTGTTTATTGCCTGATAAATTTACTAATTGACATTGTGAGCATTTCTCCAGGTCTAATTGGTTCATTAGAATTATTCACGGCAATTAGCAGCATTTGGTCCAGACCAGCGTCATTTTTGGTGTTTGTTGTGTGTGTCATTTATGTTTTGTCTGTGGTCTGTTTCACATGATATATGTTTTTTTCTATGTGCAATAATGACATTCTTCATGAACTGTCTTGGTTTTTTAATGATTTAATTATGGTTAATTATGTTATTTAAAATTCAAAATAAATTATACATTTCTGTATAAATTAACCTCATCTCTGAAAAAATCTTTTTGGTGCCCAAAGTAACCTCTCTTTGCAGCTCGTGCTAATCGAACTGCATCCCCCCCCCTTTTTGTATCTGATCATTTCCTGTAGTATGCCTGCAGTCTCTGATCGTCTCCTGTATTACGTCTGCAGTCTCTGACCATCTCCTGTACCATGTCCCCAGTCTTTGACCATCTCCTATATCATGTCTGCAGTCTCTGACCATGTCCTGTATCATGTCTAGTTTATATACTGTTTTTGTGCGTGTTCACAAAATAAAAGTGGGCCAGTCTGGATAAAGTCCAGTGCTAAATTTTTGTCCCAGCCCAGCCCTGAATCAGACCAATTTTCAGCTTTCAGTGCTGTCACATTTTGAATGACAAGTAAGATCCGGTTCCCTCTCAGTTGAAGGGAGAGGCCCAGCCACTGAAGAACCCCAGGGGAGGACTCTTTCATTTTCATTCCATTAGTACGAAAAAAAAAAAAAAATCGCAAGAGCAAGATTACACATACTCAGAAATGAAAAAATACATACAAAACTATTCAACACATTACGTCACTTCTGACGTTGTATTCTGTCGTACTAAAATTTTTGTATTGTGTGTAACCTCTTTACTTTCCACATGAGACTCGCATGCCACAGAAAATGAACGTTCGGTCATCCGAAAACCAAAGCATGTGTACGAGGCTTTAGAACAGTCTTTCTCAACCTTTTCAACACAGAGGAACCCTTGAAATAATTTTCCAGTCTCGGGGAACCCCTGCTAAAAGTTGGAAAAATACAACTCATGATACAATAGTTTGATGGTCAGTGGGAAGAATGGTCCTTACACTTGTGGTCATTGGGAAGAATGACCTCCTTACAGATAGCTAAAAAGATCAATGGTGTCAGTGGGAACTTATCCAAGGGGCAGAAATGGCCCAATGCTGAAGGAACCCTTAGCAACCTCTGGAGGAACCATAGTTGAGAATCACTGCTTTAGAGCTGGTTCACACAGGGGCGACACGACTTTCAGGATGACTTTGTGAGGCAACTTGGAGACGAATTAAACATGACTTAGACACGACCTGGGACGACTTATAACATGACTTTAAGTCGCCCCAGGCCAGGCGACTTTTGCCATGGCCATTTAGAGAATGAGCTCTGAAGGGGGACCTCCACGCCAAATTTAAAAAAAAAATGGCATGGGTTCCTCCTCCAAGAGCATACCAGGCCCTTAGGTCTGGTATGAATTCTAAGGGGAATCCCCTACGCCAAAAAAAAAACGGCGTGGGGGGGCCCCCCCAGATCCATACCAGAACCTTATCTGAGCACGCTACCCGGCTGGCCAGGAAAGGGGGTGGGGACGAGCGAGCACCCCCTCCTGACCCGTGCCAGGCCACGTGCCCTCAACATGGGGCCCCCACCCCAAAGCACCTTGCCCCCATGTTGATGAGGACAAGGGCCTCTTCCCGACAACCCTGGCCGTTGGGTTAAGCGGGGGGCTTATCGGAATCCGGGACCACCCTTTAATAAGGGGGCCCCCAGATCCCGGCCCCCCCACCCTTTGTGAATGAGTATGGGGTACAATGTACCCCTACCCATTCACCTGTGAAAAAATGTACAAAAAACACAACACACAAGGGTTAAAATAGTTTATTGCACAGCTCCAGGGGTCTTCCGTCTTCGGGGTTCTTCTCGCCGGACTCCTCCGCTATCTTCTGCTAACTCTTTTACTAGCGGAGGAGCCCGGCATTCTTCTTCGCCGCTGCCGCCCTCTTCCGACTTCGGGGGTCTTGTCCCCCTCTTCGGTTCTTCTTGCCAAGCCACCACGCCTTCTTCTAGCTCTTTTACACGCTGTGGCCCGGTCTTCTGTCACCGCTGTCGCCGTATTCTGTTCTTCTCTTCAGATGTTGCCTCATCGCTGCCTCTGCTCACAATGGCAGGGACGCAGCGCACGGCGACTTATATAGGGACATCACCGGATGATGTCCCCGCCCATTATGATGTCACAGTCCCAGAGGATGCTGGACTGTGACATCATAATGGGCAGGGACATCATCCGGTGATGTCCCTATATAAGTCGCCGCATGCCGCGTCCCTGTCATTGTGACCGGAGGCAGCGACGTGGCAACATCTGAAGAGAAGAACAGAAGACAGCGACAGCGGCGACAGAAGACCGGGCCAAAAAGCTAGAAGAAGGCGAGGTGGCCCGGCAAGAAGAACCGAAGAGGGGGACAAGACCCCCGAAGTCGGAAGAAGAGGGCGGTGGCGAAGAGGAAAGCTGGGCTCCTCCGCTAGTAAAAGAGCTAGAAGAAGATAGCAGAGGAGTCCGGCGAGAAGACCCTCGAAGCTGTGCAATAAACTATTTTAACCCTTGTGTGTTGTGTTTTTTGTACATTTTTTCACAGGTGAATGGGTAGGGGTACATTGTACCCCATACTCATTCACATAGGGTGGGGGGCCGGGATCTGTGGGCCTCCTTATTAAAGAGGGCTTCCGAATTCCGATAAGCCCCCCCGCCCGCAGACCCCGACAACCAACGGCCAGGGTTGGCTTGTCCCCACCCCTTTTCCTGGAGGGCTGGGTAGCGTGCTCGGATAAGGGTCTGGTATGGATCTGGGGGGACCCCCACGCCGTTTTTTTTGGCGTAGGGGGTTCCCCTTAGAATCCATTCCAGACCTAAGGGCCTGGTATGCTCTAGGAGGGGAAACCCACGCCAATTTTTTTTCATAAATTTGGTGTGGAGTTCCCTCTTAAGAGCTAATAATTCTGTCAGAGTCACCTCCGTATAGACGGAGATCCAACTTGGAGGCGACCTCCATTGAAATCAATGGGTACCAGTTGCCTACAAGTCGGATTGAAGTAGTACAGGAACCTTTTCTGAAGTCAGAGCGACTTCAGTAGCGTGCCTTAAGATGGCTCTCATTCACTTACATTGATTTTTACATGTTGTCCGACCTGAGGTGACTAGGGGCGACCTGAAGTCGGATCTGAGTCGCCCCTGTGTGAACCGGCTCTTAGAGTCTACAAGCTATGGTGCCAATCACTGAAAATTGATCACACCTAAACACAGCTGATGTACTGACAGCCTATCTAATTTCCTGAAAATTTTCTTTTGAAAATCAGAAAATTTGTGCGTTTTGTGATTTGATGATGCCACCATTGATTTTGAAATTCGACCAACCAAACCTTCAAGTTCACCTCATGTTCCTACAGAAAAGAATTTTCGTGTCTGAGAATCTTCTTTTCTTTTTGGGAATCTTCTTTTCTTGCACATGCGCATTTCTTTTTTGATTACATTTCTCACACAATCTCCCATCATTGGTTCGAAAATCGAAGGTTTTTTTAAAAAAATTCCAACATGTCAGATTTTTTAAATTCAATGGCCACATGAAAATCGTCTGTTGCTGCAGCTCACTAATGGTTCGAAATTCGTATACAAAAACTCTTAGATAAGTTTTTCAAAAAAAGTTCTTTCGAAATTCGACCAGTGTATGGCCAGATTTAGGCCCCTTTCACACTGGGGAGCTTTGCAGGCATTACAGCGCTAAAAATAGCGCCTGCAAAGCACCCTGAAACAGCCGCTGCTGTCTCTACAGTGTGAAAGCCAGAGGGCTTTCACACTGGAGCGGTGCACTTGCAGGACAGTCAAAAAAGTCCTGCAAGCCGCATCTTTGGAGCGCTGTAGGAGCGGTGTATTTACCGTTCCTAAAGCGCCCCTTCCCATTGAAAACAATGGGGCAGTGCTGCAAACACGCCTGCAAAGCTCCGCTGTTTTAACCCTTTTTCAGCCGCTAGCGGGGTTAAACCTACCCTGCTAGTGGCTGCATAGTGCTGCTAAAATGACGGTAAATCGCTGCTAAATATAGCACCACTTTACCGCCAGCCCCCGCATTGCCCCATTGTGAAAGTAGCCTAAATGCTCGTTCACACTGGAGCGGCTACAAAGTTGTCTGACTCTGAAACCACCACGTACAGCATGACTTCAGCACGGCTTGCAAAATGACTTCTGTATAGAAGTCAATGCAAGCTGCTCCGGAGTTGCCCCAAGGGTCCCCCTCAAAATCCATAACAGATCCTTTAGGTCTGGTATGGATTTTAAGGGGAACTCTGCACCAACATTAAAAAAAACACCAGGCCCTTATCGGAGCACACAACCTGGCAGGCTGCAGGAAAAGGGGGGGACGAGAGAGCGCTCCCCCTCCTGAGCCGTACCAGGCCACATGCCCTCAACATTGGGAGGGTGCTTTGGAGTAGCCCCCACAAAGCACCTTGTCCCTATGCTGATGGGAAGAAGGGCCTCATCCCCACAACCCTTGCCCGGTGGTTGTGGGGGTCTGTGTTCGGGGGGCTTATCAGAATCTGGAAGCCCCCTTTAACAAGGGGACCCCCAGATCCCGGCATATTTTTGCATTGATACATGTCCCTTGGGGCAGGACCCAGGTCCCCAAACACTTTTTATAACAATAACTTGCATATAAGCCTTTAAAATTAGCACTTTTGATTTTTCATGTTCGTGTCCCATAGACTTTAATGGTGTTCACGTGTTCGAACAAATTTTTTGCTTGTTTGCATGTTCTGGTGCAAACCGAACAGCGGGGTGTTCAGCCCATCCCTAATAGCATATAAATACCAAAAATAACACCCCAAAATACATTCAGCTACTCCTCCTGAGTATGGCAATACCACATGTGTGAGACTTTTACGCAGCCTGGCCACATACAGAGGCCCAACATGCAGGGAGCACCTTCAGGCGTTCTAAGGACATAAATTACACATCTAATTTCATTCCTACCTATTACACGTTGGTGAGGCACTGATGGGCACTGTAGTGGCATGGATGTGACAAAAATGAGAACTGGTGTGGCATGGATGAACATGATTGAGGCATGAATGAGCCATGGATGGGGATTGATGAGCCATGGAAGGGGATAGATGAGTCATGGATGGGGATGGATGAGCCATGGAAGGGGATGGATGAGTCATGGATAGGGATGGATGAGCTGTGGATGGGAATGGATGAGCCATGGATGGGAGTGGATGAGCCGTGGATGGGGATGGCTGAGCATGGATGGCTGTGCCATGAATGTGAATGTATGAGCCATAGATGGGGAAGGCTGAGCATGGATGGGGATGGCTGAGCACAGATGGGGATGGCTGAGCCATGAATGGGGATGGCTGAGCTGTGGATCGGGATGGTTGAGCATGGATGAGGATATTTGAGCAGAGATGAGGATGAGTGCAGGAATTGGCACAGATCAGTGCTGTGGGCACTTCTGATCCAGCCCACAGTGCTGCTGCACTCAATCTCTCCCATCTCCTCTCACACTGTACCAATCGGTAAGGGGAGGGGAAGAGCTGAACCAGGCATGTGCCGACTTCTTTACGACTGATCGCTATGTCCCACATGGTAAAGGGCCACTGTCATCGGCGGACACGGATACTCACAGGGTGTGCGAGAGTGCGATTCTGGGAGAATGTCATAGTGCGCCATCCCAGAATTACCCTACCGTGCTGTAGCCGTCATTTGGTTATGGCCCGGACGGTAAGTGGTAAAATAGCCAAGTGCCAGCAATTGTAACCACGAGTCAATGTGATTTGACTTGTTTTTTTTTCTTCATAAATGTCAGTTTAGTTGCAGAAGGTTCTATACATGGTACAGATGTGCTACTTTACCGGCAGACTAAGGGGACCCCACAGGCACACTATTTAAATGAATTTTTCATTTTTATTGTTGCACTTTAAGCATCATTAAATCACTGCTTCTGAAAAAAAAATTGCATTGATACATGTTCCTTAGGGCAGTCCCCGGACCCCCCATACCCCTTTTATGGCCAATACCTTGCATATAAGCCTTCAAAATGGGCACTTTTGATTTTTCATGTCTGACTGAATGGTATGTTACTATGTGTCTTCCATAGACTTTAATGGGGTCCGTTGTTTGGGGGCAATCCTTTCCCCTGTTCGGGAGTTCTGCTACAAACCAAATAGGAGGCCCATCTCTATTACTGGCTGCCAGTGCAGACTCATCTGCTGTCATGTGTCAGAAATCAACCAATCAGGATGAATGTTTATGGTTAATGATTGTCTTCTCTGCAGGGTTGGCTCCTGCTGTGGGGGAGAATAGGAAACAAACCCCCGGGGATCTTATCATATATTCTCTGGAGGATCTGAATACAAGTGACTTCAAGAGATTTAGGAACAAATTGTCTGACTTCTCCTATGGAGATAAACGTCCCATCCCCCGAGGAAGACTAGAAAATGCAGACTGGACCACCACCAAGGACCTCCTTATAGACAAATATGGAGAAGAAGGGGCTCTGGATGTCACCATTCATGTCTTTACACTGATCGGTCTGATGGGACCTGCAGATGACCTCCAGGAGAGGAGAGCAGAACATGGTGAGTTGCCATCTATAATGACCATTTCCTACCAATTCCTAATCAATATCTGTGTGAGGAAGAACTAGGAATGTCATTCAGGGAAAGCCAGTGACCAATCGGGAGCTTCCAACTGGATTAACCACTTCCCACTTACAGTACACAAATATGAGGCCTCACAGAAGTATATATACAGAATCCATTATATAATACATTGTATACATACAGGATATATTATATAATACATTGTATACATACAGGATATATTATATAATACATTGTATACATACAGGATCCATTATATAATACATTGTATACATACAGGATCCATTATATAATACATTGTATACATACAGGAACCATTATATAATAAATTGTATACATTTAGGATATATTATATAATACATTGTATACATACAGGACTCATTATATAATACATTGTATACATACAGGATATATTATATAATACATTGCATACATACAGGATATATTATATAATACATTGTGTTCTTTCTAATAAAGGGGAAAAAATAGCTAGATCAAGGTTAGATCCGGGTCAGTGCAAGATTTAATTTTAGGGTCAAAGGTCAGAGGTTGTTAGGGTTAGTGTATTTTGGGTCGGTTTCTTTTTAACAAATTAAGAGCCGAGTCTCTTTCTGAGATTTGGTGTTTACAAGTTAAAAACATTTTTTTTTGCTAGAAAATTACTTAGAACTTCCAAACATTATATATTTTTTTCTAACATCCTAGAGAATAAAATGTTGTTGCAATACTTTCTGTCACAGCATATTTGCACAGCGGTCTTACAAGCGCACTTGTTTTGGAAAAAATACACTTTTTTTTAATGAAAAAAATAAGACAACAATTTTTATATTGTTAAAGATAATGTTACGCCAAGTAAACTGATACCCAACATGTCACTCTTCAAAATTGCACCCGCTCGCGGAATGGCGACAAACATTTACTCTTAAAAATCTCCATAGGTGATGTTTAAATAAAAAATCTACAGGTTGCAAGTTTTGAGTTACAGAGGAGGTATAGGATTATTGCTCTTGCATAATAATCCTAATCCTAGGAGGTATAAAATGATTGCTCTTGCTCTATCGATCATGGCGATACCTCACATGTGTGCTTGAACACTGTTTTCATATACAGGTGCTACTCACGTATGCGTGCTTCTGCACACGAGCTCAGCGGCACAGGGAGGGTTTACATTTTTTAAAAGTTTTTTTTATTTATTTTACCTTTTATTTTTAAATTTTACACTGTTCTTTTTTTTTTTTTTAAATGTCACTTTTATTACTATTACAAGGAATGTAAACATCCCTTGTAATAGAAAAAAGTATGACAGGTCCTCTTATATATGAGATCTGGAATCAAAAATACATTAGATCTCATATTTACACTAATATGCAATAAAAATAAATTAAAAAAATATCTTTAAGAGCTATGAGTGGAAGTGACGTTTTTCTGTGGCTTCCACCCTGCAATAGTATGGAGATGGGTGGGGGCCATCTTCCCCTCACTCAGCTCCATGCCACACACAGGAGTGGACTTGATCATCTCTGCCACTACCAATGGCTCCGGTAAGCGGTGGAGAGCACCTGAGAGCGGCAGAAGGGGGTCCCTCTCCCGTCACCGCTAAAAGTTATCTTGCGGTGAATCCACCTCAGAGACCACTTTTATTGGAAACATGACCGCTCACTGAAGAAGAGAATACCGGGGTTATGGTAGCTGCTGCCATAACAACAATAGCCCTCGTCAAAGTGCCAACATATATGGGCGTGAGCCGTTCAGGAAGTGGTTGAAAAACATTTTCTAAATTAGTATCAGTGTCAGTTTTTTTAGGTAGGACAAAAAAGCAGAATGTGTGCAATGTTCTTCAGGCCATACTACGGGTACAAACCACAACTAACAGTGTTTGTGCCAGTGTTACCAAAAGAAGCTCAATTTGTCCTGAAATTAATCCGGTATAATCCTCCTGGATACACAATGTAGTTGGGATGATATGTACAGATTTACTAACACAGGTCAAAGTTGCAAAATTGTGTTCAGGCATTAACATTTGTTTTACCCTCGGTCACTAAGGGGTTAAACAATCTTTACTGAGGGAGTTTACAGAATAAAATACATTTGGGTATAAAATTGTGGATGAAGGAAAAGGCTACAGAGTTCAGGAACAATGTAAAAGGGAAGCGGAGTAACACTTCTCCAGGATGCCGGCAGTCAGTCACCATAACACAATGACATCACTCAGCATGCCGAGCAGAGCAATACAATCACAGCCACTTGTCTATTATACAGAACCTCCATATTTATATCTGTATTCCTAGGAGACCCTCATGATTGTTGCTCGGGGTTCTGAGCCTTGTGCCCCATGCATCCTCCTGAACCTCCATCAGAAAGAGGAGTCACGGCTCCAGATTCTAGGTGTGTGCCTGTAATCCCTGCATAGAGAATTGGGGGCTTTTCTGGTCCCCCCACCATGGTCACATGTCACTGCAATGTGCTGAGATGTTACCAGGCAAAGACTCTCCCATCACCTGGAGGAGGAGAGACTCCAATCTACAGAGGGTTGGTGGGATGATGGTGACTGGGAGGATCTGCTACACTAATAACTCTCTTAGTTATTATTTTATACATTTCAGAGGTTTGTCAGGACTAATCACTTCCCTAATCTTATTTCCAGCCAAACTGAAGAAGACGACACATAGCAAAACATTATCAGGTTAGTAGGACATCCACTTTTCATATGAAATCTCTTCTGGATGAACATTTTGTTTTTATTGTAGTTTTGATCAGTGGTGGTACTACCAGAGTCAGAAAGGTTGCACTTGAGACCGGGCCCTAGCATTCTGCCACTGTAGGGGGCCCAAGATGGCAGGAAGGGGGCCCACTGCAGAACATTGGCTCCAGTGATCCCAAAGTTTTGCAACTTGATTGAAATCTCCTTGTGACTTGTTTGCAATTTTGTGATTTAACATTGCAGTCTATGCCACTCAAATCACACCAAAGTCATAGAAAAGTATTCATTTTACTTTGTTTGCTGTGACTTTAGTCACATTTATTAGGACAGGACCCAATGAATGTGTTTTGACTTGCCATGTGGCTTTGTATTGAAAGTCACATGATAAGTTTCAGCAGTCTGAACCAGGGCTTATAAAGGCCCCCACTATGGGAACAAGCGGATAGGGCCATGGGCTAAAGAAAGGGCCTCTGCCTCAGAGAGAAGAGCCCCAGCCTTGGAGGGAAGGGCCCCGGGACCAGAGGAAAGGGCCTGCAACTGATAGAAAGGGCCCCAGGAGTCAGGGGGTACCCTTTATAGTTTTTTGCACCAGAGCCCTGTAGGTTATATTCATGCCTCTGGTCTGGATGGTGTGTCCATAGTTTGGATGCTTCCACAGTCCTCCTGTATTTCATGGGATATCTTCTTTTAGAGTTCCATTCTTCGGGTTCATGGTTTGAATACAATATTCCCAACTCTGTCTTATAAATGCTATACATGGACAAGCTCCACCTTATCTTAAGGAACTTCTTAGATTGCAAAATCTACCGTGTTCCCTTCACTCAACTAATTTGAATTGTTTAGAGATTCCAAAAACTAGGTTGAAAACCATGGGAGATAGGGCTTTTTGTGCTGCTCCCCCACGTCTGTGGAATGCTTTGCCTGATAGTTTTAGGGTTTCTCAGTCTACTGAAAATTTTAAAAAGGGGTTGAAGACTTTTCTTTTTAGCAAATGTTTTGTAAATTAAGTGGTTTGTTTGTTTTTATTGTAATTATGTAGCACTTTGAGGTCTTTTGATGGAAAGTGCATTATAAATAAAATATATTATTATTATTATTATTATTATTATTATTATTATTTCATGTGTGTATGAGAAATAAAATATTCTCTTTTCTCTCATAAAGACTTCAGTAAGGAACACAGAGAGTCTGAGAAAGAGAGGTTCCAGAGGATTAAAGAATATAATTCCCGTATGGGGGAGAATGTTCATCTACAGGAAAGATTTACCAATTTATTGATGATAAAGGGACCCCAGAATAAAGAGGGAAAAGAAGAAGAAATAAGGAGTTCAGGCAGAAGACATCTACAGATCATGGAGAAAAGATCTCCAACCACAATCCAGGCCCTCTTTGACCCTGATAAATGTGGGTTCATCCCTAAGATTGTGGTGTTACAAGGACCTGCTGGGATTGGAAAAACAATGACCTCCAGGAAGATCATGCTGGACTGGGCCTCTGAGGATCTCTACCGAGACAAGTTTGATTTTGTGTTTTATCTGAGCTGTAGAGAAATCAACACCATCCCTGGAAACATAAGTCTTGTGGGACTTTTATCCAGAACCTGCAGACTGAGTTCAGATGACCTGGTGTCTATTCTGAAGGATCCTGGAAGTCAGAGAAAACTTCTCACCATAGTTGATGGGTTTGATGAACTGAGGTGGACTCTGGAGGAGAAATCTGAGGGTTGTCCTGACATTTCTATGGAAACCCACAAAGAAATAATTCTCCAAAGCTTGCTCAGGAGACACGTTCTCCCAGAATCTTCTCTGATCATCACCACAAGGTCACTGGCCATGGAGAAACTTAACACATTCATCGATGATTCTCGCAATGTGGAAATCCAGGGATTTACAAGGGACGATCGATTGGAATATGTCCATAAATTCTATGGAAATAAAGAAGATGCAGACAAGGTTCTCAGTATAATAAAAGACAATGACGTTGTGTACACCATGTGTGCCGTCCCCATCACATGCTGGATTGTCTGCACTGTAATGAAACAAGAAATAAGAAAAGATTTGGATGTAATTCAGTGTAAGACAACGACTTCAATTTATCTTCTCTTCCTGGAGGTTTTACTAACCCATCACAGCAAGAAGGAGCAGTCTGTACACCGGAAACAAACCTGTCTGAAGAAGCTGTGTGCTCTGGCCAATCAGGGACTTCTGAACCAACAAATCTTATTTGAGAAGAAAGATCTAGAAAGACATGGACTTTCTCTGGATGAGGTGGAGTCTGTATTTCTGAATGAGAACATCTTTCATTGGGACGTCCGTCATCAGACCTGCTACAGCTTCATCCACCTGAGTGTACAGGAGTTCCTTGCTGCTCTCTATTATGGGATGGATGATGGGTCTGGGTCTATGGAAGGTACTTTCCTCCCGGAGATCTGTAAAGGGAAATCACTCGATGACCTCAGATCACATCACTCACATTTATCATTATCTGTACAATTCCTGTTTGGTCTCTTAAATGAAAATCAGGTGAAGACATTCTCAGAGGTCACAGGAATCCCCATCTCACTCCGAGCCAAACCTGCAATCATAGAATGGGCCATGGAGGACAGTGATCAGATTTTCTATACTCAGACCATCTCCTATCTGTATGAGACTCAGGATGAGGACTTCATTAGGAGAGTCATGTCGGGTTGTACAGATTTGTATCTGTGGGGCTCACATACTGATCACTTGTGGATGGACAGGAATTATTCCAAGCAGCTGATCTATTGCTTGAAGTCTTTGAAGAGAGAAAGTTTTCAGTCTTTACATTTTCTATTTCTCACTGTGGGTCCAGAGTGCCAGAAACTTCTATCTCCATTCCTACACAGGAGTCAGGAGGTCAGGTAAGTGAGTGTGAGGATATCCTAACTGAATTCAGAGAATGGGCAGGAACCTGCATACAGTATAACGGTGATTATCAGACATGTTCTCCATCTACCACACTTGTTAGAAGTCCTGGGAACTCACACTTTCCTCAGCCCTAAGCCCTGCTTCACACTACAGCAATTTTCCAGCGACATTCTGATGACATGTAAAGTCGCAGGTCAGGTGAAAACACAAAGATTTTATTGGGTGTTGTCTTAATTGCTGCGATTTGAGTCACTGCAACAAAAGAAAATACTTCCTGCACTACTTTTGTGTGATTCTTGTGCTGCACGACTCCCATAGACTTCAATGTAAAATCACCAGAAAGTCGCACATTTGTCTAAATCTTTAAGACTTTGCTGTGACTTCTGAGGCTTCTTTACCCCCCACCTCTCCTCCCTGGTCATCCTTGCTGCCTAAAATCTTCCTCCAATCACATCCCAGTCACACCTGAGCGTAGAGGAAACGCACATTCCCACTTCCATTATTTGTGTATTTTTCATGTGTAATCACACATTGTGTATAGGGAGCCCATTCACTGGAATGTTCTGCCCGACATGCAACAAACACCCCAAAGTAGCTCAAGAATCTTCTCAGTCATGGAGCGTCATGCATGTTGGCAGCAAAACATGCATCTGATAACTGTGATTGGGGTGTCATTAACAATCAGCCGACATTCATATCTGCGTGTTTCCAAATACGAGGCGACCCACACAGAAAATGTGCGCTTTTTCATATGTCTGAAAAATGCACAGCAACACACGCCACACATGCGCAGATGTAAATGAATGGTAATGCAAAAGCAATGCTCCTTGCTGTGCGTTTTTGAAACATACAGCAAAGTGCATGTATTCTTTTGCGGTCTGCCATGCATTCAAAAATGTGCAGAAGTAAATGAATAATAACACAAGTGTGACGCACATTGTCGCACATTTATGAAACGCACAGCAAAGCATGGATTTTCTTGCAGGTTGCTATGTAGTTGGAAATGTACAGATGTGAATGAATGGAAACGTATTTACAACTGACGGCAACCCGCAAGAAAACACATGCTTTTCTGCGTGTTTTGTGTGACAATGCACATCACACTTGTGTTACCATTCATCTGCATCTTCATGTTTCTGAACGCACGCCAACCCGTAAGAAAACGCATGCTTTGCTGTGCATTTTGAAAATGTGTGACAACACACGCTGCACTTGTGATACCATTCGTTGGCGTCTGAACATTTCTGAATGCCCGGCAACCTGCAGGAAAACACATGCTTTGCCACACGTTTTGGAAACATGCATCGCGCTCGCCTTGCCATCATTGCAGTACAAACGGGATGCACGGTCGCATCGCATTTCTGAAACGTGCGGCAAAGCACACAATTTCTGGCGGTTGATGTGCATTCAGAATCATGCAGATGTAAATGCAGCCTGATTGTTAATGACGCCCCAATCACGGTTATCAGACGCATGTTTTGTCATGTGATAAAACACGCTATAAACACGGATCATCAAAGTCACATAGGAATACTTCTCAATAAAGTCACTTTGAAGTCGCACCTGGTCGCCGGGAAGTTGTAGAGCAAAGTCAAGCTGGAAGTGGCTGCGACTTTCATGTTGTGCTGTGTGAACCAGAGCTAAATGGTGGTTCCCACATATCACCTTCTACACAACTTCTGGGAACAATCACATCATTTACATCGCATTAACCCTTTCCCTGCCCCCAATTATACCATTTATCACACAGAACATTTGGAGGGAAAGCTTCGTGTTCAGAGATGTGGGGGAGGGAAATATTGTCAGGGGTGTGACATCATCATCCCAACATTGGAGGGGCCAATTGTCTGCAGAAGTGGGCGGAGATGGGAATGTCTGGACTGCATTTTATATCTGGAACCAAAGTGGTGTTCCAGGATTTCCCAGAAGCTGAATGGAGACCCCTGTGTAGGAAGGCCGGAGACCCCGTATACATATCAGGGGCCTCCTGTAAATTTTGTCTGGAGTGTGACTTCAAAGACCACTCATAGCCACCAATGAGAAGTCCTCATCAGGTCCAGTATGAGGCTGTAGAGCCGGAGGGAAGGCAGCCATGTGGAAGGGAAATGTTGGGGTTACATTGTTATTCTTGGGGTCAGAGGTCATACATTCTTGGTGATAATTATTATCTCATTATTGGATTTTAGATTTCGGTGTTGTAATATTTCCAGTAAAGATTGTCCGGGAGAGGACAAAGCAGAAGAAGAAGGTTCCTCCTCTTCAGGATATAATATGAAGTGTGATTCTCTTTCTTTTCTGATGAACCCGGAGAGTAAAATTCAGGAATTAGAGTAAGAGAAATGTGTGATGTGCCGTGATGGGGAAATGTGACGTCTTGTGATTGTTCCCGTCTCTCAGTGTCTCCTTCTATCTCTGGGTGTCCTCCATCCTCACCCATGTAGAATCTTCCATCACCTGTCCTCTTCTCATGTCTTCTCCTCTCTCTGAGGGAATCTTTCTCTTTGTAATCTCATCCATGGGATTTGGGGTTCCCCTTATAGTAGAACAGTGACCAGGCTCTGTACATATGGAATGACCCTCCATATTCCTAACAAGCAGGAAATAGGATGGAATAGACCCCCTTAGGACTCGCTCACACGTCTGATGATTATGTAGAAGGAAGCAATGCTCAGTAACACTTCTATGACATTTATCATGTGTCTTTATTGTGTTTATGAAGCTCTGAAAACACTATAAGAATGCTGGAGAAATGTCCGGGGGAGGGGTTGTTCTTCTAGTGGGAGGAGCCTAAAGGGGAAGTGATGTAGAGGAAATGATCTCCTCTGATATGTGGATTTCGGATATTACAATAATTCTATAGGATGAAAACCAGCCGCCATGTCATCATACTCACTATCGCTCTCCTGCCCCTTGGAGGACAGATTTCCCGCTCTGAGGATAATACCCGCTTGGTGACTTGTTACCACATCTGTTTTATTTGTATGTGTCACAATAGCTGGGATACTCGGGTCATTAATAGTTTATTAATAATAACATGTAATATATCCTCACTAGGGATGAGCCGAACACTCCCCTGTTCGGTTCGCACCAGAACCTGCGAACAGACCTAAACTTCGTGTGAACTTTAGAACCCTATTAAAGTCTATGGGACTCGAACGTTCACAATCTAAAGTGCTCATTTTAAATGGTAATATGTAGGTTACTGTCCTAAAAAGTGTTTGGGGACCCGGGTCCTGCCCCAGGGGACATGGATCAATGCAAAAAAAAGTTTTAAAAACGGCCGTTTTTTCAGGAGCAGTGATTTTAATAATGATTAAAGTGAAACAATAAAAGTGTAATATTCCTTTAAATTTCGTAGCTGGGGGGTATCTATAGTATGCCTGTGAAGGGGCGCATGTTTCTGGTGCTTAGAACTGTCCCTGAACAAAGTGTCATTTGTGCAGGAAAAAAAGTCTTTTAAAATCACTTGCGGCTAAATTGTCAGGTCTCCGTAATACAGAGAACATTCAATGAGTGTTCTCTGTATTAGCCGACAATTCATTCATTCATTGATAAAAAAAAAAAAAAAAAAAAGCGTGGGGGTTCCCCTAAATTCAATTACCAGGCCCTTCAGGTCTGACATGGATATTAAGGGGAACCCCGTGTCAAATTTTAAAAAAAATTGACGTGGGGGTCCCCCTAAATATCTATAACCAGACCCTTCAGGTCTGATATGGATATTAAGGGGAACCCCGCATCAAATTAAAAATAAAAATTGACGTGGGGTCCCCCTAAAAATCCATATCAGACCCTTTATCCGAGCACGCAACCTGGCAGGCCGCAGGAAAAGAGGGGGGGACAAGAGAGCTGCCCCCCCTCCCTCCTGAACCATACCAGGCCCCATACCCTCAACATTGGGAGGATGCTTTGGGGGTCTGTGACCCCTCAAAGCACCTTGTCCCCATGTTGATGAGGACAAGGGCCTCATCCTCACAACCCTGGCCGTTGGTTGTAAGGGTCTGCGGGCGGGAGGCTTATCAGAATCTGAAAGCCCCCTTTAACAAGGGGACCCCCAGATCCCGCCTCCCCCTCCGTTTGAAATGGTAAGGGGGTACAAAAGTACCCCTACCATTTCACAAAGAAAGTGTCAAAATGGTTAAATAAGACAAACACACTTTTGAAAAATTCCTTTATTAAAAATAAAAAAAATAAAAAAACGATTCCAGCGGTGCTAATCCACTCTTGCTATCCAGCGACGGATCTCCGGGGTCCAGCGATGGATGATCATATCCAGCGACGGGGGATCTCTCAGTCCAGCGCTGTCCATACATCCTTCTTCTGTCTCCACTCCGAAGACACTGGAGAGATCCCAGCGCTGACGTTTCTTATATAAGGAGGGCGGGGCCCCCCGTCACCTGACCCCGCCCCTCTGACGCTGGAGAGGGAAGCCAGGGGTTCCCCAGTGACGTGTGGGTGACCCCGCCCCCTCTGATGTAACGCAGTTTTCCGTTACATCAGAGGGGGCGGGGTCACCCATACGTCACTGGGGAACCCCTGGCTTCCCTCTCCAGCGTCAGAGGGGCGGGGTCAGGTGACGGGTGGCCCCGCCCTCCTTATATAAGAAACGTCAGCGCTGGGATCTCCGCAGTCTCCGCAGTGGAGACAGAAGAAGGATGTATGGACAGCGCTGGACTGAGAGATCCCCCGTCGCTGGATATGATCATCCATCGCTGGACCCCGGAGATCCGTCGCTGGATAGCAAGAGGGGATTAGCACCGCTGGAATCGTTTTTTTATTTTTTTTATTGTTAATAAAGGAATTTTTCAAAAGTGTGTTTGTCTTATTTAACCATTTTGACACTTTCTTTGTGAAATGGTACCCCTTACCATTTCAAACAGGGGGGGCCAGGATCTGGGGGTCCCCTTATTAAAGGGGGCTTCCAGATTCTGATAAGCCCCCCGCCCGCAGACCCTTACAACCAACGGCCAGGGTTGTGAGGATGAGGCCCTTGTCCTCATCAACATGGGGACAAGGTGCTTTGAGGGGTCACAGACCCCCAAAGCATCCTCCCAATGTTGAGGGTATGTGGCCTGGTACGGTTCAGGAGGGAGGGGGGCCGCTCTCTCGTCCCCCCCTCTTTTCCTGCGGCCTGCCAGGTTGCATGCTCGGATAAAGGGTCTGATATGGATTTTTAGGGGGACCCCCACATCAATTTTTTTTTACATTTGATGCGGGGTTCCCCTTAATATCCATATCAGACCTGAAGGGTCTGGTATGGATATTTAGGGGGACCCCCACGTCAATTTTTTTTTAAAATTTGACACGGGGTTCCCCTTAATATCCATGTCAGACCTGAAGGGCCTGGTAATTGAATTTAGGGGAACCCCCACGCTTTTTTTTTTTTTTCATCAATGAATGAATGAATTGTCGGCTAATACAGAGAACACTCATTGAGTGTTCTCTGTATTACGGAGACCCGACAATTTAGCCGCAAGTGATTTTAAAAGACTTTTTTCCTGCAGAAATGACACTTTGTGCAGCGACAGTTCTAAGCACGGGAAACATGCGCCCCATTCACAGGCATACTATAGATACCCCCCAGCTACGAAATTTAAAGGAATATTACACTTTTATTGTTTCACTTTAATCATTATTAAAATCACTGCTCCTGAAAAAACAGCCGTTTTTAAAACTTTTTTTTGCATTGATCCATGTCCCCTGGGGCAGGACCCGGGTCCCCAAACACTTTTTAGGACAGTAACTTGCATATTACCCTTTAACCACCTCAGTACAGTGCAGTTACACCCCCTTCCTGACCAGACCAATTTTCAGCTTTCAGCGCTCTCACACTTTGAATGACAATTACTCAGTCATCCAACACAGTATCCATATGAAACTTGCGTCCTTTTTTCCACACAAATAGAGCTTTCTTTTAGTGGTATTTAATCACTAGTGGGTTTTTTATTTTTTGTGCTATAAATAAAATAAAACGTAAATTTTGTGAAAAAAATGCCTTTTTCTTCGTTTCTGTCATAAATTTTTGCTAATTAGTAATTTTTCTTCATAAATTTTGGCCAAAATTTATACTGCTACATATCTTTGGTAAAAATAACCCACATTAGTATATATTATTTGGTCTTTGTGAAAGTTATAGAGTCTACAATCTATGGTGCCAATCACTGAAAATTCATCACTTCTGATCAGGCCTTCAGTACATCAGGTGTATCTCATTTCTTGAGACTCTAACTAGTCAGGAAAGTACAAATACCCCCCAAATGACCCCTTTTTACAAAGTAGACATCCCAAGGTATTAAGTAAGTAGCATGGTGAGTTTTTTTAAGTTGTCATTTTTTCCCACAATTCTTTGCAAAATGAAGATTTTTTATTTTTTTTTATTTTTTTTTACTAAATTGTCATATTATCAGGTTATTTCTCACACACAGCATATGTATACAACAAATTACCCCCCAAAATACATTCTGCTACTCTTCCCGAGTACGGCGATACCACATGTGTGAGACTTTTACACAGCCTGGCCACATACAGAGCACCAACATCGATGTAGTACCTTCAGACGTTCTACGAGCAAAAATGACGCATCTCATTTCTCAACCACCTATTACACTTTTGAAGGCCCTGGAGTACCAGGACAATGGAATTTCCTATAAAATCACCCCATTTTGGAAAGCTAACACCCCAACGTATAATCTGTGAGGCATAATGAGTCTTTTGAATGGTTAATTTTTTTCCAGAAGTTTTTGGAATATGTGGAAAAAAATTAAAACGCATTTTTTTTTACACAAAATTGTCAATTTATAAGATATTTCTAACACATAGCATGTATATAGCAAAAATTACACCCCAAAATACATTCTGCTACTCTTTCCGAGTACGGCGATACCACGTGTGTGAGTCTTTTACACAGCCTGGCCACATACAGAGCACTAACATTGATGTAGTACCTTCAGACGTTCTATGAGCAAAAATTACGCATCTCATTTCTCAACCACCTATTACACTTTTGAAGGCCCTGGAGTACCAGCACAATGGAATTTCCCATAAAATTACCCCATTTTGGAAAGCTAACACCCCAACGTATAATCTGTGAGGCATAATGAGTCTTTTGAATGGTTAATTTTTTTCCAGAAGTTTTTGGAATATGTGGAAAAAAATTAAAACGCATTTTTTTTTTACACAAAATTGTCAATTTATAAGATATTTCTAACACATAACATGTATATAGCAAAAATTACACCCCAAAATACATTCTGCTACTCCTCCCGAGTATGGCGATACCACATGTGTAGGACTTTTACACAGCCTGGCCACATAGATGGGCCAAACATTGAAGTAGTACGTTCAGGCGTTCTAGGAGCATAAATGACTCATCTTATTTCATTCCTACCCATCACACTTTTGAAGGTCCTGGACCACCAGGACAGTGAAATTACCCACAAAATGACCCCATTTTGGAAAGTAAACACCCCAACGTATATTCTATGAGACATGGGCTGCAAATAGGTACTCGGGTACTCTGATGGGCTGGAGATAGGTACTCGGGTGCTCAGGTGGACTGTGACAGGTACTCGGGTACTCAGATGGACTGGAACAGGTACTCGGGTACTCTGATTGCCTGGTGACAGGTACTCGGGTACTTTGATGGCCTGGTGACAGGTACTCGAGTACTCTGATGGCCTGGTGACAGGTACTCGGGTACTCTGATGGCCTGGTGACAGGTACTCGGGTACTCTGATGGCCTGGTGACAGGTACTCGGGTACTCTGATGGCCTGGTGACAGGTACTCGGGTACTCTGATGGCCTGGTGACAGGTACTCGGGTACTCTGATGGCCTGGTGACAAGTACTCAGGTACTCTGATGGCCTGGTGACAGGTACTCTGATGGTTTGGTGACTGGTATTTGGGTACTCTGAAGGGCGGTGACAGGTACTCAGATGAACTGTGACAGGTACTCGGGTATTTAGATGGGCTGTGACAGGTACTCGGTACTCTAATGGACTGTGACAGGTACTCGGTACTCAGATGGGCTGTGACAGGTACTCGGTACTCTAATGGACTGTGACAGGTACTCGGTACTCTAATGGACTGTGACAGGTACTCGGTACTCTAATGGACTGTGACAGGTACTCGGGTACTCTGATGTGCCGTGACAGGTACTCGGGTACCCTGATGGGCCGTGACAGGTACTCGGGTACTCTGATGTGCCGTGACAAGTACTCGGGTACTCTGATGTGCCGTGACAGGTACTCGGGTACTCTGATGTGCGGTGACAGGTACTCGGGTACTCTGATGGGCCGGGACAGGTACTCGGGTACTCTGATGGGCCGGGACAGGTACTCGGGTACTCTGATGGGCCGGGACAGGTACTCGGGTACTCTGATGGGCCGGGACAGGTACTCGGGTACTCAGATGGGCCGGGACAGGTACTCGGGTACTCAGATGGGCCGGGACAGGTACTCGGGTACTCTGATGGGCCGGGACAGGTACTCGGGTACTCTGATGGGCTGGGACAGGTACTCGGGTACTCTGATGGGCTGGGACAGGTACTCGGGTACTCTGATGGGCTGGGACAGGTACTCGGGTACTCTGATGGGCTGGGACAGGTACTCGGGTACTCTGATGGGCTGGGACAGGTACTCGGGTACTCTGATGGGCTGGAACAGGTACTCTGATGGGCTGGGACAGGTACTCTGATGGGCTGGGACAGGTACTCGGGTACTCTGATGGGCTGGGACAGGTACTCGGGTACTCTGATGGGCTGGGACAGGTACTCGGGTACTCTGATGGGCTGGGACAAGTACTCGGGTACTCTGATGGGCTGGGACAGGTACTCAAATACTCTGATGGACTGTGACAGGTACTCAAATACTCTGATGGACTGTGACAGGTACTCTGATGGACTGTGATTGACAGGTACTATGAGGGGTGGTGACAGGTCCTCTTTATTGGGGGGGGGGCAATCAGTATGTTTCATGTACACTGTGTGCGGTAACGAGATGTTACCGCAATCTCCTCCTCACACACGATCGGTGTGTGAGGAGGAGAACCCGGTAACATCCCGTTACCGCGGTTTGTTTACATTTTAGTGATCGGCTGTGAAAGGATCACAGCCGATCACGTGGGTAAACAGCCAGCCAATGGCTGTTTACCAGTGTCGGTGACGAGCAGTGTTCCCGGGGAACACGCCGCCACCGACGTGCACGCGCAGCGCGCTCGCGATCGCGCGCATGCGCCGTGCACGTAGGGGGTGTGACCATCTGTGATCGGCCGTGACTTCATCACGGCCGATCACGTGGTAAACAGCCATAACGAATGGCTGTTCACCCCCTTCGGTGGCGAGCGGTGTCTCCGTGACACGCCGCCACCGAAGAAACAGGGATGCGCGCGCACGATCGCGCGCATCCCTGTTTAAACGGGAGGCCGTCATATGACGGCCTCCCACCACAATAGCTGCGCCGCCTGGCCGTCATTTGACTGCCGGCGGTCAGCAACTAGTTAAAATGAGCACTTTAGATTTCTCCCATAGACTTGTATAGGGTGTTCCGGCTTTTCGAATTTGCTGCGAACAGCCCAAATTGTTCACTGTTCGCTGAACAGGCGAACAGGCAATGTTCGAGTAGAACATGAGTTCGACTCGAACTCGAAGCTCATCCCTAATCCTCACATAGAATCACAATATATCCATGTAAGAATGCACAGAGCGCCCGGCGACCCTCCTCTCCTTCATAACAGTATAGCAGCGGCTCTCCTAATGTATCTGACAGGCGTGATGACGTCTCCACCTTACACATTACGCCCTAGGTGGGGCTTCATCATGTATATTTGTGTTGTTTGTTTAAAATGTGTAAATATTAACACTTTTAGCTTTAGGGAGTCTCACTTCTAGTGCTGCACAGCTATCTTTATATCTATCCTGTAAGGGAGGTGTCACTGCACATCACCAATCATAAGTAGCAGACCACAAAGTAGGTTTTTTGATGTACATAGTATGCTAAAGTTTGGGTGGTCTCACTCATCATGCTGCAATATTGAGCACTTTGACAATATCTTACTTATATTGTTTTTTCTAACATTGTAATATTCCTGTATAATTGTGCTGAAACACGTGTGGATTGTTTAACCGCTTCCCACCCGCCCTATGGCCGTATGACGGCCTTAGAGCGGGCGGCTTCCTTCGCCTGGCCGTCCCTGGACGGCCTGGTGTTTACTTCCGCAATGCGCGCCGCCGGGGGCGCGCATCGCGGAAGTATTGTATTTGCCGTGTCTCCCGGAGACAGGCAAATACAGATCGCCGTGAACGGCCAATCAAAGTGGCCGTTCACAGCGCGATCGCAGCTGCCAATGGGAGATGATCTCATATGTAAACATATGAGATCATCTCCCATTGCCGTGTCTCTCCCTCCTCACACAGAGACAGCGTGTGAGGAGGGAGAGCGATCTGTCAGCCCCAGTGCAGCCCCAGTGCCAGCCCCAGCCCCAGTGCCAGCCCCAGTGCCAGCCCCAGCGCCAGTGTCAGCCCCAGCGCCAGTGTCAGCCCCAGTGCGTGTGTCAGCCCCAGTGTCAGCCCCAGTGCCTGTGTCAGCCCCAGTGCCATCTGTCAGCCCCAGTGCCAGTGCCATCTATCAGCCCAGTGCCATCTGTCAGCCCAGTGCCATCTGTCAGCCCAGTGCCATCTGCCAGTAGTGCCAGTGCCGCCAGTGCCACCTGCCAGCGCCTGCCATCAGCCCCAGTGCCGTCAGCCCCAGTGCCGTCAGCCCATGCCGCCCGTCAGCCCCAGTGCCGCCCATCAGCCCCAGTGCCGCCCGTCAGCCCCAGTGCCGCCCGTCAGCCCCAGTGCCGTCCGTTAGCCCCAGTGCCGTCAGTGCCGTCAGCCCCAGTGCCGTCAGTGCCGTCAGCCCCAGTGCCACCAGTGCTGTCAGCCCCAGTGCCACCTGCCAGTGCCACCTGCCAGCACCAGTGCCACCTGCCAGTGCCATCCGTCAGCCCCAGTGCCGTCAGCCCCAGTGCCGCCAGTGTCACCTGCCAGTGCCACCTGCCAGCGCCAGTGCCACCTGCCAGTGCCACCTGCCAGCACCAGTGCCATCTGTCAGCCCCAGTGCCATCCGTCAGCCCCAGTGCCGCCAGCCCCAGTGCCACCTGCCAGTGCCACCTGCCAGCGCCACCTGCCAGTGCCATCTGCCAGCCACAGTGCCATCTGACAGCCCCATTTGCCAGAGCAATTAGCCAGAGCAAATAGCCAGCACCATCTGCCAGTGCCATCTGCCAGTGCCAGCCCCAGTGCCAGCCCCAGCCCCATCTGCCAGCGACATCTGCCAGCGACATCTGCCAGCCCCATCTGCCAGCCCCATCTGCCAGCCCCATCCGTCAGCCCCATCTGCCAGCCCCATCTGTCAGCCCCATCTGCCTCCAGTGCCATCTGTCAGTGCCACGTGTCGTCAGTGCCACGTGGGGTCACTTTGTGGGCATTTCCATTGTCCTGGTGCTCCAGGGCCTTCAAAACTGTAATAGGTGGTTGAGAAATAAGATGTGTAATTTATGCTCCTAGAACGCCTGATGGTGCTATTTCAATATTGGGCCTCTGTATGTGGCCAGGCTGTGTAAAAGTCTCACACATTTGGTATCGTTATACTCAGGAGGAGTAGTAGAACGTATTTTGGGGTGTCATTTTTGCTATGTACATGCTATGTGTTGGAAATATCTTATAAATGGACAACTTTGCGTAAAAAAAATGCGTTTTCATTTTTTTTCCACATTTTCCCAAAACTTCTGGAAAAAAAATGAACCATTCAAACGACTCATTATGCCTTATAGATTATACGTTGGGGTGTTAGCTTTCCAAAATGGGGTCACTTTGTGGGCATTTCCATTGTTCTGGTGCTCCAGGGCCTTCAAAACTGTAATAGGTGGTTGAGAAATGAAATGTGTAATTTATGCTCCTAGAACGCCTGATGGTGCTATTTCAATATTGGGCCTCTGTATGTGGCCAGGCTGTGTAAAAGTCTCACACATTTGGTATCGTAATACTCAGAAGGAGTAGCAGAACGTATTTTGGGGTGTCATTTGTGGTATACACATGCCATGTGAGAGAAATAACCTATTACATTGAAAATTTTGTGAGAAAAAAAAATAAAAAATCTTCATTTTGCAAAGAATTGTGGGAAAAAGATGACAACATCAAAAACCTCACCATGCATCTTAGTAAATACCTTGGAATGTCTACTTTCAAAAAAGGGGTAATTTGGGGGGTATTTATACTTTCCTGACTTGTTCGGGTCGCAAGAAATGAGAAAGGCCACCAGTACATCAGATGTGATCAATTTTGTGCGATTCGCACCACAGCTTGTAGACTCTCTAACTTTCACAAAGACCAAATAATATCCACTAATTTGGGTTATTTTTACCAAAGATATGTAGCAGTATAAATTGTGGCCAAAATTTATGAAAAAAAAAATTATAATTTGCAAAATTTTATCACAGAAACAAAGAAATATGTGTTTTTTTTTCAAAATTTTCGGTCTTTTTTCATTTATAGCGCAAAAAATAAAAACCCCAGAGGTGATCAAATACCACCAAAAGAAAGCTCTATTTGTGGGAAAAAAAGGACACAAAATTCATTTGGGTACAGTGTTGCATGACTGAGTAATTGTCATTCAAAGTGTGAGAGCACCAAAAGCTGAAAATTGGTCTGGTCAGGAAGGGTGTTTAAGTGCCCAGTAAGCAAGTGGTTAACCACTTTCAGACCGGACCATTTTGCTGGTCAATGACCAGAGGTCTTTTTACAATTTGGCACTGCACTGCTTTAACTGGTAATTGCGCGGTCATGCAGTGTTGTACCCAAACAAAATTTGCGTCCTTTTTTTCCCAGAAATAGAGTTTTCTTTTGATGGTATTTGACTGGTTCTGCGATTTTTATTTTTTGCGATATAAACGTAAAAAGACCGTAAATTTTGAAAAAAAATGATATTTTCTACTTTTTGTTATTAGAAAAATCCAATAAACTCAATTTTAGTCATACATTTAGGTCTGGTTCACACAGCGGGCGACACGAGGCGACACGACTTGCCGCGCCGCGACCTGCCGCGACCTCAGCGGCGACTTGCAAATGACTTCTGTATAGAAGTCAATGCAAGTCGCCCGAGGTCGCCCAAAAGTAGTACAGGAACCTTTTTTCTAAGTCGGAGCGGCTCGAGTCGCTCCTCTTAGAACGGTTCCATAGTACAGAAC
Source organism: Lithobates pipiens (assembly GCF_037356315.1). NCBI lineage: Eukaryota > Metazoa > Chordata > Amphibia > Anura > Ranidae > Lithobates > Lithobates pipiens. The sequence continues at coordinate 689,629,346 of NW_027507903.1, read as the reverse complement.
GGGGGCGACTTGTCAGGTCGTGGCACAGCAAGTCGTGTCGCCTCGTGTCGCCCCCTGTGTGAACCGGACCTTAGGCCAAAATGTATTCAGCCACATGTCTTTGGTAAAAAAAGTCAATAACTGTATATTTATTGGTTTGCGCAAAAGTTGTCACATCTACAAACTAAGGTACGTTTTCTGGAATTTACGCAGCTTTTAGTTTATGACTGCCTATCTCATTTCTTGAGGTGCTAAAATGTCAGGGCAGTACAACCCCCCCCCCAAATGACCCCATTTTGGAAAGTAGACACCCTAAGAAAATTGATAAGAGGCATGTTGAGCCCATTGAATATTTTATTTTTTTGCCTCAAGCGATTGAATAATGACAACATTTTTTTTTTTTTTTTACACAAAGTTGTCACTAAATGATATATTGCTCACACATGCCATGGTTATATGTGGAATTGCACCCCAAAATACATTCTGAAGGCGGTGATACCGGGGGGATACCACATGTTCTTGGAAGTCTAGCCACGTACGGGGCCCCGAAAGCCAAGCACCGCCTTCAGGATTTCTAAGGGCATACATTTGTAATTTCACTCCTCACTACCTATCACAGTTTTGAAGGCTCTAAAATGCCAAGATGGCACAAAACCCCCACAAATGACCCCATTTTAGAAAGTAGACACCCCAAGCTATTTGCTGAGAGGCATGTTGAGTCCATGGAATATTTTATATTTTGCCACAAGTTGCGGGAAAATTACAAACTTTTATTTATTTTTATTTTTTTCACAAAGTTGTCACTAAATGATATATTGCTCACACATGCCATGGGCATATGTGAAATTACACCCGAAAATAAATTCTGCTCCTTCTCCTGAGTACGGGGATACCACATGTGTGGGACTTTTTGGGAGCCTAGTCGCGTACGGGGCCCCGAAACCCAAGCACCGCCTTCAGGATTTCTAAGGGTGTAAATTTTTGATTTCACTCCTCACTACCGATCGCAGTTTTGAAGACCATAAAATGCCAAGATGGCACAAACCCCACCCAAATGACCCCATTTTGGAAAGTAGACACCCCAAGCTATTTGCCGAGAGGCATGGTGAGTATTTTGCAGCTCTCATTTGTTTTTGAAAATGAAGAAAAAAAATAATGTATATTTTTTTTATTTTTTTCAATTTTCAAAACTTTGTGACAAAAATGAAGGTCAGCAAAATACTCACCATACCTCTCAGCAAATAGCTTGCGGTGTCTCCTTTCCAAAATGGGGTCACTTGGGGGGATTTTGTGCTATCTGGGCATTCCATGGCCTCCAAAACTGTGATAGGCAGTGAGGAATGAAATCAAAAATGTACACCCTTAGAAAGCCTGAAGGTGGTGCTTGGATTTTGGGGTACCGTACGCGTTTAGGCTCCCAAAAGGTCTCACACTTGTGGTATCCCCGTACTCAGGAGAAGCAACAGAATGTATTTTGGGGTGTCATTTCACATATAACCATGGCATGTTTGAGCAATATATCATTTAATGACAACTTTGTGCAAAAAAAAAAATAAAAAAATAATAATAATGTCTTTTTTCCGCAACTTTTGTCAAAATATAAAATATTCCATGGACTCGACATGCCTCTCAGCAAATAGCTTGGGTTGTCTACTTTCTAAAATGGGGTCATTTGGGGAGGTTTTGAACTGTCCTGGCATTTTATGCACAACATTTAGAAGCTTATGTCACACATCACCCACTCTTCTAACCACTTGAAGAAAAAGCCCTTTCTGACACTTTTTGTTTACATGAAAAAATATTTTTTTTTTGCAAGAAAATTACTTTGAACCCCCAAACATGAAGTATTTTTTTTAAAGCAAAGGCCCTACAGATTAAAATGGTGGGTGATCGGTGGGTATGCCCACCATTAGAATACCTCCCTTCATCCACCCACTTCTAATGGTGGACATACATGCACCATTTATATATGCTGAAGCATGGGGGCATCCTCCCGCAAAAGGTAGGAGCAAATCGCTCCTCCACCCCTTATGCCCCCATGCTTCGGCATATATGCTCTTTTTTAACTGTGGTGGTGAAATCTCCGACAGTGCTGGAGTCGCGGCTTTATGTATCGTGGGAGCAAACGCTGTTGCTGTCAAGATAAATAAATCCATGCTACAGCTGAATGGCGTACCTGAAAACAAAAAATGGTTAACAATAAAACATTGCAGAATAGAATACAGTACAAAGGAGCAGAACAATAGAGAGAGAATAGAGAGAGAGAGAACAATAAAATGACAACTATTTTTGTTTTTTTTATTTTATATTTTTTTTGGTTTTTTGGTTTTTTACTTTTTTTTTTAAAACACTTTTTTATGTAACTTTAAAACTTCTGTTGTAACGTTTCCAGTGGTTTGGGTCTCTCAAAATGCGATGGCATCTTGGGAGACCCTGTGAACGTGTGCCTAGCCTGTGCAATGCTGTACCCTACGCTAATACTCAACTAGTGAATGGTAGCGTTCAAAACATTCACCAATGCAAAGACCAGGATTGTCAGGACAGCGTGGACAATAATGACGGGTGTCACGCCTATATCCGCGCTTTCTGTAGACACAACATTTTCTTTGGGGGGCTCGTTGGGTAGGGGTACTCGGGATGACATAAGAATAATGCCTCTCATGCAGCCGGCTTACTGCATCTGGTTGGGGAAGGTGAGGTGGAGCACTGCCTGGATACAGAAGGGCTCTGACGATATCCTCCTGGAATTTAAGGAAGGATCCAGTCCGTCCTGAAGCTTTGTATAGCACATAAGCATTCAGCATAGCCAATTGGAATAAATAAACAGACACTTTTTTGTACCAGCGTCTGGCCTTACGGGCAACTAGATACGGCGCCAACAACTGGTCATTAAGGTCCACCCCTCCCATATTTTGGTTATATTTGTGGACACAGAGGGGTTTCTCCACAATACCAGTCGCCGTAGGAATTTGGACCGTCGTGTCTGCATGAAGGGAGGTAAGAATGAAAACATTCTTATTATCCCTCCACTTCATAGCGAGCAAATTATTACTGCGCAAGCAGGCTCTCTCCCCCAGCCTAAGACGGGACTCTACAAGCCGCTGGGGAAAGCCCTGGCGATTAGGTTGCACGGTGCCACATGCTCCAATCTGCTGATCAAACAAGTGACTAAACAGTGGCACGCTTGTGTAATAATTGTCCACGTACAAGTGGTACCCCTTTCTGAATAAGGGTGACACCATGTCCCACACTATCTTGCCAGCGCTTCCTATGTAGTCATAGCAGTTCTCCGGCTCTACGTGACTATCTTTACCCTCATAAACCATAAAACTACGTGTATAGCCTGTGGCCCTGTCACAGAGCTTATACATCTTGACCCCGTATCTGGAACGCTTGTTGGGAACGTTTTGTTTGAATGACAAGCGACCAGAAAACTTAATCAGGGACTCATCAACGCAGACAACTTGATGGGGAGTAAACAAGTCTGCGAAACGTTGGTTGAAGTGGTTTATGAGGGGGCGAATTTTGTAGAGCCGATCGTATTCAGGGTCTCCACGAGGACGACAGAGTTCATTGTCGCTGAAGTGCATGAACCGCAAAATCATCTCGTATCGTGCCCTGGTCATGGAAGCAGAGAACACGCGCATATGGTGAATTGGGTCAGTGGACCAATATGACCGCAACTCACTCTTTTTGGTTATGCCCATGTTGAGGGAGAGGCCCAGAAAGATCTTAAATTCGGAAATCATAATTGGTTTGCATTGTCTGGCAAGGGTGGACTGGGGAATAGTGGCGATGTGTTGTCCAGCGTACAAATTGGTTTGGTCCACAATAGATCTATAGAGATCTTCGGTGAAAAACAGTGAGTAAAAGTCAAGTGTCGTAAAATCAACTGTTTCCACGTTAATGCCAGGTTGGCCAGTGAATGGGGGAAGTACGAGTTCTGCAGAAGTGGTGGGCACCCAATTAGGATTGGCGAATTCTGCAGGAATGGCACTATGGGTACGACGGGCCTGTCTTTGTCTTGGTGGCAGCGGGACACTACTTGTGCTTGCCACCTCGCCAGCTTGAACTGCACTTATGGGACTCGCCACGTCACCACGTGTTACTGCAGTGCTGGATGTACGTCCAGGGTGTACTAGGCCGCTGGTGCTTGCCAGTTCACCAGAAGGATGAGCGGCTCTAGTACGTCTCTGCTCCATACGAGTGACCTGCGGTTCCTTCACCTGAACAACAGAATACATTCGGGATCGGGTACACCTGTCCTTAACAGGGACCTCATTTCCGTCGCCAGAGCTATCTGTCATGGAGCCGCTGTCCTCTACAGGATCGTATTCTGAGCCTGAATCTGACAGATGAGTGACGTCCTCTTCACTGTCATGCTCAGAAATGTGTAGGCCTCTTCACTAGTGTACCTTTGCTTTGCCATTTTGGGCTCTAAATTTAGGGGTACACTAGTGAGACTCACAGGTAAAAAAGCACCTAGGCTGTCAGCGACTGTATCAAAACGCTACAAAAAAACCTGTTAGCGATTGCAGGGATCAGGCCTGACTCTGCGAATGCTGCAGTTATGTGTGTTGTGTTTTGTAAGTGACAGTGATCGATCGATACTGCACTTGGGTGGGCTGGGCTGGGCTTGGCGGAGGGGCTAAACGCAGGTGCTAGCAGTTATCTGGGCTGATCCCACTAACAATGCGTTTTGGGAAACCTAAAATGCTGGCAACGCTAATATAGATTTGATCAGATACTATATTACTAAGGGAGGTGTATGCTTTGCGCGTGGGTGTTAGCGGTACTGGCACTAACCTGACGCTGGGGCGACGCAGACCTTATCTGACCCTCAAACTTATATCACCCGCCGGGTGATCAGGGGGTTAAAACTTTATTAGGTAATAATTGGTGGGTGCCCTGAAACTATAAAAAAATAACTAACCAACCAGCGTCACCTGTAACAGTTATATGGTGATCACTGGTGAAAGGGTTAACTAGGGGGCAATCAGGGGGCTTTATGCGGTAGTATATGGGGGTCCCTGACGCTATAAAAAGCTGCGGAAAACCTAAATACCTACCTGCCTAACTAGCGTCACCTGTGACACTAATACAGCGATCAGAAAAACAATCGCTTATTAGTGACACTGGCGACGGGGGGTGATCATGGGGTTAAACCTTTATTGGGGGGTTAGGGGGTACCCTAGAGCTAAAGGGGGCTAACCCTAACTGACCTAACAGTTATTGCAGTCACAAATGACACCAATGCAATAATACAAAAAAAAAATGCAATTGGTGTCACTGTGACTGGGGGTGCAGGGGTGATTGGGGGGTGATGGGGGGGTGAAGGGGGGTGAAAGTGTGCCTGGCGTGTTCTACTGTAAGCGTAGTGTGTTGGTGCAACTCACAGATCCTCTCTCCTCGGTGCCGGAACAAAAAAGACCGACACAAGGAGAGATTACATCACTTCCTCTGCCTGTGTTTACAATACAGTAGAGGAAGTGATGTAATGCTGCCATTTCATTTGTCAGGAGCGATCGCGAGGGGGTGGCCATGAATGAATGGCCGCCCCCTCATCCCGGATCGCTCCTGCACGGAATCCGACTGCCGCTGGCACCGGGGGGCACGATCGGGTCCCCCACCCGCGGGAAGGCAGGGACGTACATGTACGCCCATATGCCTGCCCGTGCCATTCTGTCGACGTACATCGTCATGCGGCGGTCTGCAAGTGGTTAAACATTTGAAATACAAATCCTATTTTTAGGTTTAGGGAGGGTCTCACTTGTAGTGCTGCACAGTTGTCTTTCTATGTATTTGGTGTTGGATTTTGTGGATGAATCCTTCTGTGTTCAGCTGATTAGTATATATAATTGGAAGAGGATTTTGGTTGTGCAGTGACACATTTCCTGCCTGGCACTGTCAGTATTGCCGGCTGGTTGGTGATTTTTCCGGCACACAGAAGCTATTGGAGTTACCACACAGCTGTTCTGTACAACCAGAAGTGGCCGGAGCTGCTCTGTCCTACTTCTCTATTATTTCCCAGTGCATTCTGGGATACTGGAGCCTCCGCTGTCTGTCCTCCAATGCCCAGCGATTATTGGATATCACCATGGAATGAATGGAGGTGACTGACAAGCGTGGATGTCTCATGACAGCGACATGCGGCTTCATTTATAACACGACACAACGCTACCGCTCCTGTGTGACCAGCACTGTGTGCCGCCATTGTAATATTCATGGCAGGCATGGAAGGCGCTTATTAGGCTTTAGAAATGCAGAATAAATGTCACATAATCACATGGTACTGACACGTGTGACCAAGGCCTCACTGACCTCTGTAGCTACAGACACCATGGATCAATTCATTCTCAATTTTCAGGAATCTGCTCCCCCTCCCCCTCCTCTGAGTCATTCAGTTATGAAGGGAAATTACAGCTTGAGCTACTGAGTTCTGTAAATAACATGGATTGTACAATGATGTGGGAAGGACAGGCAGGTAAACATGTGGAAATGAGATTTCAGCTCCACCTGCTGGCTGAAAATGAAAATGCTAATTATTTATATACAATATTTCATATTTACAAATCTATGAATGGAATGTTTTGTCCTGACCATAATAAAGACAGAAAACATGATCCATTCCTCTGAAGACAAAGACCTCAGACAGTTCTCACTTCTGTACAAAAGGCCGTCCCATAACCAATACAACTCATACTCCAGAAATATCATCTGTCATTGTCTCCCTTCTGCAGATGTGTAATGAAAACACAGGCAGAGGAAGTGATGTCATCTCCCCTCATGGAGCCCTTTTAGTTTCCAGCGAGTGAGGGAGAAGACATCTACTGTGAGTACACCAACACTACACTGACACCAGGACATGTAGGTACACATTTAACACCTTGATCACCCCCCAGTTAACCCTTTCACTCCCTGTCACAGTGTCACCAAGTGCAACTTTCAGATTTTTCACTGGTCAATGTATTGGTGTCACTTGTGACACTAATCAGCATTAGGGCAGTTAGTGGTAGGTAGGGATGAGCCGAACACCCCCCAGTTCGGTTTGCACCAGAACTTTCGAACGGACCCCAAATTCATACAAATTTTAGAACCCCATTGAAGTCTATGGGACTCGAACGTTCGAAATTAAAAGTGCTAATTTTAACGGCTAATATGCAAGATACTGTCCTAAAAATGGTTTGGGAACCTGGCTCCTGCCCCAGGTGACATGGGTCAATGCCTAAAATGTTTTTAAAAATGGCCGTTTTGGCAGGAGCACTGATTTTAATGACGATTAAAGTAAAAAAAAAGAGAAATATTCCTTTAAATATCATGCCTGGGGGGTGTCTGTAGTATGCCTGTGAAGTGCCACGTGTTTCCCGTGTTTAGAACAGTCCCTGCACAAAATGACATTAAACGGAAATAACATCATTTAAAACTGCTTGCAGAGCACGCAGACAGCACGCACAATCTCCTACCACTGACTGCAAGCTCTATTTAAAATGAGCAAGATAGCTAGCTATATAGGTGGATATAGCGGTGTATACTGGGTTCAGAGCACGCAGACAGCACACACAATCTCCTACCACTGACTGCAAGCTCTATTTAAAACGAGCAAGATAGCTAGCTATATAGATGGATATAGCGGTGTATACTGGGTTCAGAGCATGCAGACAGCACCCACAATCTCCTACCACTGACTGCAAGCTCTATTTAAAATGAGCAAGATAGCTAGCTATATAGGTGGATATTTTTTATTCCAGTATACTGCTACCAAATTACAAGCTTAACATAACAAAACAAACATCAGTTTACATTCACTTTACAAAAACTAACAATGATAAACTATACAGTCAAAAAGGGAAAAACAATTTTTACATATCATCTTCCCCCTCCTCCTCCCCAGAAGAAAAATTTATAAGTCGAGCATCACCCCTACTGCTAGGCCCCTCTGGTGGTCCAGGATCCACCTCAGGTAACGGGGCCCTTTTTTTCTTCTTCTTCCCCTGCTTTTTCCTAATCGTGACCCAAGCCACTTCACCCTCCTCATCCGATACTTCTTTTGGGCGTTTCTGAGCCCCCTTAACCGAGACTTCCATCTCCTCCTCCCCAGACCTGTCATCCCCAGCCGAAGAATCGGATGAGGAGACAGTGACCAGACGTCTGCCCGGCCTACATCTCCGAGGAAGGGGAGTGGGAGCAGTAACCTGGGAAACAGAACCCTGTGCCCCCCCCTTATCCAAAAGGGGAGGCCCAACTACCTCCACCTGACCAATATCTGGACCGGGCACCTGAACTTCAGTGACAGGGGCCTGGGCAACATCTGCAGGCCGTACCCCCTTTCCTCTTTGAGGGACCCTACTTGCCTTCTGGGCTCGGGGTGCACCCTGTGGCTCCGCCGTAGGAGCGCTTCCTTGCCTTTCCCCTCCAGAACTCTGCCCAGCAGGAGGAGGTGCACTATCCCCTCCTGGCCCACCACCTGCTGCAGCTTCACCCCTGTAGGCTCTGGGGCATCTGCTAAAGGGATGCCCCATTTGACCGCAAAGGTTGCAGCAGATCAACCCACACGTGTCACCTGAGTGTCCAAACTTATTGCACTTAGTGCAGCGCACAACTGTGCAATCTGCACTCATGTGGGTTGGACACCCACACCTGAAACACCTACGGGGCTGGCCTGGGTAGAACACCAGGATTCTGTCTCGTCCCAGGAAAGCACTTCCTGGGACATGTGCAACCGTGTTGCCAGATCTTCTCAAACGAATCCTGGTGTTCCATGCTCCAGTCCATACCCCACGCTCGTCTAAGCATTTATTTAGAGGACACTGCAACTGGCCGTGTCTCCCCAGCCAAGTTGCTATGTCCTCCGGGGGCAGGCTCTCGTTCCTTACTAACACCGTCAGGTTTTTAATCTCCTCCTGCCTACTCAAAGGAATCAGGCGGAATCCTTTCCAGGGATCAGCCCCTTTAACCAACCCAAAAGCGGTTATAAAACGCTCCATGGTCACAGCGTTGGTGAAACTGACATCAAAGTCAGGGGTGCCAGCTGGGTGGATCACAGCAAATAGCTCAGCCACCCTGAACCCCAACGCCAGGACCATGTCAACCACTTGACCCCTCGTGGGGCACTGACCTTCACCCTCCCATCTCAGCTGGACCACATTCCTACGCTTGCGCTCCGGACCACCTGTCCCCCTAGACCAAGTACTGGCCCCAGGGGTCTGACCAGCCGGGGGTACCCGAAAGTTACTGGCCCCAAACTGGTGGTACAGGTGGTCCAGAGGCACACTGGACCCAGCCACATTGGCGTAGGAACGCCTTTCACCAAGTGCCGTCAGCAACCTTACCTCCGGTGTCCCCCTTAGTACGGGTCCCGGAGGAGGAGCCTCTGCCACAGACACTGGGGGTACAACATGAGAAGCAGCCCCCCCACTCACGGCATGGGAAGTCACACTCCCCACATCGTTTACCCCAGCCTGAACTTTAGGATAGGTCTCATCCTCAGAGCTATAAAGCAAAGCCTCCCAGGCTTCCTGCCACTCCACCTCCATATGGGCCCCGCAGGAATCCACTGACACCTGGCTCGGCCCTGATTGAGAACCCTCCAAGCCGCGAATGAACGTCATTGCAGGGTTCTCACCATCAAGCTCGCCCATTGGGCAGTCACCCCAGGCCGTAGCTTGTTCTGGCACTATACAACTAGACATTTCAACATTACTGTTACTGTTTACATTCTCTTGACCAGAAAGCAGACCGGAAGTCCTTTGAAAACGACCCTCGGGGTCAACTTCCGGACCCGCCACCGTCACTTCCGGCCGCGGGCTATTCCCGCCATGAACCAGTTTGCGCACCGAAAGTGCGTCATCACCCCTTCCCGCGCTACTATTGGCCTCGCGGTCAGTAGCACCACCCCTCCTCCCGCGGGAAGACGGCGTTTTCTTATTTACGGCCGCCATTCCCGAACTGTCAGATGCCATGCCGCCGGCCGACACTGCACCGCTGCCCACAGCGGCAGCCAAGCTGGCTTGATTCTCATATACCCTAGTCCCCTTACCCTGAGACCGGCTTGCAGCAGTGGCAGCCGACAACGCAACTGACGGCGTGCCCTGCTTGCAACCACCGGCTGGGATCACTGGGGACTGTACAGGTAAGTCCATTTTTCCTTTGCTTACTATCCTAGCAAGCTGCACCACTGGTATCTTCTTAACAACATTAATGTCCTTTTGCTGCCTCCTTCCCACTTCACCGGGGTCTAACCTGCCCTCTGGGGACACAGCCTCATTCATAGGCTGGCAACCCTTAGGCTTACCTGACCCCTCTGCAGGATTAGCGGAGTTAGCAGGGCTAGCAGTCTTTTCACCAGGAATGCTCTTCACATTTCCAGCCTTCACAGCACTTTCTCTCACCAAAACTGTTTCTTTACACACCGCTGGCTTTCTTTCCACCACAGTCTTTCCCTCTGGTTTGTCACTGGCCACCTTTCTTTCTACCGCACTTTCCTTTTCTTCATGGCTGGTTTCCACAGAGGGACCCGCCATTTCCTCTTCAGGCGCTGTGTCAGGGGCTGAACGCTGTCTGTGGCGTCTCCCTGCCTGGGTCCCCTCGTCACACGCAATTCTCATCGCTTTGTCCACGTTAGATAGAAAGTCTTTCTCACCAGAAGCACTGTCAATCAGGTTGGATAACAGCTCACCCATCATGCTGCACTGCTTCTTCAATCCGTCTATCACCGTCTTATATTCCTGTCTCTTTACAACGCCCGATCTGTCTCTCCGGTTCCTTAGCTCCGCCAGGACCTTCATTTTCTCGCAGTAGCTGCGGGAAGCCTTCACAATTAAGCTTTTAGCTTTCTTCCTTCTGTCTGCAGATTTCTCCGCATCCTCTCCTGGCTGTCTCAGAGACCAATCTGCAAGATCCAGCTGGTTCTCCAAGAACAACCTCTCCTCCTTGACGAGCTCCAGGAGCTTAGGGGCTCCACGTCCTTCATTAGGCTGAGAAACAGGCACCTGGCCTGGGCTGACTGAAGCCATCAGCTCCCTCTCCTCCTCCACCACTCTGGAAGTCCTCAGAGATCAGAGCACGCAGCCAGCACGCACAATCTCCTACCACTGACTGCAAGCTCTATTTAAAACGAGCAAGATAGCTAGCTATATAGATGGATATAGCGGTGTATACTGGGTTCAGAGCACGCAGACAGCACACACAATCTCCTACCACTGACTGCAAGCTCTATTTAAAACGAGCAAGATAGCTAGCTATATAGGTGAATATAGCGGTGTATACTGCGGTCAGGGCACGCAGACAACAACCACTACAGAAGAGCAAGAACAAAAAATCATCCGATAACGATCGGTGTATACTGTGTTGAAGGTACACAGAACACCCACTAACTCCTACAGACACCAACACACTACACAAGGCCGCCACGCTGGTGGCCTTATATAGTGTGGGGCGTGTACTACACAGCCTGAGCTATGATTGGCCACAGGCATCCTGCCTTTGGCGAATCATGGCTCTCCTCGCTGCCATCGCTGTGATTGGCCAAGCATGCGGGGTCACAGTGCATGCTTGGCCAATCATGAGTCAGCAATGCACTGTGATGGCGCAGTGCATTGTGGGCCGTGAGCGCCACACAAATTTGGCGCGAACGGCCCATAACGTTCGGAATTCGCCGAACGGGCGAACAGCCGATGTTCGAGTCGAATGTATGTTCGACACGAACACAAAGCTCATCCCTAGTTGTGTCCATTCTTAGTTATTAGCAGCTTCGCTGGGTACATACATCTGTACACTATCTTGTTTTTGTTCAGAGGTTTTGTGATGGTTGCCAGTTGTCTATGCTGTTGCATAGTGTATGCCGACAGGTCTGTGAAGAAGGAGAGGTCTTGCAAGTCAGGGGGTATATCGTCGCGGTGCCTAACCGTGGCCATGAATCTGTCTTTTGTATGAAAAAAAAATGAATCCTGACTATGGTGTCTCTGAGAAGGTGTGATGCAATGTGTTTAGGCCTGGGAAGCCTGTGGATGTGCTCCACAATTAGGTCTTCTATAGGTGCATCAGGAAGAACTGATTTCATCACCATAGTAAAGTATTCTTTTAGGTCAGGAGGTTTTATTGTTGCAGGTATTCCCCATATTTTAATGTTATGCCTCCTGGACCTATCCTCTAAATTTGCCAATTTCAGTTGCATCTGCAATATCTCGTTGTCCCTATCATTGTGGGCATCCACCAAGTCATTGAAAGTGGAGGTAAATTCACCCATTTTTGTTTCCACGTGAGAGACCCGCTTGTTGACTGCTGATATTTCTGATTTAAATTGGTTGGTTAGTGCCATTATGTCAGCATGCAGAGTGGATCTTAAGGGCATTAACATGTCTTTTAGTGTGGTGTCCATTACTGGTTTGTTTGCTGTGGGGAAGTCAGATAGAGATTCCTGCAGTTCTCTTGTGTCATCTAAAGAGGAGTCTAAGCTTACCTCCAAGCCGTTCGGATCTGGCATTTCATTCAGCTACTGTTTACTTTTAGCTGGACTGGATGATGCCAATGGGGGTGAGGGAAAGTTCTCCGGTCCCTGCTTGTTGTGATTGCGGCCGAGTTGGGTTCCTGTGGGCGCACTGCGCTGTGTATAGGTGCCGCGTGTGTCTCACCAGTGCCTGTCGCCGCCATCTCGGTTCATGTAACGGCGCTGCATGGCAAAGAATTCGGTCATCTTTCCCGGTTGTTTTACCCCTTTCTTTTGCGGAATGTAATTTCTTAGGCTCGTTGGACCTTGTAGTGCAGTCTGTGCGCTGAAACAAGGCTGCACGTCGCTGTATCGACCTCCGTTGACCCTCAGTGGAGAGGAGCTATTTTAGAAAGCAGCCATCCATTCCGCTGGCTAGCCACGCCCCATCTATACCCTATTTTGTAGACGCTATAACTTTTGTATAACTTTTGCGAAAACCAATCAATATACAGTACGCTTATTGCAATTATTTTTACCAAAAATATGTAGAAGAATATGTATCGGCCTAAACTGAGGAAAAACATTTATATATACATTTTTTGGGGATATTTATTATAGAAAAAAGTAAAAAATATTGCTTTTTTTAAAATTGTCGCTCTTTTTTTGTTTATAAAAAATAAAAACCGCAGAGGTGATCAAATACCACCAAAAGAAAGCTCTATTTGTGGGGAAAAAAGGACGTCAATTTTGTTTGGGTGCAACATCTCAGGACCGTGCAATTGTCAGTTAAATCGACGCAGTGCCTTATTGCAAAAAGTGCTCTGGTCAGGATGGGGTTAAATTCTTCCGGGGCTGAAGTGGTTTTATAATGCTTAAAGTGAAACAATAAAAATTAAATATTCCTTTAAATATCGTGCCCGGGGCGTCCCCTTAGTCTGCCTGTAAAGTAGCACATTTTCCCATGTTTATAACAGTACCACAGCAAAATAACATTTCTAAAGGAAAAAAATTCATTTAAAATTGCTCACGGCTGTAATGTATATAACAGCGTGGGTACCCCTCCCCCCCACAGTCCATACCAGGCCCTTCTAGGTATGGTATTTATAGTAAGCGTAACTCCACAGAAATTTTTTTTGTTTTTAAATAGCGTGATAGTCCCCCCATTCCGTTTTTTGTTTGTTAATTCTGTCACAGGACTACCCTTAACCACTTCAATACACTATATAATATATTGTACACTGCACTGTATACCCTGCACTCTATTATATATACCACACTGACTGCACTATATACTCTGAACTGCAGTATATATATACTATACAGACTGCACTATATACTCTGAACTGCAGTATATATATATATTATAGAGACTGCACTACATACTCTGCTGAAAAATTGGGCCTTAGGTGTTGGTGGTCCCAGAACACAGTAATCCCTCACAGTTACTCTTGTTGGGCACAGGAATGGTCCCTGCTGTTAAATATCATTTAAAAAAAAATTGTAATTACATGCCCCTGTTAAACAAGGGCAAATAAATTGGGCCTTGGGCGTTGGTGGTGCCCTAAGCCAAAAATATTGTTGGAAGCTGACATCATCATGATTGAGGAGGAATAGGATAGTCAGCATAGGCATTCTTCAAGGGATCCCAAATCTGTAGCTGTTAGGTACCTGGGTGGTGAGCCTGACTTGGTGGAAGAAGACTTCTCTTATGACTCTGGTTCAGGGCCCACTGGAGTGAAGACAGTGGTCCTGTGAGCGCAGCAGGGTAGGAGTGTCTGAGCTGGATGCAGCAGCTGATGCAGGCAGTGGAGATGGTCCTCCGGATGGCTGAAACTGCAGAAACTGGCAGAGGCTGGCAGAAGTTGGCAGAGCAGGAGGACGAACAGCAAGCCGGGTAGAAGAAGGCACAGGAACAGCAACAGCAGATCCTGGATAGACTAAGCACACTTGGAACAAGCAGAGGGTTGGTCAGACAAGCCGGGTCAGAGCAGATAGGCAATCGGGCAGTAACGACAGGCAAAGGCAAGGTCACAGGCTAACAAAGATTCAGCATCAAATAGGCAGTCCATAAACAGAGTCAGGCAGGCTGCGCTCGGGGCAGGAGAGATCAGCAGAGTCAGACATAAGCCGGGTCAGTGATGGCAATCAGATGAACATGTAAAAGGAGTCTCAGGTACAAGCTGCAGACAAACAGCACTGAACAAATGCAGCTGTAACTTTAAATAGGGCCACTGGCGCTGAACCGCGCTAGCGTGCACACATGCGCCCATTGAGCACGCGTGACTGAGGTGCGTACTGGCGCACACACACGCGCCGATGCTTGGATTGCCTGATGGCACACGTGCACAAGCACGCATGCAGATTCGCCCACAAAGTGTGAGCAGAGCCCTGACATTGCCACCCCACAAGGGGCAACCTCCGGGTGCCCAACATGTCTTTCTTTTCGGGATGAGCAGAGAAAAAGGCACAAATTTAATCTTCCAGCATGTAAATTACTATCAGGCTCCCAAGAGTTGTTCTCCGGGCCGTAGCCCTTCCAATTTATCAGGAACTGTCTTTGCCCTTGCCGTCTTCTACAGTCAAGAATGGCCTCCACCTCATATTCCTCACTACCATCAACTAAGACGGGCTCAGTTGGTCTAGTTCCTCTATTCGGAAAGGGGTCAGGTACCAAAGGTTTTAGCAGGGACACATGAAAAACTGGGTGCACCTTCATTGACTCAGGTAAGGACAATTCATAAGATACTTTGTTAATCCTTCTCTTCCCTGGGAAAGGGCCCAAAAACTTGGGTGCAAGTTTTTTCGAAGGACAGGCTAACTTGAGATTAGAAGTAGAAAGCCATACTTGATCCCCGATTTGAAGATCCAATTCTCCCCTTCTCTTCCGATCGAAGGCTTTCTTACTGTCTGCCTGGGCCTTGGTTATTGCTTCTTGTAGAACCTGGTTGTTATGGCTGAGGAAGGTCACTGTGTCCTGGACTGCTGGCACTGAAGATTCTGGAAGGAAATCAGGGAGAAATGATACATGAAACCCATAATTGGCAAAAAATGGAGACTGTCCTGTGGTTGAATGACTGGCATTGTTGTAACCAAATTCTTCTAGAGGCAGTAGGGATACCCAATCATCCTGTACAAAGGACATGAAACATCTGATATACTGTTCAAGAGTCTGGTTTGTTCATTCAGTCTGCCCGTTGGTCTGGGGGTAATAAGCAGATGACAAGGCCAGCTCGATCTTCAAACTCTCACACAGAGCCTTCCAGAAGTGGGATGTAAATTGGACCCCCTGTCTGACACTATATTAGAAGGTACCCCATGTAGTCTAATGATTTCCTTGATGAAGATACAGGCTGTCTCTGATGCCGATGGAGTCCCTTTTAATGGTAGGAAATGAGCCATCTTGGAAAGTCGATCCATGACTACAAAAATGGCTGTGCGACCCTCGGAGGGTGAAAGCTCAGCTATGAAGTCCATGGTGATCATTCACCAAGGCCTATCAGGTGCAGGAAGAGGTTTCAGTAGTCCCCAGGCTCAGTTCCTAGTTGTCTTACTCCGGATGCATACAGGACAAGAATTGACATACTTCTTGCAGAATTCTTTTAAACCAGGCCACCAGAAAGTGCGCTGCACAAGCTCCAGAGTCTTGCGAGCCTCAAAATGCCCTGCTAATGGGTGGTCATGAAGAAGGGCAAGGACTCTTACTCGGATACTTCCAGGAACAAAGACTTGACTGTCCTTCCACAAAAGGCCCTCCCTGGTTGTCAAAGTAATTCTTGGAGGAGAGGGTGAGTTCAAAGATGCCTCTCTGATCTGGGACAGCAGGTCAGGCTGTACGAGTAGAAAGGTGCTCACAGGTAGAATAGTATCTGGGGCAGCAGAGTCTTTGGAGCAGTCATACATGCGCGAGAGAGCATCTGGTTTTCTCATTCTTTGAGTCAGGGCGATACACGATGTGAAAACAGAATCGAGAAAAGAACAGGGCCCAGTGGGCCTGTCGGGGCTTCAGACTTTTTTTCCCCAAAGTGTTTTACTGACAACCATTTGTGAGTCGTGGTTGGCCAGGCTGCCAAGGGAGCCAGAATCCCCTCAGAAATTGCTGGTAGCAGGGCCAGAATTTGTGATGACAGGCCAGGCTGCTGCTGAGCAAGACAGGTACTCTTAGGCTTGGTTCACACTATAGCAATGAGGGAACCCTGCAAATCCAGTATTGGTTCCTGCATTGCATACAACTCACAGGCAGTTCACATTGCCCTTTGCAAACAGCTGGGGGTGTCAATACAATGTTAATGACACCTCCAGTAAAGTTTGCATATCGCAGTGTGAACTGTGAATTTGAACAGGAATCGGATCACATGGGTGTAAACACTAATCTGATCCGATTCTGGTGTGGACCAAAAAAATGGATCCTGTGTGAGTTTGGTCCGAATGCAATTTTAGCCATTTGCATCACACAGACTTCACATGAGATTTGCACAGCAGTACGGTGCGAATCACATGTGATGTCAGACATTGCAGCAGTGTGAAATGACCCTAAATGTGCCCCTCTTCTACTGTGGTGTTTGAGGGATCTCAGGGAGATTCACAGCAACCAGGCATGCAGAGACAGGAGGTGTGCAGTCTGTTAGGCTGAAAAGGAGCCATTATAGTGACCTCTCTTATCAAGCCCAAGTAGAGGAAGGGGAGAGCATGAGGGAGGATCAGAGAGGCACCATGCAGTGGTTGGAAGAACATCAGAGACAGTAGCTGGATGGAGAGGACTTCACCTCCATTATCATCAAGTACAGGGAGAGGAGGGAGGGCGCATGGGAAGGATCAGAGAGGCACCATGCAGTGGATGGAAGAACATCAGAGACAGTAGCTGGCTGGAGAGGACTTCACCTCCATTACCAAGCACCAGGGGGGGAGGGGGGGTGCATGGGAAGGATCAGAGGCATCTGCTTTGCAGCTGCAGGGCTAGAGTTTTGTCAGGGACAGGCTGGAGCCATGTGATACCAAGTGTACTCCCTGGCAGGGCTCTTCTATTTTCTGTCATGTCCAAAGTTAGTGCAGGAGGGAGAGCAAAGTTACAGCTGCCCAGGAAAGCTGCAGATCAGAACAGCAGAGCTCTCTCTATGTGTTCTCTCCAGACAGGCAGGGGCAGGCTCAATCGCTCAGAGAGAAATAAAACTACAAAAAATCCAGCAGCTTTAAAACATGTTACAGATACTCCCCCCCTTATCTCCATGGGAGCACAGCCTCGGCACTTACCTTGATGACTGTGTTCTCCTCTCCTGCGGTGTGTTCCACTCCTCATACTTCCTGTATTCTCTCCGGTGCAATGGGAGAGAGAAGACAGGAAGTGACATCTGAGTCAGATATCAATCAAACCGCCCGGCCGTAGTAATACATACTACAGCGTCGGGGGGAAACTACTCAGCGCTTCAGAAATCGCCCCAAGGTGGGCTAAACTCCCGCAAATGAAGCGCCACATCTGCAATCTCATGATTGCATTGACATGGTGCTTCCCATAGTGCACTGTGTCCGGCGCTTTTTTTTAACTACACAGAAGGGGGGTGGTGCCCGGGTGCCCCCTATGGATGGGCCTCCACTGGAGAGCAATGTGGGTGGTGTTGACTGGCAAGGATACAGGGCTGGCAGACACAGAGGAGAGGCACTTGCGTATCTTAGCAGGGCAGTTATTCACATAATGCCCAACCCACCACAGTAGAGGCACAAGTTCAACTGCCGGCGACGAGCACGTTCTTCCGGAGACAAGGTGGGTCGCATAAGTCCAAGCTGCATTGGCTCATCGGTGACAGGAGCAGGGCTGGCAGAACCCCCCTGTGGAGCAGGTGGGTAGCGGGTGGCAGGAGTAGGGACCCTTGCAGTCATCCAAGCCGGGTGATGGAGTTGTGAGGAATGTTCAGATCAGCGTTCCCGGAGCCAGTGGTCAATTTGGATGGCGAGTGTGATCAGACTTTCCAGGGAATCTGGGGTACCAACATGAGCAAGTTCATCTTTAAGTCCTTCTGAGAGGCCCATGTGGAACTGGTGTCTCAGAGCTGACTCATTCCACTGGGTGAATGTAATGTAGTCCTTGGCCTCTCTGCGGCCCTGCTGGAGCGCAGATAGGGCACATTCAGCTGTAGCAGTTCTCTGGGGGTCTTCATACAGCTGTGCCATGGCCTCAAAAAAGGAAGGAAGGGATTGAGTCAGAGCACTGTCTGCTTCCAGGAGATGATGGGCCCAGGTCTGAGCCTCCCCTTGCAGCAGAGAAATCATGAATCCCACCTTGGTATCTTCCTAAGAAAAAGTCCTGGGTTGGAGAGCAAAATACAGCTGGCAGGCATTTCAGAAAGCCCGGAACTTATAACGGCCCCCGAGAATCCTTTTGGGATAGGCACCCTTGGTTCAGGTGGGAGCATCATCACTGCAGGCTGGGAAGGGGTTTGAGCAGAAAGCAAAGGAGGTGCAGCGACCATGGGACTGGAACCAGAAAGATGTTGAGCCCGCTCTTCCAATCTGGTGTATCCTTCCTGGAGAGATTTCATGGCCTAAGTGAGAGCCACAAGATGTGAACAGTAGGGATGGCCGAACTGTTCGCCCGGCGGTCGCTTCGTGGCAAATTTTGCGTGTTCGCGATTCGCCCGATTGGCGGACTATTGCTGCTGTTCGCCCAGCGGACATATGTGTTTATAGTGTGAAAGAACTTTGACCCATGATGACACATCCATCATGGGGTACAGGACAGCCAATTGAGACATTTCAGCACATGGACAATTTGACATCCCCCCTACCTTATAAATAGACCTGATCTGGCAGCCATTTTACATTCTGTCTTATGTCATTATAGGGAGAGGTTGCTGTGTGGAGCAGGGAGAGACTGTAGTGACACAAATCGCTAGCTATTAGGTCCACGAAAGTCCTTTTAAGGACTGGTATGGTATAGGTGTAGTACACTATATAGGGTTGAGTGCACTGCTGTGCTGGTGATTGCAGCAGCCTGTCTTTTGTCAGTTCAGGGAGGGACAGGACGCTGTGTGCAGCTGGCACAGTCAGTTCAATCACTAGCTATTACTATTAGGTCCACAAAGGTCCTTTTAAGGACTGGTATAGGTGTACAATATATAGGGTTGTACACGTATAATATACTTTCTTCCAAATATAGAAAGAATATTATACTTGACTGCTGCCCTATTCTGCAGCAGTCCTTTATCAGTGTAGGGACTGAGGTACAGTCTGCAAATCACTAGCTACTAGGTCCACAAAGGTCCTTGTAAGGACTGGCATAGGTGTACAATATATAGGGTTGTGGTGCACTGCTGCAGATTACTGCCCTAATCTGCAACAGTCCTTTGTCAGTGTAGGGACTGAGGTACAGTCTGCAAATCACTAGCTACTAGGTCCACTAAGGTCCTTTTAAGGACTGGTATAGGTGTACTATTTGGTGTGCAGTATATAGGTGTGTAATACACGTATACAATACTTGCACATATAGAAAGCATAGTATAGTGCATTTCCACTGTGCAGCATTGTGACTGCTGAGGGGTTCTGCAGCGATACTACAAAGAGTGACAAACGCAATTAAAAAAAGTATTATAACTGGTGTGATAGACCAGTGGCCCCCAAAAACGAAAGATTGAAGCGCTGTTATATACCTTCTTCCACATAGATACTGCACTTCTCTAGAGACTTTTGTCACAGGGTCATTTAAAAAATGACAGGCAGAGGAAGAGGCAGGCCCTTCCGCAGGGGTGGTAGGGGTAGGGCAGGAGCAACAGACTTGAGCCAAAGTGGCAAATTGCAGAAGGTGCGTGCGGTTATGTTAAAGGACGCACCAGACTTGGTTGAGTGGCTCACTCAGCCTTACTCTTATGTACCCTCCTCATCCTCTCGATCTACACCCTCTTCACTCTCTGCTATGTGCACCCCCAAAGACACTACCACCAACACCACCACCACCATATACCTTCCGCTTGAGTCACAGGAATTATTTTCTGGTCCATATCAAGACATTTCTAATGCACAGCCACTCTTGGCATTGTATCAGGAAGAGGAGGTAGCAACAACCGCCAATCAACAGTCTGGCGACAGTACCCAGATCAGCCCAAGGCGGAGGTTTGTCCCCTCTGTTGCTGCCTACTCCGAGATCTCTAATTATAGTGGTGGGGAAGGTGACGTTGATGATGACTTGTCTAGTGATGCCATGTGATGTGGGTGCCCACAAGAGAGGAAGAGGAGGGGAGTTCAGAGGAAGATATGGACCAACAGATAGGGAGGAGAAGCAGGAAGAACTTAGATTGCAGAGGAGGGACAAAGCAGACTGCTAATGTATCAGGAGCGAGTCATCAACCATGTACGGTCACATCTGGCGCTCCCAGGATGCCGGCACATGGCTCCGCAATGTGGGCTTTTTTAACGTGTCCGCTGCTGACAATAGTGTTGCCATCTGCAATCTTTGCAGTCAACACATAAGTCGCGGTAAGCCCAACACTATGGCCATGTTCAGCGGCAAGTGAATGTATCTCTGGCACACAGTGTCTGTGCCAAGATACATCTGACCACAGACACATGGTCTAGCAAAAACGGGCAGGGAAGGTATATCACTTTTACTGCCCACTGGGTGAACTTTTTGATGGCCGTCAAGCATATAACCCGTGACACCTGTGTAGATTTGGTTTTACTGCCACGAATTGCATTCAGGCCTGGCTCTTCTTCTCCTCCTCCTCCTTCTCCATCCTCCTCCCTCTCATTCTTGGCTGACTCCTCCTTTTCTGCTGCTAAAGTCTCTTTCGCTGCACCGCCCAAGCTCCCCAGAACCTATTTGACATGCCAGGTGAGACGTTGCCATGCCGTGCTGTGTCTGTTGTGCCTGGAAGCCAAGAGCCACACTGGCCTGGCACTCCTTTCAGCTTTGCGTTCACAGGCAGATCAGTGACTAACACTGCTCAATTTGACAGTTGGTAAAGTGGTGTGTGACAACGGTGCCAGTCGTCTTAGCGCATTGAAACAGGGAAAAATTCTGCACGTGCCATACATGGCACACATCTTAAACTTGGTCATGCGCGATTCGTTGTCAAATACCCTTGGGTCCAGGACATCTTGCGGCAGGCAAGGAAAATCTCGCCCCATTTCAGAAGATCTTACACGGCCATGGCTCGCCTTGCTGACATTCAGCGGCGACACAATCTGCCAGTCAGATGTCTTATTTACGATTGCCCGATGCGATGGAACTCAACCTTCTATATGCTTAATAGGCTGCTCCAGCAGAAACGTGCAGTTAACGTCTACCTGTATGAACTCTGCGGCAGAACAGGTTCTGGGGAGCTGTTTTTTTTTTCACAGCGCCAGTGGCTGCTCATGCGCGATGCATGCAGACTTCTGCAGCCATTTGATGAGATCACCAAAACTGGTCAGTCACAGCCATGGCCCCATCAGTGACATGGTACCTTATGCCTTCTTTATGGAGCTTGCGTTGCGTCGTGCCATTGATCAAGCCTTGGAGGAGCAGGAGCGGGAAGATGAGGAAGTCGCAATGCTGGATGAATTCCTGGGGGCTACTCTATCTGAGACAAGTCAACAACAGGAGTCTGAAGAGGAGTCAGAGGAGGATGGTGCCGGGCGGATGAGGAGGAACAAGAAGAGCATGCTTTAAACCTTTCTGGGATCCCTGTTGTTGTGCGTGGATGGGGAGAGGAGAAAGAGGAGGACGACATTATTCTGGATGATGAGCAGGAGCCTGGCCACCACACCGCTTCCAGTTAAGTGCAAATGGGGGCCTTCATGCTCCAGTGTTTTAACAGGGACCCCCGTATAAAAATCATAAGGGTAAAGGACCAGTACTGGGTGGCAATGTACTTAGACCCCGGTACAAACACAAAAGAGGGCTGTCAGAATGGAGCACTTTCAGGCCTTGCTTCGAGAAATGCTACATTTTGCTTTTGCGTGCGCTGGCAGTGGAGCAATTCCCACTCCCAGAGAAAGAGTTGCGGGTACTAATCCAACAGCGCCTGCAAGAAGAGGGTGGTTTGAAGATGTGTTGGTGACTTCTGATATGAGGTCATTCTTTCAGCCGACCCATCGACAGGTGTCATCCGGATCCAGCATCAGGGAATGCCTAGACCAACAGGTGTCTGACTACATCGGGTTAACGGCCGATGTGGATGCTCTGAAGAGTGATGAACCCCTGGACTACTGGGTGGGCAGACTTTACCTCTGGCCAGAGCTTGCACAATTTGCAATGGAACTGTTGGCTTGCCCCTCATCCAGTGTCCAGTCCGAAAGGACGTTCAGAGCAGCAGGGGGGATCTTGACCGATAAGCGCACTCGCCTAGCTCACGACAGTGTTGACTATCTCACATTTCTAAAAATGAATGAGGCATGCATCTCGGAGGAATTCAACACACGTGACCAGTAGACCATGTATATCTCTATAAACGATTTATTTAATTGAGCACACAGACCTTTTTTCTACAATTGGCTCACTTCCTTGTACAAAAAAAGCACACCGTACTATATGCCCGTACCCTCCTGTTTGAAGAGGTTGAGCGGTGTCATATTTTTGGGGCCCAGCAGTGAGTTGCTTGTATCAGTGCTGGTGTCAGTGCTCTATATCACGGTGCTGGTGTCAGTGCTCTATATCACGGTGCTGGTGTCAGTGCACTCTATCTCAGTGCTGGTCTCAGTGCTCTCTATCACAGTGCTGCTGTCAGTGCTCTCTATTACGGTGCTGGTGTGGTGTCAGTGCTCTCTATCTCGGTGCTGGTGTGGTGTCAGTGCTCTCCATCACTGTGCTGGTGTGGTGTCGGTGCTCTCTATCTTGGTGCTGGTGTGGTCTCAGTGCTCTCTATCTCGGTGCTCATGTCAGTGCTCTCTATCACGGTGCTGGTGTGGTGTCAGTGCTCTCTATCATGGTGCTGGTGTGGTGTCAGTGCCCTCTATCATGGTGCTGGTGTGGTGTCAGTGCTCTCTATCATGGTGCTGGTCTGGTGTCAGTGCTCTCTATCTCGGTGCTGGTGTGGTGTCAGTGCTCTCTATCACGGTGCTAGTGTCAGTGCACTCTAGGCATGGATCTCTGAGGAATTCAACACATGTGACCAGTAGACCATGCATATCTCTAAAAATGATTTATTTAACCACTTACAGACCGGACCATTTTGCTGGTCAAAGACCAGACCACTTTTTGAGATTCGGCACTGCGTTGCTTTAACTGACAATTGCGCGGTCGTGCGACGTGGCTCCCAAACAAAATTGACGTCCTTTTTTTCCCACAAATAGAGCTTTCTTTTGGTGGTATTTGATCACCCCTGCGGTTTTTATTTTTTTCGTTATAAACAAAAATAGAGCAACAATTTTGAAAAAAACGCATTATTTTTTACTTTTTGTTATAATAAATATCCCCCAAAAATATATAAAAAAACATTTTTTTCCCCTCAGTTTAGGCCGATACGTATTCTTCCACATATTTTTGGTAAAAAAATCGCAATAAGCGATTATTTATTGGTTTGCGCAAAAGTTATAGCGTTTACAAATTAGGGATAGTTTTATAGCATTTTTATTAATAATTTTTTATTATTTTTTTTACTAGTAATGGCGGCGATCAGCGATTTTTATTGTGACTGCGACATTGTAGGGGACCCATCGGACATTTTTGACACATTTTTGGGACCATTGTCATTTATACAGTAATCACTGCTATATAAATGCAGTGATTGCTGTGTAAATGACACTGGCAGTGAAGGGGTTAACCAGTGGGTGGCAGTGTAGGGGTTAAGTGTTCCTAGGGGTGTGTTACTAACTGTGGGGGGGTTGGGCTTTCATTTAGTGAACACTGATCTCTGCTCCAATCACATGGAGCAGAGATCAGCGTCACTAGTTGCTAGGCAGAATGGAGAAATGCTGTTTACACGGCATTTCCTCCATTCAGCCGTCCCGTGAGACGATCGCGGGGGTGCCCGCGGCGATCGAGTCTGTGGGTCCCGCGACTGGACTCACGGGGGTCCCAACCAGCGTGGGAGCACTCCGCCGATGGCGCACTCCCGATGGCAGGGCGGCATTGAATATTGGACATACCTGTACGCCAATATGCCTGCTCGTGCCATTCTGTCGACGTACATCGTCGTGCGTTGGTCGGGAACCGGTTAATTGAGCACACAGACCTTTTTTCTACATTTGGCTCACTTCCTTGTACAAAAAAAGCACACCATACTATATGCCCGTACCCTCCTATTTGAAGAGGTTGAGCGGTGTCATATTTTTGGGGCCCAGCAGTGAGTTGCTTGTATCAGTGCTACTGTCAGTGCTCTCTATCACGGTGCTGGTATCAGTGCTCTATATCACGGTGCTGGTGTCAGTGCTCTATATCTCGGTGCTGGTGTCAGTGCTCTATATCTCGGTGCTAGTGTCAGTGCTCTATATCATGGTGCTGGTGTCAGTGCTCTATATCACAGTGCTGGTGTCTTTGCTGTTCGCAAACTTTCATCCGCGTTCACAGTTCGCATTCGCAAAATGTCCCGTCGGAAGTTCGTCCATCTCTAGTGAACAGATCTCCTTCATAGCAGAAGCTTCTTCCGCAGGCTCAGTCATGGTTGTTTGTACTGTTAGGTACCTGGGTGGTGAGCCTGACTTGTGGAAGAAGACTTCTCTTACAACTCTGGTTCAGGGCCCACTGGAGTGAAGACAGTGGTCCCGTGAGTGCAGCAGGGTAGGAGTGTCTGAGCTGGATGCAGCAGCCGATGCAGGCAGTGGAGATGGTCCTCCGGATAGCTGAAACTGCAGAAACTGGCAGAGCTGGCAGAAGTTGGGCAGAGCAGGAGGATGAACAGCCAGCTGGGTAGATGAAGGCACAGGAACAGTGGCAGCAGATCCTGGATAGACTCAGCACACTTGGAACAAGCAGAGGGTTGGTCAGACAAGCCGGATCAGAGCAGATAGGCAATCGGGCAGTAATGGCAGGCAAAGGCAAGGTCACAGGCTAGCAAAGGTTCAGCATCAAATAGGCAGTCCATAAACAGGGTCAGGCAGGCGGGGATCGGGGCAGAAGAGAATAGCAGAGTCCGACATAAGCTGGGTCAGTGATAGCAATCAGATGAACAGGTAACAGGAGTCTCAGGTACAAGCTGCAGACAAACAGCACTGAACAAATGCAGCTGTAACTTTAAATAGGGCCACTGGCGACAAACCGCACTAGCGTGCACATGCACCTGTTGTGCATGCGAGTGCACTTGAGGTGCATACTGGCGCACACACACACGCCGATTCTTGGGTTGCATAACGGCGCGCGTGCGCAAGCGTGCACGCAGATTCGCCCACAAAGCGCGAGCAGAGCCCTGACAATAGCAAGTTCAATCAGTTACATCAGCCTCAGGTGCTTGATAGCTGCTGATCCAGGACTATTTTTTTTATAAATGTGAGCCTATCAATGGAGTCTGTGTAGCTTGATTGCATATTGAGCAAGTTCTGGCCAGTGGTCCAACCTCAAGACCCATTAACCTAATGGATGTTCGGAAAGGTCTCCAAGTCTGCTCTTGCCCTTGATATTCCTGCCCCATATAATGCAGACACTGATGATAGTTGCTGGAACCTATCAGAACTTGGCACTGAGGACTGAAAAATTGTTTAAAGGCATCGGTTAGCCGGCCACCTTCTCCACCGCTCTTCCTCTGACCGAACAAAGCCTCAGAAACAGATTGTCCAGCACCAGGATGGAAACCTCCCAGGGTCTGGAAATGCATTACACAAACTTTTAATTAAGGCCTCCTGAAGATGTTTCATCCTCTGCTACCTCTGCGAAGGCAGGATGAGTTCTGCAACCTTACCCTTGTAACATGGATCAAGAACGGTTGCCAGCCAGTAATGATCCCTCTCCTTAATACCACAAATCCTTGGGTCCTTTCACAAGCTTTGCAGAATCAGGGAGGCCATGCAACATAAGTTTGCAGAGGCATTTGATTCTGAGTCCTCTGGGTCACTAATTATCACATTATCAGTAACTACCTCCTCCCAGCCATGTACAACTCCTTCGGTTTCTGGGGACTGAAAACCATCTGTTGAAGACTGCTGCATGTTATCCTCAACATCCATGCTGACACAATCTTCCTCCTCTTTTTCCTGTGTGTTTGGTGGGCCCACAGGAATGCTATCTGGAAAAAGGGGGCCTTGGGAGGAAAGGAAGTCTTCCTCTTCCTCCAGCTGTTCTGCCTCAAGTGCCCTGTCCATGATTCCACAAAGCGTGTGCTAGACTAGAGGGACAATGTCACTGATGCATGCATGGTTGCTGCTCATCATCCTTGTGGCCTCCTCAAAATGTTGCCAGGACAGTGCATGCATCCTTGATCAGTAGCCACTGGATGGTAAAAAGAAGCCAAGCTGCCCTGACCCTGTCCTGGTGCCATACTCACACAGGTACTCAATTTTATGTGTATATATATATATATATATATATATATATATATATATATATATATAAAATTCCAGTTATAAGTGGTAAACGTGGAGCAATCATTAAGGGGGACACCTGGGACTCTGGGAAAGTGGGGGGACTCTGATGACCAAAGATGACCTTCCGCAGAAAGAATACACTAAGTTCTGGTTTCCTATACTATCCTCTCCGAAGTCCACATACAAGTCTGACTTCTCCCATGACCCCCATCCTGGCGGTGTTCCCACTGTTGATTCCTATCCAGACTCCAGACATGATATACAACAGGATGTCACAGGCTGTGGGCATGGTACAGGAGATCGGATGAGTACATAGAACTGACAGGCTCCCCCAACAAAGATGGCGTGGATCGATCCCACACATGAGCGGAACACTGCACCCTATATAAGCAGAGAGGTGCACCAATATGGCCCCTCCAGATGACGTCCTGATGACGAAACGCGCAGGGAGTGGCCATAGGATGTAACCTCTCCATAACAAACTACAGTGGATGGCGTGGTTTTCTTATATTACGGTTTTTAATCTTTGCTACATGTGAATAGTTTTATTTTCTAAATAAATTGTTTATGAAGACATACAACACCATGGATATTCTTCTCTTTTGTTGAACATATAAATGAGGCATTTATACCAGTGGATGAGAAATTAAACTCCCAGGGAAATACCAGAGAGCGGCACAGGGGCGAATCTACCCCTGCAGGGGCAGGGTATCTGGTGAGCGCAATATCATTTATTTCCACAGAAAAGCGCACCGGGAGCTCTTTCCACCTTTGGAACAACCACAGAAAGTCTGCACAAGTCACTTTTTGAAAAAACTTTTTTGGGTCTAGTTATATAGAAATATTTTTTCCCCTCACATGCTTTATTTTTGCACATTACCATATGTATGCATCCTTGTAAGTCAACTGTTTATCATCTATTGATGATACAGTATATTAGAGGTATGCATGTATGTATAATGGTTGTTTATGGTTTCAAATTGGTCATTAGATATTGATCTTAGATACGTATCACTATCTACTACATTTTTCACATACTTTAAACAAAAAAATATTTCTACTATTTGCAAGTACCCTTTCTAAGGATGGGAGGGACACACATTTTGATTCAGGGGATGCAACACTCTTAAATATAGTCACTGATTGACTTACTGTAATACCCAGTAAGCGGGGTGCACTCACGGCACAAATTAATTCAGAGGACACAGTGCCCTGTTAAATTAAATATTGTCACTGGGATTTTTCCATTGTAGTACACCATAGGAGGCGTATACTCACGGCACAAAGGAACATAATTAACAATTATAGAGGAGATGGCAGAGGCTGCGGGCATGGTACAAGAGAAGTCAGAGGCTGTAGGCATGGTACAGAAGGTGTCAAGATGGCAGAGGCAGTGGGCATGGTAAAGGAGATGTCAGAGGCTATGGACATGGTACAGGAAATGTCAGAGGCTGTGCGCATTGTACAGAGGATATCAACATAGCAGAGGCTATGGGCATGGTACAGGAAATGTCAGAGGCTGTGTGCATTGTACAGGAGATGTCAGAGGCTTTGGGTATGGTACAGGAGATGTCAGGGGCTATGGGCATGGTACAGGAGACTTCAGAGGCTGTGGGAATGGTACAGATGTCAGAGGCTGTGGGCATGGTACAGGAGATGTCAAGATGGCAGAGGCTGTGGGTATTGTACAGGAGATGTCTGAGGCTTCAAGCATGGTACAGGAGATGTCAAGGCTGTGGGCATGGTACAGAAGATGTCAAGATGGCAGAGGCTTTGGGCATGGTACAGGAGAGGTAGGGGCTGTGGGCATGGTACAGAACATGTCAAGATGCAGAGGCTGCGGGCATGCTACAGGAGATGTCAAGATGGCAGAGGCTGTGGGCATTGTATAGGAGATGATAGAGGCTGCGGGCATGGTACAGGAGATGTCAGAGGCTGTGTGTATGGTACAGGAGATGTCAAGGCTGCGGGCATGGTACAGAATATGTCAAGATGGCAGAGGCTGCGGGCATGGTACAGAAGATGTCAAGATGTCAGAGGCTGTCGGCATGGTACAGGAGATGTCAGAGGCTGTGGGCATGGTGCAGAAGATGTCAAGATGTCAGAGGCTGTGGGCATGGTAAAGGAGATGTCAGAGGCTGTGGGCATGGTAAAGGATATGTCAGAGGCCTTTGGGCATGGTACATGAGATGTCAGAGGCTGTGGGCATGGTAAAGGAGATGTCAGAGGCTGCGGGCATGGTATAGAATATGTCAAGATGTCAGAGGCTGTGGTCATAGTACAGGAGATGTCAGAGGCTGTGGGTGTTGTACAGGAGATGTCAAGGCTGTGGGCATGGTACAGAAGATGTCAAGATGACAGAGGCTGTGGGCATGGTACAGAAGTTGTCAGAGGCTGTGGGCATGGTAAAGCAGATGTCAGAGGCTGTGGGCATGGTACAGACTATGTCAAGATGGCAGAGGCTGTGGGCATGGTACAGGAAATGTCAGTGGCTGTGGGCATGGTACAGAAGATGTCAGAGGCTGCGGGCATGGTACAGGAAATGTCAGAGGCTGTGGGTATGGTAAAGCAGATGTCAAAGGCTGTGGGCATGGTACAGACTATGTCAAGATGGCAGAGGCTGTGGTCATGGTACAGGAGATGTCAAGAAGGCAGAGGCTGTGGGCATGGTACAGAAGATGTCAGAGGCTGTGGGCATGGTACAGGAAATGTCGGAGGCTGTGGGCATGGTGCAGAAGATGTCAAGATGGCAGAGGCTGCAGGCATAGTAATGGAGATGTCAGAGGCTGTGGGCATGGTACAAGAGATGTAAGAGGCTGCGGGCATGGTACAGGAGATGTCAGAGGCTGTGGGCATGGTACAGGAGATGTCAGAGGCTGTGGGCATGGTACAGGAGATGTCAGGATGTCATCGGCTGTGGGCATGGTACAGGAGATATAGAAAAAAGAGAACATTAGTCCGCTAAGAGCAGGATAACAATGGGTTACTAATGGCAACAATAAATAGATCTAAATTAATTGATTCCAGTTTAAATAGCTTAACCAATTTTATTAAAGTATCAAAAATAGAAAAACCTGTGCAGTTCATAAAAATAATGGTTCTCAATCTAATATAATTAATTGTGTACCCACAGACAATAAGACAAACAGGACACACATAAAACAACACAAAACACTACTGAGGTCCGGACAAATTGCTTTAGTCCATTGCAACCCACGTATTAGATTGCCTACTGAATATTACAGGGTCAAAATTCCCTATTTCTTCCCATAACTAAACGGTTAATCAATGAACTAAATAAACATTGAGTGGGGGAAGGGAGAGAGGGGATGAGGTAGATAGCTGAAAAATGATGTGTTCAATTAAGACAAATCCTATCTGTAGTTAGTGCTAATATTATTGCTATGGTAGTCACATGTCTCCATCCCTTGGTGCTGGAAAGGTTAAACAATGTACAATAGTGTAACGATAGAAAAAGCCAATGCACAGTAGGAAATCCCATCCAATCCATGGCATTTAATTGTAACAGCCTTCTATTTAATCACTTCACCACACTTCCAATGCACATTCCAAAGCTGCCGGCTGACATGTCAAGGCTGGGGACATGGTACAGAAGATGTCAAAATGGCAAAGGCTGTGGACATGGTACAGAAGTTGTCAGAGGCTGTGGGCATGGTGCAGGAGATCTCAAGATGGCAGAGGCTGCAGGCATGGTACTGGAGATGTCAGAGGCTGTGGGTATGGTACATGAGATGTCAGAGGCTGCAGGCATGGTACAGGAGATGTGAGAGGCTGTGGGCATGGTGCAGGAGATGTCAGAGGCTGTGGGCATGGTACAGAATATGTCAAGATGGCAGAGGCTGTGGTCATGGTACAGGAGATGTCAGAGGCTTTGGGTATGGTACAGGAGATGTCAAGGCTGTGGGCATGGTATAGAAGATGTCAAGATGGCAGAGGCTTGCGGGCATGGTACAGCAAATGTCAGAGGCTGTGGGCATGGTACAAAAGATGTCAAGATGTCAGAGGCTATCGTCATGGTACAGAAGATGTCAGAGGTTGCGGGCATGGTATGGGAAATGTCAGAGGCTGTGGGCATGGTACAGGAGATGTTGGAGGCTGTGGGCATGGTGCAGAAGATGTCAGTATGGCAGAGGCTGTGGGCATGATACAGGAGATGTCAGAGGCAGTGGCATGGTACAGAAGATGTCAAGATAGCAGAGGCTTTGGGCATAGTACAGGAGATGTCAGAGGCTGTGGGCATGTAATAAAAGATGTCAAGAAGTTAGAGGCTGTGGTCATGGTACAGGAGATGTGAGAGGCTGTGGGCATAAGTACATGGAACAGGAGATGTCAGAGGCTGTGGGCATGGTACAGGAGATGTCAAGATGGCAGAGGCTGTGGGTATTGTACAGGAGATGTCTGAGGCTTCAAGCATGGTACAGGAGATGTCAAGGCTGTGGGCATGGTACAGAAGATGTCAAGATGGCAGAGGCTTTGGGCATGGTACAGGAGAGGTAGGGGCTGTGGGCATGGTACAGGAGATGTCAGAGGCTGTGGGCATGGTACAGAACATGTCAAGATGCAGAGGCTGCGGGCATGCTACAGGAGATGTCAAGATGGCAGAGGCTGTGGGCATTGTATAGGAGATGATAGAGGCTGCGGGCATGGTACAGGAGATGTCAGAGGCTGTGTGTATGGTACAGGAGATGTCAAGGCTGCGGGCATGGTACAGAATATGTCAAGATGGCAGAGGCTGCGGGCATGGTACAGAAGATGTCAAGATGTCAGGGGCTGTCGGCATGGTACAGGAGATGTCAGAGGCTGTGGGCATGGTGCAGAAGATGTCAAGATGTCAGAGGCTGTGGGCATGGTAAAGGAGATGTCAGAGGCTGTGGGCATGGTAAAGGAGATGTCAGAGGCCTTTGGGCATGGTACATGAGATGTCAGAGGCTGTGGGCATGGTAAAGGAGATGTCAGAGGCTGTGGGCATGGTATAGAATATGTCAAGATGTCGAAGGCTGTGGTCATAGTACAGGAGATGTCAGAGGCTGTGGGTGTTGTACAGGAGATGACAAGGCTGTGGGCATGGTACAGAAGATGTCAAGATGACAGAGGCTGTGGGCATGGTACAGAAGTTGTCAGAGGCTGTGGGCATGGTAAAGCAGATGTCAGAGGCTGTGGGCATGGTACAGACTATGTCAAGATGGCAGAGGCTGTGGGCATGGTACAGGAAATGTCAGTGGCTGTGGGCATGGTACAGAAGATGTCAGAGGCTGCGGGCATGGTACAGGAAATGTCAGAGGCTGTGGGTATGGTAAAGCAGATGTCAAAGGCTGTGGACATGGTACAGACTATGTCAAGATGGCAGAGGCTGTGGTCATGGTACAGGAGATGTCAAGAAGGCAGAGGCTGTGGGCATGGTACAGAAGATGTCAGAGGCTGTGGGCATGGTACAGGAAATGTCGGAGGCTGTGGGCATGGTGCAGAAGATGTCAAGATGTCAGAGGCTGCAGGCATAGTAATGGAGATGTCAGAAGCTGTGGGCATGGTACAGGAGATGTAAGAGGCTGCGGGCATGGTACAGGAGATGTCAGAGGCTGTGGGCATGGTACAGGAGATGTCAGAGGCTGTGGGCATGGTACACGAGATGTCAGGATGTCATCGGCTTTGGGCATGGTACAGGAGATATAGAAAAAAGAGAACATTAGTCCGCTAAGAGCAGGATAACAATGGGTTAATAATGGCAACAATAAATAGATCTAAATTAATTGATTCCAGTTTAAATAGCTTAACCAATTTTATTAAAGTATCAAAAATAGAAAAAACCTGTGCAGTTCATAAAAATAATGGTTCTCAATCTAATATAATTAATTGTGTACCCACAGACAATAAGACAAACAGGATACACATAAAACAACACAAAACACTACTGAGGTCCGGACAAATTGCTTTAGTCCATTGCAACCCACGTATTAGATTACCTACTGAATATTACAGGGTCAAAATTCCCTATTTCTTCCAATAACTAAACGGTTAATCAATGAACTAAATCAACATTGAGTGGGGGAAGGGAGAGAGGGGATGAGGTAGATAGCTGAAAAATGATGTGTTCAATTAAGACAAATCCTATCTGTAGTTAGTGCTAATATTATTGCTATGGTAGTCACATGTCTCCATCCCTTGGTGCTGGAAAGGTTAAACAATGTACAATAGTGTAACGATAGAAAAAGCCAATGCACAGTAGGAAATCCCATCCAATCCATGGCATTTAATTGTAACAGCCTTCTATTTAATCACTTCACCACACTTCCAATGCACATTCCAAAGCTGCCGGCTAACATGTCAAGGCTGGGGACATGGTACAGAAGATGTCAAAATGGCAAAGGCTGTGGACATGGTACAGAAGTTGTCAGAGGCTGTGGGCATGGTGCAGGAGATGTCAAGATGGCAGAGGCTGCGGGCATGGTACTGGAGATGTCAGAGGCTGTGGGCATGGTGCAGGAGATGTCAGAGGCTGTGGGCATGGTACAGAATATGTCAAGATGGCAGAGGCTGTGGTCATGGTACAGGAGATGTCAGAGGCTTTGGGCATGGTACAGGAGATGTCAAGGCTGTGGGCATGGTATAGAAGATGTCAAGATGGCAGAGGCTTGCGGGCATGGTACAGGAAATGTCAGAGGCTGTGGGCATGGTACAGAATATGTCAAGATGTCAGAGGCTATCGTCATGGTACAGAAGATGTCAGAGGTTGCGGGCATGGTACGGGAAATGTCAGAGGCTGTGGGCATGGTACAGGAGATGTTGGAGGCTGTGGGCATGGTGCAGAAGATGTCAGTATGGCAGAGGCTGTGGGCATGATACAGGAGATGTCAGAGGCAGTGGCATGGTACAGAAGATGTCAAGATAGCAGAGGCTTTGGGCATAGTACAGGAGATGTCAGAGGCTGTGGGCATGGTACAGAAAATGTCAAGATGGGAGAGGCTTTGGGCATAGTACTGGAGATGTCAGAGGCTGTGGGCATGGTACAGGAGATGTAGGGGCTGTTGGCATGGTGCAAAAGATGTCAAGATGGCAGACCCTGCGGGCATGGTACTGGAGATTAGGGATGAGCTTCGTGTTCGAGTCGAACATACGTTCGACTCGAACATTGGCTGTTCGTCCGTTCGGCGAAGTCCGAACATTTTGGTCCGTTCGCACCAAATTCGTGTGGCGCTCACGGCCCACAATGCACTGCCATGGCGCAGTGCATTGCTGGCTCATGATTGGCCAAGCATGCACTGTGACCCCGCATGCTTGGCCAATCGCAGCACCAGCAGCGAGGAGAGCCATGATTGGCCACAGGCAGGATGCTTGTGGCCAATCATAGCTCAGGCTGTGTAGTGCACGCCCCACACTATATAAGGCCGCCAGCGTGGCGGCCTTGTGTAGTGTGTTGGCGTCTGAAGCAGTGGGTGTTCTGTGTACCTTCAACACAGTACACACCAATCGTTTTTGGCCGATTTTCGATCTTGCTGTTGTGTAGTGGTTATTGTCTGCGTGCCCTGACCGCAGTATACACCGCTATATTCACCTCACCTATATAGCTAGTGATCTATCTTTTATAATAGAGCTTGCAGTCAGTAGTGTTAGGAGCTAGTGCATGCTGTCTGCGTGCTCTGTACCCAGTACATACCGCTATATCCACCTACATAGCTCTTCTCTATTTGAGCCCACTTGCCATCTGCAGGAGTTATTGGAAGTTGTGTGTGCCTCCAGCACAGCACAGCACAGTATACACCTGTATATACCCCTTTATCTCTGGTGTTCTATAATAAAGGCATCTGCAGGAGGTAGTGGGTGTTCTGTGTAGCTTCAGCACAGTACACACCGATCGTTTTCGGACAATTTTCGATCTTGCTGTTGTGTAGTGGTTGTTGTCTGCGTGCCCTGACCGCAGTATACACCGCTATATTCACCTCACCTATATAGCTAGTGATCTATCTTTTATAATAGAGCTTGCAGTCAGTAGTGTTAGGAGCTAGTGCGTGCTGTCTGCGTGCTCTGTACCCAGTACATACCGCTATATCCACCTACATAGCTCTTCTCTATTTGAGACCACTTGCCATCTGCAGGAGTTATTGGAAGTTGTGTGTGCCTCCAGCACAGCACATTATACATCTGTATATACCCCTTTATCTCTGGTGTTCTATAATAAAGGCATCTGCAGGAGTTAGTGGGTGTTGTGTGCCTCTAGCACAATATACACTACCCAACTGCTTTTTTTACCCAACTCCCTTCAGGCCATTACCATGTCTGGAAGGCCAGCAAGGAGAGGCAGACAGGCGCGAGCCGATAAAAGAGGGCAAGAAGGCTCTGTGTCTAGAGACAGCAGTGCTGGTCGTGGACGCGGTGCATTGTCATCAGCACGTGGCCATGGAACACGCTTGTCCTTCTTTTCGGCAGCTGGACATGTTGAACCGCAACATGCCAAAGACTTGGTAGAGTGGATGACCAAGCCCTCTTCATCCTCCTCACCCTCTCTCACCCAGTCTCAGGGTACTAGCAAAGCAGCTGCCAATGCATCGTCTTCCCTCCTCTCAATGTCATCATCAGTGACTCCTTCCCTAGACCCACCACGTCCTCCTGAGGAGTCTCCTGAACTCTTTGAGCACAGTGTTGGGTACATGCTCCAGGAGGATGCCCAGTGTTTTGTGGGCTCTGATGATGACACTCAGCTAGAGGAAGGCAGTAGCGTGAGCGCAGAGAGAGGGGATGCTCAAGAAGGACAGCAATCTGGCAGTCATGTTCCACAAGCTGCAGCATACTGCCAGGTTTGCTACAGCGATGAAGAGGGAGGGGATGATGAGGGCACTGACTCCACGTGTGTGCCTGGAAGGAGAGAGGAGGAAGAGGAGGAGGCACATGTCCAACGAGGCAGGATGCCCTCCGGGGGCCAGCTTAGGGGCAGCACACCGACTGAATCACACCGCAGTGCTCCGCTGTGCAGAGCGCTGCCTCTGCGCGTTATTCTAAAAGTTCTTTGGTGTGGGCCTTTTTTGAGACGAGTGCATCAGATCGCACCACTGCTATTTGCAACATATGTCTCAAGCGTATCTCACGTGGCCAAAAACATCAGCAGCTTGGGCACCACATGCTTGACCAGACATATGTTGACCTGCCATGCAGCTCGTTGGCAAGCGTACCTCAAAGACCCACACCAAAGAACAAAGCGGACCTCTCCTTGCTCCTCATCAGCTGGCATCTCCAACCCCACTAGACCTTCAGTCCTCTCTGAAACCTGCTCTGAGAGGAATGAAGGTGTAGAATTAGGTGTGTCACAGCCAAGTGCTTCCGGGAACTCTGCTAGCGGTACACCCACGTCCGATTATAGCAGGCAAATGTCCCTGCCCCAGCTGCTGGACCGGCGAAAGAAGTTCACTCCCAGCCATCCACATGCCCAGCGGTTGAATGCTAGCTTGGCTAAATTGCTAGCACTTCAACTGCTGCCTTTTCAGTTGGTAAACTCGGCCCCCTTCCGTGAGTTTGTACAATGTGCGGTTGCTCAGTGGCAGGTCCCCAAACGCCACTTTTTCTCACGGAAGGCGATTCCGGCTCTCTATCGGCATGTGGAATGTCCTTGCCTCGCTGGACAGGGCGGTCAGCGGTAAGGTGCATATTACCGCTGACTCATGGTCCAGCAGGCATGGACAGGGACGTTGCCTATCTTTCACGGCCCATTGGGTCACTCTTCTGGCAGCTGGGAAGGATGCAGGACAAGGTGCAGTAGTGTTGGAGGTTGTTCCGCCACCACGCCTCCAAAATGCTACTATTGGTTGTGACACACCTCTCTCCTCCACCCCCTCCTCTTCTTCTTCCTCCATGGCCTCTTCCAGTGCTCTGTCCTCAGAACCATCTGTGCTTCGTAGGCGTTCCAGGGGCTACGCAAGTACGCAGGCAAAACGATGCCATGCCGTGCTTGCGCTGGTTTGTTTGGGGGACAGGAGCCACACTGGGGCGGATGTTTTGTCAGCTCTGCAGGGGCAGGCCGAGAGGTGGTTGACGCCACGCCAGCTTAAGCCAGGAATGGTGGTTTGCGACAATGGCACCAACCTCCTCTCCGCCCTCCGACAGGGACAACTGACCCATGTGCCCTGTGTAGCTCACGTCTTTAACCTGGTGGTGCAGCGGTTCTTGGGCAGGTACCCCGGCTTACAGAATGTCCTGAAGCAGGCCAGGAAAGTCTGTGTGCATTTCCGCCGATCATTTAATGCCTGTGCTCGGATGGCTGAGCTCCAAAAGGAGTTGAACCTGCCCAAGAACCGCCTTATATGTGACATGCCCACCAGATGGAACTCAACATTGGCCATGCTGCAGCGGCTGCACACGCAGCAGAGGGCCATCAATGAGTACCTGTGCGACTACAGCACCAGGACAGGGTCAGGGGAGCTCGGTTTTTTCTCACCACGCCAGTGGGGCATGATCAGGGATGCATGCACTGTCCTGTCACCGTTTGAGGAGGCCACAAGGATGGTGAGCAGTGACAGTGCATGCATCAGTGACACTGTACCTCTTGTCCACCTCTTGGAGCATACGCTGCGTGGAATAATGGACAGGGCACTTGAGGCAGAACAGAGGCAGGAAGAGGAGGACTTCCTTGCCT
Organism: Lithobates pipiens; assembly: GCF_037356315.1. Classification (NCBI taxonomy): domain Eukaryota; kingdom Metazoa; phylum Chordata; class Amphibia; order Anura; family Ranidae; genus Lithobates; species Lithobates pipiens. The sequence continues at coordinate 689,591,883 of NW_027507903.1, read as the reverse complement.
CTCAAGGCCCCCTTTATCCAGACAGTGTTCCTGCTGTGCCACCCATCACACAGGAAGAGGATGAGGAGGAGGAAGAGGAGGAGGAGGATGATTGTGTCAGCATGGAGGTGGAGGCTGGCACTCAGCATCAGCAGCAGCAGCAGCAGCAGTCTTGTAGGGATGATTTACAGTCCCAAGAAACACGTGGACTTGTACGTGGCTGGGAGTAGGTAGCTGCGGATCATGTTGTCCTTAGTGACCCAGAGGACTCCGGACCGAATGCCTCAGCTAACCTACGCTGCATGGCCTCCCTGATCCTGCAAAGCCTGCGGAAGGATCCTCGTATTCTTCGGATCAAGGAGAGGGACGATTACTGGCTGGCCACTCTCCTTGATCCACGGTACAAGGGTAAGGTTGCCGATCTTGTCTTGCCATCGCAGAGGGAGCAGAGGATGAGACATCTCCGGAGGCCTTGCAGAAAGGTCTGTGCAATGCGTTCCCAGAGACTGGGAGGTTACAAACTCCTGGTCCTGGACAACGTGTTGCTGAGGCATCGGTCAGAAGGAGCGGTGGAGAAAGTGGCCGTCTGACTGATGCTTTCAGACAATTTTTTAGTCCGCAGCCCCAAGGTATGATCGGTTCCAGCACCCATCGCCAGTGTCTGATTTACATGGTGCAGGAATACCTAGGGGCAAGGTCAGACTTGGACACCTTTCCCACCGAAAATCCTCTGGCTTACTGGGTCTTGAGGATGGATCACTGGCCAGAGCTTGCACAGTATGCAATTGAGCTACTGGCCTGTCCTGCATCCAGCGTTCTTTCGGAACGCACCTTCAGTGCTGCTGGTGGCTTTGTTACCGATCACAGGGTGTGCCTGTCCACCGAATCAGTTGATCGACTGACCTTCATCAAGATGAATCAGTCTTGGATCACCCACAGCTACCAAGCGCCTGAAGCTGATGTAACAGAATAATTTTTTTTGAAATATCACATCCCTTCAAGACTGCCTATGCTGATGCTGAGTGACTGTCCTGTTATGTTGATTGTCTATCCTCTTCCTCCTCCGCTGATATGTTGGAAGAACATTTCTGGTTGATGCCATCAGCCCAATTTTTCTACCCCTGTTTAACAGGGGCGTTTAAGTACAATTTTTGATGCAATGCTTTGCAGCAGGGCTAATTCCTGCAATCAAACAAGAGTATATGAGAGAGGTTGCAGTGTGGTGGCACCAGCACCAGTGCCTAAGGCCCAATTTTTCTGCCCCTGTTTAACAGGGGCGTTTAATTACAATTTTTGATGCAATGCTTTGCAGCAGGGCTAATTCCTGCAATAAAACTAGAGTATATGGGAGAGGTTGCAGTGTGGTGGCACCAGCAGGAGTGCCTAAGGCCAAATTTTTCTGCCCCTGTTTAACAGGGACATGTAATTACAATTCTTGATATAATATTTCACAGGAGGGCCCCTTCCTGTGCCCACCCAGAGTAACGGTGAGGACTTATAGTGTTGTGGCACCAGCACCACAACCACCAAAGGTCAATTTTTCTACCACTGTTCAACAATGGCATGTAATTACAATTCTTGATATAATTGTTCACAGCAGGGCGCTCCAGCGCCCACCAAGAGTCACTTTGAGGACTTACTATGTTGTGGCAAAACCAACACCTTGTTCCGCCATTTCTGCAGAGCATATAGGGCAGGCCCCTACTTTCAACATCCAATTTACAAACATCTCCTACTTGCAAACGGAAGGAGACAACAGCAAGTGAGATGAAAAAAGATGGACGACAAAACAAATTATACAGGGGTGATAACCCTTCCCTATGTTTTCCAAAAAGATTAAAAATAGTTTTTTTGACTGGAGCTACACTTTAAAAATGTACCAGTTGAAAATTACAAACAGATTCAACTTAACACAACAAACCTACACAGTCCCTGTCTTGTTTGCACCGCCTGTATACTGCTGTTCTGAGTATATAGGGCCTGGGGGCCACACGCATTTCCTTTTTTTAATATGGCTACAGGGTTCCCCTTAATATGCGTACAAGACCCAAATAGACTGGTAATGGGCAGGGAGGGCTACCCATGCCATTTTTCTCAATGATTTTCAACCATATTGCAGGAACCAGATATAACATTAAAACCGCAAGCAGTTTTAAATGGTGTTATTTCCGTTTAATGTCATTTTGTGCAGGGACTGTTCTAAACACGGGAAACACGTGGCACTTCACAGGCATACTACAGACACCCCCCAGGCACCATATTTAAAGGAATATTTCACTTTTTTTTCACTTTAATCGCCATTAAAATCAGTGCTCCCGCCCAACGGCCATTTTTAAAAACATTTTAGGCATTGACCCATGTCCCCTGGGGCAGGAGCCAGGTCCCCAAACCCTTTTTAGGACAGTATCTTGCATATTAGCCATTAAAATTAGCACTTTTCATTTTGAACGTTCGAGTCCCATAGACTTCAATGGGGTTCTAAAGTTCGTTCGAATTTGGGGTCCGTTCGAAAGTTCTGGTCCGAACCGGGGGGTGTTCGGCTCATCCCTACTGGAGATGTCAGAGGCTGTGGTCGTGGTACAGGAGATGTCAAAGGCTGTGGGCATGGTACATGAGATGTCAAGGCTGTGGGGATGGTACAGGAGATGTCAAGATGCCAGAGGCTACGGGCAGGGTACAGGAAATGTCAGAGGCTTTGGGCATGGTACAGAAGATGTCATAGGCTGCGGGCATGGTACAGGAGATGTAGGGGCTGTGGGCATGGTACAGAAGATGTCAATATGGCAGAGGCTGTGGGCATGGTACAGAAGATGTCAATATGGCAGAGACTGTGGGCATGGTACAGAAGATGTCAATATGGCAGAGACTGTGGTCATGGTACATAAGATGTCATAGGCTGCGGGCATGGTACAGGAGATGTAGAGGCTGCGGGCATGGTACAGGAGATGTCAGAAGCTGTGGGCAGGGTACAGGAGATATAGAAAAAAGAGAACTTTAGCCCGCTAAGAGCAGGCTAACAAGGGGTTACTAATGGCAACAATAAATAGATCTAAATGAATAACAACCAATTTTATTAAAGTATCAAAAAAAAAAAAACTGTGCAGTTTATAAAAGTAATGGTTCTCAATCTAATATAATTAATTGTGTACCCACAGACAATAAGACAAACAGGACATACATAAAACACAAAACACTACTCCAGGTCTGGACAAATTGCTTTAGTCCATTGCAACCCACGTATTAGATTACCTACTGAATATTACAGGGTCAAAATTCCCTATTTCTTTCAATAACTAAACGGTTAATCAATGAACTAAATCAATATTGAGTGGGGGAAGGGAGAGAGGGGATGAGGTAGATAGCTGAAAAATTACATGTTCAATTCAGACAAATCCTATCTGTAGTTAATGCTAATAATATTGCTATGATAGTCACGTCTCCATCCCTTGGTGCTGGAAAGGTTAAACAATGTGCAATAGTGTAACGATAGAAAAAGCCAATGCACAGTAGGAAATCCCATCCAATCCGTGGCATTTAATTGTAACAGCCTTCTATTTAATCACTTCACCACACTTCCAATGCACATTCCAAAGCGGCCGGCAGACTTATAATGTTTCAACCACTGGCAACAAGTAATCTCCTTTGTTTATTTAGGCAGACAAAGTAGCAAGGCAGAATGACTCTGATGTGAATAAACAGATAAGATTTTCAGCTGTTATTTCAAAAGGAAACTCAAGTCAGATGCTGGTCAGCGAGTGCTAAGATGTATATCAGCACCACAGTCACCACACCATTGCAGTATCCATCTGTAAATCACCTGGCTGCCTTTCAGCTGGTATCCCGTATGTTGGAATGTAAAGTAGATCTCCTCCAGTCATATATCTGCCAAAGATAGTAGGACAAACCCCCAAAAATTCTTCAAATATATTAATAGTAAAAAGGTCAAGTCTGAGCATGTAGCCCCTTTACAAACTAATCTGGAGTGGGTGACTGGGGACAAAGAGAAGGCTAACTTATTAAATACTTTCTTCAGCTCTGTGTATACAAAGGAGCATGGGGGAGCTCATGTCCATAATGGGTGTGGTAGTGACACAGCCCCAAATCCACAATGGCTCAAAAGTGATATGGTACAGAAATATTTGGACAGAATAAAGGTGGATAAAGCTCCTGGACCTGATGGCATCCACCCACGGATCCTAAAAGAATTGAGCTCTGTAATTTCAAAGCCATTGTATCTAATTTTTAGGGACTCATTAATGACAGGAATAGTACCACTGGATTGGCGCAGGGCCAAAGTCTTTACCAAGTAATTATAGACCTGTTAGCTTAACTTCTATAGTTGGGAAGATACTGGAGAGATTAATAAAAGACCACATAGACGATTTTTTGCAGGAAAAAAAATATTTTAAGCAACAGACAGCATGGATTCATGAAAGGCAGAAGTTGTCAGACAAACCTAATTTCTTTTTATGAAGAGGTAAGTAAAACCTTGGACAGAGGGGTGGCGGTGGACGGGGTATAGTTGGACAGAGGGGTGGCGGTGGACGTGGTATACTCAGACAGAAGGGGGGCGGTGGACGTGGTATACTTGGATTTTGCAAAAGCGTTTGATACAGTTCCACACACACGGCTCATGTGTAAGGTAAAGTCTACAGGTTTGGAAATATCAGTTTGTAAATGGATAGAAAACTGGCTAAAAGACAGAATTCAGAGAGAGTAGTGGGTAATGATTCTTACTCTGAATGGTCTAAGGTTATCAGTGGTGTACCCCGAGGGTCAGTGTTGGGACCCTTACTTTTTAATAGCTTTATAAATGATATTGGGTCTGGGATCAAAAGTAACATTTTCGTCTTTGCAGATGACACCGCGCTATGCAGTGGAATAACGTCCTTACAGGATGTCTCCAATTTACAAGCCAACTTCAATGCTCTGCCTAATTGGGGGACTATGTGGCAGATGAGGTTTAATGTTTAGAAATGTAAAGTTCTGCACTTGTGGGCTAAGAATATGCATCATATGTGCTAGGGGGAGTACAACTGGGGGAATCCATAGTGGAGAAGGATCTGGGGGTTTTGGTAAATCATAAGCTCAATAATAGCATGCAATGCCAAGCTGCGTTTTCCAAAGCGAGCAAAGTACTTTCCTGAATTAAGAGAGGTATGGACTCCAGAGAGGGAGATATAATTTTGCCCCTGTACAAATCATTAGTAAGACCTCATCTGGAATATGCAGTTCAGTTTTGGGCACCAGTTCTCAAAAAGGATATCAGGGAACTGGAGAAAGTGCAGAGAAGGACAACCAAACTGATAAGAGGCATGGAGGAGCTCAGCTATGAGGAAAGATTACAGGAACTGAATTTATTCCCTCTTGATAAGAGGAGATTAAGGGGGATATGATCAACATGTACAAATATATAATCGGTCCATATAGTGAACTTGGTGTTGAGTTATTCACTTTACAGTCAACAAAGAGGACAAGGGGGCACTCTTGACGTCTAGAGGAAAAGAGATTTCATCTCCAAATACGGAAAGGTTTCTTCACAGTGTGAAAATGTGGAATAGACTCCCTGCAGAGGTGGTTATGGCCAGCTCAGTGGATTGCTTTAAGAAAGGCCTGGATTATTTCCTAAGTGTACATAATATAACTGGGTACTGACATTTACAGGTAAAGTTGATCCGGGGAAAATCCGATTGCCTCCCGGGGGATCAGGAAGGAATTTTTTCCCCTGCTTTAGCAAATTGGATCATGCCCTGCTGGGGTTTTTTGTCTTCCTCTGGATCAACTGTGGGTATAGAATTGGGTATATGGGATTGTATGATATTATTATTATTATTTTATTTTTTTGTTGAACTGGATGGACATGTGTCTTTTTTCAACCTGACTAACTATGTCACTATATATGCCGATAGTATCACACTGACACTGCATCAGTTGTTATCTCATTCAGTGTCAGTGTGATACTATCGGCATATTTTGGCAGATATATGACTGGAGGAGATCTACTTTACTTTCCAACATTGACTAAAATTGAGTTTATTGGATTTTTCTTATAACAAAAAGTTGGAATATATATTTTTTAAATATTTTTTGTCTTTTTTCATTTATATTGCAAAAAATAAAATTCCCAGAGCTGATAAAACACCACCAAAATAAAGCTCTATTTGTAGTAAAAAAGGACACAAATGTTGTTTGTGTACAGCATTGCATGACCGCACAATTACCAGATAAAGCAGCGCAGTGCCAAATTGTAAAAAGTGCTCTGGTCATTAAGGGGGTAAAACCTTCCGGGGCTGAAGTGGTTAAGGTAAAAAACCTTCATCCTTTCCATCCTCTGTAATAATTCCTGTAACATCCTAGTATATGATCTATATATATGGAGATGATATCTGATTGGTGGAGACACTAAAGAATGGGGGATGGAAGAATAAAGTGCTTTAATGTGAAGTGTCCCCCATGTGAATGTAGAATCCCATTGTAAATGTGGAATATCCACCAATATAGTACTTGTATCTCTAATATATCCCAGAAGTCTCAGCACTAAAGGCTGGAAATGTATATCCACCCATCCCCCTACATTCTCTATAAGGGATCCTAGTCCTGCCACAATCCGGTGACCTTCAATGGGAACTTCTGATTGGTGGACTTTATGAAGGTGATGGAATATTGGGGTCATGGGGGAACCACCGTCAGAAATTCTGCTGTTTTATTTCATAAACCCCCCAGATCCTTTCCTTTTATCTATCAATTTCAGAAGCCCCTTTGAGACACTGTGTGAGGTCCTGCTTAATAACCGGGTACATAAGGGGGTGACTGAGCTGTCACAGCGTCCCCTCTTTATATCGTGTAGACATAAGTACTACAACAGCTTCACCTTTATCAGCTTCCCTAATAACAAGATCTTTCCTCTGTATAACATTCTGTATATCCTGATATTCCGCTCTACTGATGTTATGTTACTTTTCACTAAATGGGAATAATTCCTCATATTCATCTTATAATATAATATCATGTGTCTGGATTTGTCTCTGCAGGTTGGAGGGATGTGGTGTGACTTCCTCCGGCTGTGATGATCTCCGATCCATTCTTATCAATAATCGATCCCTCACCACACTGGATTTATCATATAATAATCTGGAAAACTCTGGAATAAAACTTCTATGTGAGACGCTCAGAGATCCTGGCTGTACTCTGCAGAGTCTGAGGTGAGAATTATCCTATGAATGATATAATATTCTGCAGGATTCTGGTATAAATCTTCTATGTGAGGGATCCAGACATATCACCTAGATGAAAGTTATACAAAGACAGACTTCTGATTGGCCGGTTACACTGGGAGTTCCCATCATAGTCCTTCAGGTCACTCGCTGTTATTGGCTTTCATCCCCTCCCCCTCCACTGACTATCAGAGATCAGACTTGGGGTCACACTGGAGGTCACAGCAGATCACAGAAGGGGGTCCGGTGCGTCTCCATTCACCTTTTCTGGTCCGATTTATGGCTTAATTTTGGGCTGAATTTGGACCTGAAACAGACCAGAAGACGCACAGGACTCTGTATTCTCTTCATTCAGTGACCAATCATAGACAGATGGTCCTCAATTAGAATCTGGAAGGACAGAGTGAGTCTCTAGACCAGAAGTGACCCCTAGATGCCAATAAAATCCCCCCATCCTTGTAGATATAAAATTGTCACCTCACTGAGCCTCAAAGAGAAGTCCTAGTCATTTCATCTACAAGCCCAGCAGGGGACGAGGCTGATACAGGGAGAAGTACATTCAATTACATTTTTTACATTTTCTTCCGCTATATTTTCTTCCGCTTTATTCCCCTTTCTTCCTTTTCTATTTATCCAAGCGCATTATGTTTTTATTTACCTAAGTTCACTAATGTTTTTATCTGTATTTACTTGTGTTTCATTTTGGTTTAATGAATTGGCAGTGATTTTACAGTAAATCCCAGATATACAGAGTCCATATATACAGGAGTAATGTCCAACCCTTATTCCGGCACCAAATAACAGTATCAACGCAGGCGCATTAAACAATCCCCTGCTTAGCCCAGTATGTTTTATATCATCGCTAATAGAGGGCATTCCCTCAATAAAAATGGCGGCGTTTTTCCGCGCATGCGTGTTGGCACATTACACCCTATATAAAGAAAAAGGTGCATGCAGATGGCCGCTCCAGATGACGTCTTAATGACGAAACGCGTAGGGTGTGGCCAGACAGCATACACCTCTAACTCAGATGGCGAGGCAGCCGAGCGGGACCTGTCTTCTTTTAAAAGAAACCAAGCAGCATAAACAAACGAGATTACATTCATTGATTGCTTGTGAGTAAATTTGTTTATTTAACCACTTGCTTACTGGGCACTTAAACACCCTTCCTGACCAGACCAATTTTCAGCTTTTGGTGCTCTCACACTTTGAATGACAATTACTCAGTCATGCAACACTGTACCCAAATGAATTTTGTGTCCTTTTTTTCCCACAAATAGAGCTTTCTTTTGGTGGTATTTGATCACCTCTGGGGCTTTTATTTTTTGCGCTATAAATGAAAAAAGACCGAAAATTTTGAAAAAAAACACATATTTCTTTGTTTCTGTGATAAAATTTTGCAAATTATAATTTTTTTTCATAAATTTTGGCCACAATTTATACTGCTACATATCTTTGGTAAAAATAACCCAAATTAGTGGATATTATTTGGTCTTTGTGAAAGTTAGAGAGTCTACAATCTGTGGTGCGAAACGCACAAAATTGATCACACCTGATGTACTGGTGACCTATCTAATTTCTTGCGACCCGAACAAGTCAGGAAAGTACAAATACCCCCAAATGACCCCTTTTTTGAAAGTAAACATTCCAAGGTATTTACTAAGATGCATGGTGAGGTTTTTGATGTTGTCATCTTTTTCCCACAATTCTTTGCAAAATGAAGATTTTTTTTATTTTTTTTTTCTCACAAAATTTTCAATGTAATAGGTTATTTCTCTCACATGGCATGTGTATACCACAAATGACACCCCAAAATACGTTCTACTACTCCTTCTGAGTATTACGATACCAAATGTGTGAGACTTTTACACAGCCTGGCCACATACAGAGGCCCAATATGGAAATAGCACCATCAGGCGTTCTAGGAGCATAAATTACACATTTCATTTCTCAACCTATTACAGTTTTGAAGGCCCTGGAGCACCAGGACAATGGAAATGCCCACAAAGTGACCCCACGTGGCACTGACGACACGTGGCACTGACAGATGGCACTGGAGGCAGATGGCACTGGAGGCAGATGGCACTGGAGGCAGATGGGGCTGGCAGATGGGGCTGGCAGATGGGGCTGACAGTTGGGGCTGGCAGTTGGGGCTGGCAGATGGGGCTGGCAGATGGGGCTGGGGCTGGCACTGGCAGATGGTGCTGGCTATTTGCTCTGGCTAATTGCTCTGGCAAATGGGGCTGGCAGATGGCACTGCGGCTGGCAGATGGCACTGGCGCTGGCAGGTGGCGCTGGCAGGTGGCACTGGCAGGTGGCACTGGGGCTGGCGGCACTGGGGCTGACGGATGGCACTGGCGCTGGCAGGTGGCACTGACAGGTGGCACTGGCAGGTGGCACTGGCACGTGGCACTGGGGCTGGTGGCACTGGGGCTGACGGATGGCACTGGCGCTGGCAGGTGGCACTGGCGCTGGCAGGTGGCACTGGCAGGTGGCACTGGCACTGGGGCTGACGGCACTGGGGCTGACGGATGGCACTGGCAGGTGGCACTGGTGCTGGCAGGTGGCACTGGCAGGTGGCACTGGGGCTGACGGCACTGGCGGCACTGGGGCTGACGGCACTGACGGCACTGGGGCTGACGGACGGCACTGGGGCTGACGGACGGCACTGGGACTGACGGGCGGCACTGGCGATGGCAGGTGGCGCTGGCAGGTGGCACTGGCGCTGGCGGCACTGGGGCTGTCGGCACTGGGGCTGACAGCACTGGGGCTGACGGCAGGCGCTGGCAGGTGGCACTGGCACTACTGGCAGATGGCACTGGGCTGACAGATGGCACTGGGCTGACAGATGGCACTGGCACTGGGGCTGACAGATGGCACTGGGGCTGACACTGGCACTGGGGCTGACACAGGCACTGGGGCTGACACAGGCACTGGGGCTGATACAGGCACTGGGGCTGACACAGGCACTGGGGCTGACACTGGCACTGGGGCTGACACATAGATCTCTCTCCCTCCTCACACGCTGTCTCTGTGTGAGGAGGGAGAGACACGGCAATGGGAGATGATCTCATATGTTTACATATGAGATCATCTCCCATTGGCAGCTGCGATCGCGCTGTGAACGGCCGCTTTGATTGGCCGTTCACGGCGATCTGTATTTGCCTGTCTCCGGGAGACACGGCAAATACAATACTTCCACGATGCGCGCCCCCGGCGGCGCGCATTGCGGAAGTAAACACCAGGCCGTCCAGGGACGGCCAGGCGAAGGAAACGCCCACTCTAAGGCCGTCATTCGGCTATAGGGCGGGCGGGAGGCGGTTAAATAAAACCTTAAATTATAAATGTACTACACCATGGATATGCCTCTTCCTTGTTGCATATAACGTTGCACGCTATACCAATGGAGGAACGAGGGACTCCCAGAACCACAGCAGAGGCAAGCCAGAGAGCAACACAGTGGCTCATACTGTGAAGGCTGATCCACACCGGACGGGGTTATACCTCTGGTGAGAGCAATTACATAAGTGGTCACCGAGCACCGGGAGCAACAGTTGAAGTCACCCCCCCTCCCCCCCACTTATAGAAGAAATTCCACCATTTTTGTCACTATTTTTTCACTATTTTTCACCATTTTTTCACTATTTTTATCATCAATTTTTGGTCAATTTTTTATCACATTTTTTCATTTTAATATCCATTATTAATTTTACATTCTTTCTGTTTTAATCATATTCTTATATACCATTCATTCACGGACTTCTCGTCACAGGTGCACAAATGGACATATGATATGCAAAATAGATAATTGAATGGTTATTCATTTTTATTTTTACATTTATATTTATTTTTATTTTTATATTTATATTTATTCATTTTTATTTTCATTTTCTATATTTTTTGCAATTGAATTTCGTGCATTCTAAACACTGGCACAAGTTTGTTCACTGGCACTTGCACTTTAATATTGTAATGTAAGAATTGCATGTAGCATTAGTTTACCTATGGCTCATTGATCTTTATGGTTTATTGATTATTATGATTTAATGACATCTATTGATAAATATATATATATATATATATATATATATATATATATATATATATATATATATATGAACAATTGCTATAGACTATCATTTGGCATTACACAGAGAGGTTTGCACTATTATTTGTGTACTTTTAAATATTAACTTTTTATTACTTACCAGCACGCTGGAAATTTTATGCAAATTGTAATTATTTTGAATCTCAAATGGTATAGCGCCAAGTCTATTTCCCCCAATTTCATTTCATTGTTTCACCCACATTGGGTAGAAATTTAAATAGAGGCCGCTCTTACCAGAACTATATCCAACAGTTCCATAGCGCGACCTTACCCTTCATGCTGATACAGGGAGAAGACCCCGAACTGTCTGCCACACATTGATTTATATCAGAGATCAGAGGAATCTATTTTATCTCTCATACAAAATAAAATATTAGTTGCAGAGAGATGGAAATAATTGCTCCTGATTGTAGACATGTTGGGGTACATGTACATATAACATTGTATGTGTAGTGAGGATAGAATCCAGGAGAACCCCCAGAATGGTTCTATGGGGTCTGATCACACCAGACAAGCTCTGATTGGTCTTGTTGGGATCAGACTGACATGCCGGTGTTGGAAATCCAATCCTCATCCATCAGAACCATTCATGGTCCATTTAGCTCTGGTTCCTTCAGAACACAGGACCGGCTTGTGGGCTGGGCAGGGAACACCCCCCAGGGTTGATTGGCTGATGGCTAAACTCCACCCACATCCATAAATTGAGGATCCTGAGATATGGACGGGGTGATTCCCATGGTGCCGGTCTAACCGGTGAATAGTGGATGTTCCTGACATGTTCCTGTCACAGGATAATCCTCAGAAAAAGTTTATTTCTGTTTTATTCTCACAGCCAGACTGTGTCTGTCCTTTTGTCTTTGTTGTATTTTCTCTCATTCTTTATCTTTCTACATATTTTATACACTAAATAACAAACTAGTGTAGCTCTGCTCTATATTACACAGACAGACAACCTACCTGCAGACAGAGGTAAGTGTTACCACAACCCCAGTGTTACTATACGGCTGTGTAACTATGTAACAAACCACCTAACCACCTGATCCTGATACTTCCAAATAATAATTACACAACAAAAATGATAATACAAAGCAAATACTACATAGAATATATGTCTGCTACTACCACAACCTCAGTGCTGGAACAATGTGCTGCACAATAATGAATTGCTATTAATACACTTTATACAGAAAACTAACAACTTTATCCCGGTAATTGTAGAAATGGAGTCGCTGAGGATTTCCTCTCAGTAGTGCCACATCCAAAAACTTGTTAGAAGCAAAATAAATACCCCTAAGGGGGGCTTTTATGGCACTTGTATATATAAAGTGGTGCTCCGGAGAAATGTGACTTTGTAGATAAATCTCCCCCTATAATCCTCATGATTCATGTATTCTAGTAAAGGTTACGCTGTAATCCAAGGGCCGCTTTCTATTTTTGCAGCATTGATTTCTTACTTCTGTAAGTCCCAGCAGGCCGCCGCCATCTCATGTGTGGGCATCTGAAGCCAGACTGTATCTCTTCCTGTATTCCATGGTTATTCCATGGTTACCCAGCATGCACCACCAGATCTTGCACATGCTCAGAGCAGCACGAGCCGTGTAATAGGTTGTAGGTCGGGTTTCCATAGCAATGTCAGAGGAAGTTCCCACCCCTTAGCTATGCAAACCTCCCCTCCCCCTCCAGGAAGCAGGAATTTTATCTACATTTACAAAGATTATAAATCTAGAAATACAAAAATCTCCTGCAAAAGGAAATTACTTTATAAAAGATAATTGTAAATGATATTCCTTGTTTATGTGCATCTTTTATAAAGTAATTTCCTTTTGCAGAAGCTTCCCCATCAAATTATCCTCATCAAAACTGCCCCATCCTATTGCCCCATAAAAATTGCCCCTTCAAATTTGCCCAATCCTATTGCTCCATCATATTGCCCCCACCAAAAATGCCCCATCCTACTGTCACATCAAAATTGCCCCATCATACTGCCACCATCAAAATTGCCCCCATCATATTAACACCATCAAAATTGCCCCATCATTTTGCCCCATCATACTGCCATCATCAAAATGGTCACAATCAAAATTGCTCCATCAAAACTCCATCAAAACTGCCTCATCCCACTGCCCCAATCAAATTGCCCCCTTAAAATTATCCCCATCAAAACTGCTATCATCAACATTGCCCCCATCATATTGCCCCGTTTTACTGCCACCATCACAATTGCCCAATCATATTGCCCTCCATTAAAACTGCCCCATCCTATTGCCCCATCAAAATGTCCCATTATACTGGCACAATCAAAATTGTACCATGAAATTGCCCCCTCAAAATGCCTCATCAAAACTGTCCTATGAAATTGCCCCCATCAAATTTGCCCCATTATACTTCCACCATCAAAATTGCCCCATTCTATTGCCCCATAAAAACTGCCCCATCCTTTTGTCCCCATCAAAATTGCCCATTATACTGGCACCATCAAAATTGCCCTCATCAAAATTGCCCCATCATACTGCCACCATAATAACTGCCTTATCCTATTACTCCCATCAATATTGCCCCACAATACTGCCACCATGTAAATTGCCTCCATCAAAATTGCCCTATCAAATTGCCCCATCAAAACTGCCCTATCAAATTTCCCCATGAAATTGCCCCATTATACTGCTACCATCAAATTGCCCCATCAAATTTGCCCCATAATATTGCCCCCATCAAAATAACCCCATCAAAACTGCCCCATCAAATTATCCCATCTTATTGCCCCATCAAAATTGCTCCATTATACTGCCACCACCAAAATTGTCCCATCAAAACTGCCTCATCCTATTGCACCAGGAAATTGCCCCATCAAATTGCCCCATACTATTGCCCCATCATACTGCCACCATCAAAATTACCCCTATCCTATTGCCCCATCAAAATTGCCACAATCAAAACTGCCTCATCCTATTGCCCCATCAAATTGTCCCCTTAAAATGACACCCATAAAATTGCTCCATCATACTACCACAATCAAAATTGCCCCCATCAAATTTTCCCCACCAAAATTGCCCCATCAAATTTGCCCCATCAAATTTCTCCATGAAATTGCTCCCTTCAAATTTGCCCCATTATACTGCCACCATCAAATTTGCCCCATTATACTGCCACCATCAAAATTGCCCCTCAAAAACTGCCCAGTCATACTGCCACCATCAAAATTGCCCCACCCTATTGCTGCCATCAAAATTTCCCTATTATACAGCCACCATTAAAATTGTCCAGTAAAAATTACCCCATAACAAATGCTCCATCATATTGCCCCCATCAAAACTGCCCCATCAAAATGTCCCATTATCCTGGCACAATCAAAATTACACCATGAAATTGCCCCATCAAAATTGCCTCATCAAAACTGCCCTATGAAATTGCCCCCATCAAAATTGTCCCATTATACTGCCAACATCAAAATTGCTCCATCAAATTTCCCCATAAAAACTGCCACATTATATTGTCCCATTATACTGCCACCATCAAAATTTCCCCATCCTATTTTCCCCATAAAAAACTGCCATCATCAAATCTGCCCCTTCAAATTGCCTGATGAGACTACACTGATCAGCACCACTGGTGGGCACTGATTAATGGGCACTGTGGGCACATATGAGGTGGCTTTGTATTTCATTTTCTAGGACCCCGCCCACTGATTATTCATTGGATATGTCTACTTCTGCCCCTCCCTGGAAGAAAATTTCACCTCTTTCCTGCTTCTCCCTCCAGTGTCTATGAATGTAAAGGGACATTATGGAGCTGTGATGATCTTTGCTCCGTTATCTCCACAAACCGAACTCTGACCGATCTGTCTATATCATTGAATGATGATGAGAAGATGTCAGAGTCAGAAGTGAGACGACGTTGTGAGGTCCTCCGGAATGCCGGCTTCTCTGTGGATAGAGACAGGTAAGATCTGTTCTATTGGAGGTAACACACATACTAAGTCTTAGAATGTGAATAGTAAAATGTAGACAACATTGGATGGGGGTGAAGTGACGGGGGTGAGATGATGGGGGTGAGATGATGGGGGTGAGATGATGGGGTGAGATGATGGGGGTGAGATGATGGGGTGAGATGATGGGGGTGAGGTGATGGGAATGAGATAATGGGGATGAGATGATGGGGATGAGATGATGGGGGTGAGATGATGGGGTGAGATGATGGGGTGAGATGATGGGGGTGAGATGATGGGGGTGAGATGATGGAGATGTGATGAGATGTGATGATGGGATGAGATGATCAAGATGAGATGATGGAGGTGAGATGATGGAGGTGAGGTGAGGTGATGGAGATGAGATGATGGAGATGAGATGATGGAGGTGAGATGATGGAGATGAGATGATGGAGGTGAGGTGATGGAGGTGAGATGATGGAGATGAGATGATGGAGATGAGATGATGGGGGTGAGATGATGCGGGCGAGATGATGGGGGAGATGAGATGATGGAGGTGAGATGATGGAGATGAGATGATGGAGGTGAGATGATGGGGGTGAGATGATGAGGTGAGATGATGGTGATGAGATGATGGAGGTGAGGTGATGGGGGTGAGATGATGGGGATGAGATGATGGAGGTGTGATGATGATGGAGATGAGATGATGGGGATGAGATGATGGAGATGAGGTGATGGAGATGAGATGATGGGGGTGAGATGGAGGTGAGATGATGGAGATGAGATGATGGAGATGAGATGATGGAGATGAGGTGATGGAGATGAGATGATGGAGATGAGACGTTGTTGGGAGGTCTTCTGACACCCGGGCTGCTCTGTAATGAAGATGGAAGGACGGGTGACAAACATTCTATACAATTTCTGTAGAGCCCATTGGAGGTCTCTGTAGTTATACAGATAATGAGAGAGATGATTGAGATTTCCTGTGCCAGTCACAGATTTCCCAGATGATGGAGAATTTATTCCTCATCCCAAGTTTTATCATTACAGATGGGGGATGGGAGAATCAGATCCACCAATAATAATCTTAGTCAGGTCCTACAATCTTCCACAAGGTTTTACCTTTTACAGGAAACCCCCCCATCCCCCGAGGTCCATCCAATGTGTCAGTATAACTGAGCCAATCAGATGTGTGTTCTCAGCCTGTACACATGACAGCCCAGCACACCCGGCATACAGTCTGCTAACCCAATGGATGGATGGAGATGAGTGTGGGGCCCCTGCCATGGTGAGGGCCCCTCACTTTTCCATCATTTCTTACAGAGCTCAGTATGAGCCCCTCCCCCCTTCCATCATCACAGCAACATTTCCTCCTCTAACGCTCATTTTATTCTTCTATGAAGGGGTGCAGGAGGAGGCTGGGATGTATCTATAAAGAGAAGAAGATCAGAAGATGGTGTGTGGGAGCCCCTCCCCCTCTCAGGTAATACACGGATCCGGATATGAAGAGAATGTCCGGAATGGATGATATCAGAGTAAAGTCACATCAACTCTCAGCTTTTATTTTCTCTTTCTGATCCTTAAATATAGAATTCCAGTAATAGTAATCTTTCTCTTCTTTTCCTCTTCTAAATGGCGTCATTTCTGCTCAGTATTGCCCACTTCCTGTGTTGTTGTGTGACCGGTGCCCCCTTCACACCACTGATCTGATAGGGGCACCCGCGCATGCGTGCTCCCATCTATTGTACTACAAGCCTGCGGTGACACACTGGCTGCACCGCCCATCAGATCACCGATACAGCTCCGCCTCCATTGTCATCTGATTGGAGCCCCGCCTCCTCTCTATGAGTGACAACTGCCCCCGCACTTTCAGAGCTGCATGTGGATTGGCTCCTGAATGATGTTCTGTGACAACGGCACAAGGACCAAACATTACAACAAACTTTATTCATACAAGACACTGTCCTGTTGTGTCAAATTTACTGACAATACATTTTACTGACTCAATTTTCATTGGAAAAAAATGGTTTATTCTGGTTTATTATGTGTCACCCCAGGACGATTCTGTGTCACCCCCCAGGACGATTCTGTGTCACCCCCAGGAAGATTCTGTGTCACCCCCCAGGAAGATTCTGTGTCTCTACCCAGGAAGACTCAGTGTCACCCCCTAGGAAGATTCTGTGCCACCCCAGGCAGATTCAGTGTCACCCCCCAGGGCATTGTGTGTCACCCATCTATTCTAGCAGCATTGCATGTCACCCATCCCACTGCATAGCATTACGTGTCACCCATCCCACTGCAGAGCATTACGTGTCACCCCTCCCACTGCAGAGCATTACGTGTCACGCATCCCACTGCAGAGCATTACATGTCACGCATCCCACTGCAGAGCATTACGTGTCACCCATCCCACTGCAGAGCATATTACATGTCACCCATCCCACTGCAGAGCATATTACATGTCACCCATCCCACTGCAGAGCATTATATGTCACCCAACCCACTGCAGAGCATTACATGTCCCCTATCCCACTGCAGAGCATATTACATGTCACCCATCCCACTGCAGAGCATTACATGTCACCCAACCCACTGCAGAGCATTACATGTCACCCAACCCACTGCAGAGCATTACGTGTAGTCACTAGTGATGGGCTGCACACCCTCTTGTTCATAACATATCAGAACGTTTGAACATCACAAAAAATTAGACCTGAATGGCAAACCTCATTGTCCCAATTTTAAAGACTTATATGCAACTAATTGGCCATAAAGAGGGTATGGGGGCCCGGGTACTCCCCTGGGGGACATCAATGAAAAACATTTTTTTTAAAACAATATTTTTTAAAGGAGCAATGATTTTAATGATGCTTAAAGTGAAACAATAAAAATGAAAAATTCCTTTAACCACTAGGGATCTGCGCTATAGCCGAATGATGGCTACAACGCAGACCTATTTTGCCGGGACTATGTCTATTGACGTCGTCCTGTGCACGAGTGGCCTGCGTGCCCCCTGAGGGGCGCGCGCGGCACGCTCTGTTATCAGCAAGTCTATGAGACTCGCCTGATCACGGATCGAAGCAAGGGGTCGATCCTGACCCCTTACCATGTGATCAGCTGTCAGCCAATGACAGCTGATCATGTGACACAATGGAGCTGGTAATCGGCGATTTTTTTAACTGAGGTGGCACTGGTAGGGGGCAGGTGGGCACTGGTAAGCTGGCCGTGATCGGGAGTGCAGCACCATTGTTGAGGCAGATTGTGGGCACTGATGGGTGGCACTGTGGGCACTGATGTGTGGCACTGTGGGCACTGATGTGTGGCACTATGGGCACTGATGGGTGGCACTGATGGGGGCACTTTTTTATTACTGAGGTGGCACTGGCAGGGGGCAGGTGGGCACTGGTAAGCTGGCCGTGATCGGGACTGCAGCACCGTGAAAACAGGAATTAAGACAGGAGTCTCTAACCTCTATCCCACCTCCATCCTCCCCTCCATTTTAAAGATCCCACTGCAAGGGGCAACCAGACAGCTTTCCAGAAATGTCAGGCTGACAGCAAGCCAGATTCACCGGAACCAGAGTGTTTAAAGGGGACAACCGCAGCCAGGTAAGCTCGCACCTCCACTCCCCCCCCCCCAGTGATTGTTCCAGGGACTCCGTCCGACTGCCTATGGGGGTCAGGAAGGAATTTTTGCCCCACTGGTGCATTTGGCTGTTACTGTCAGGGGTTTTTTCGCCTTCCTCTGGAACAACCATAGGTTAGCATACCCCTACCTCCGGCCTCCTTTCCATTTTTTACGCTATCCTAGGACGACTATTCCAGATCACAGCCAGACTTCTTTTCTAAGCGGAGACCTCAACCTTAAGTAAAGGCAGCTGGAACAGCCAGCAAACAAATACAACAACTCCTTCCGCATCCATATAGGCATCCCCTGATCAACTTGCACGCTAATAGCCTCAAGCACGGTGGCAAGTCTGATACCTAGCCCCACCTCAGGATCAATACCCTGATCAGGATCATCATCTTAGGCCCATAGTACCATCAACAGCATCCACAAACCATGTGCTACTTCAAATACTCAGCTGAAGTTCTGCACAGACTAAGGAACATCAACACCACATTGCCATCTTCCATACAAAAAATACTTCAAAGAGAACAACTATTAAAAACCGGACGACAACCAGCTCCCAACCACAGGAAGACATCTACTCGACCACTACAATTAGATTGCGCCTTGATTAACGCCAGGTCTGCAGTCAAACATAGACTGGAAGTACACAACTTCATCATCGAGAACAATGTAGACTGCCTCTTCATCACCGAAAGCTGGTTAACCTCTGACTGCAACACCATCCTCACCGAATTGGTGTCGGAAAACTACAGGATCCTAACCGAACACCGGATAGGGAAAAAAGGAGGAGGCCTAGCAGTGATCTTTAAAGGTCACCTGGATCTCACTAAACCATCATCTCAGAACCCAGTGTCTTTTATGGAAACCCTGACGCTACATCTTCAACCAACACCCCATGACACCACTCATATTCTACTGTGCTACAGACCACCGGGACCAAAGTCCAATCTTCTTTCACCCCTCACGGAATCCTTTGCAATGCACACCCTAAAATTCAAAAATTTCCTGGCACTCAGAGATTTCAACCTTTGGGCAAACGAGCCTAAAGACCCCATCACGACTGCCTGCATCAATCAACTAGAAGAACTGGGTCTACAGCAACTGATAAAGACTCCCACGCATGGGTCAGGACACACCCTGGACCTCATTTTCAAACAGAACATCGACGTCAACATACTCGACAACATGACTCTGCCATGGACGGATCACCACGCCATCAAATTCAAAATCGCTACCAACATCACCAACGCAAAACGGAAACCTGTAACAACGCATTGGACCAGATCGCACAAAAAACTGTACTCCGAAGCCTTCAAAACCACTCTGTCCAAAAAAATATCTACAATAACCTTAAACCACTCTACGGTGGAAACATTCAACTCCCTGAACAAGGCATTACTGCAATCAGCAGACTCGGTAGCACCAAAACGCTGGGCTCTCATCAGGAAGAAAAATGCTGGATGGTTTAATAGCTCCCTCTCCGTACTAAAGCAAGAACGCAGAAGAGCGGAAAGAACATGGAGAAGAAATCTCACCGAGGAAAACCTATTTAACTACAAAGGTCTGACAGAGAATTATCGGAAAGCAATCTTCAAAGCCAAAAAGGACCACTTCTCATATACAATCTCAACGGCCGCAAACCAACCACGGGAACTGTTTAAACTGGTTAATCAATCAATGAATCCGGTGTGCCTAGAACCCCCAGAAAGCGAATCCCAGGATTACAGTGACAAACTGTCGGATTTTTTCATCGATAAAGTCAAAACCATCAGGGAAACAATTTGTCAGAAGAAAACATCAAACCTCAGCCAATAAATACATAAAGAGGATGTCCGCACCAACATACCGCAACCGCCAAAATTTTCACTATCCCCAATTACCGTAGACACCGCAAAAAACATCATTAATAAACTGAGTGACAGTACCTCACCTATTGACATCATCCCCACAAAACTACTGAAAGAATGCTCCGACATCGTGGCTCCAACCATAACCCACCTCATAAACCGATCATTCCACGAAGGGATTGTTCCAGCATCCTCAAACAAGGCATCGTCAAACCTCTACTCAAGAAACCAAACCTGGACCCTCAGGATCCAAACAACCATAGGCCAATTACAAGCCTCAACACCATTTCTAAGATCATGGAGAAAGCTGTAGTACATCAGCTACAACTTCACCTGGATACTCACAAACTCCTGGACCCGCTGCAATCAGGCTTCCGCCCGGGTCATGGAACAGACACAGCTCTCCTCAAGATTTGGGATGATGCCCTCGAAGCAGCAGATGACGGAGAGCCGTGTCTCCTCGTACTGCTAGACCTAAGTGCAGCGTTTGATACAGTAGATCACAATACTCTACTCGTACTCGCAGAAGTAGCCGGAGTCCAAGACATAGATCTCCAATGGTTCGCGTCCTTCCTAGGAAATCGGTCACAGACAGTGAAACTAGGAAAATTCCTCTCCGAAACTCGGGCAGTCACCTGCGGAGTCCCTCAAGGCTCTCCGTTGTCACCCGTTCTCTTCAACATTTACATTCGCCCACTCCTTCAAATCATCAGATGCTCAGATCTCTGCTTCCACTCTTATGCTGACGACACGCAACTTTATTTCCGGATCAATGGAAAAAAAGATCACCAACAACAACTTGAAAACTGCCTCAAATCAATAGAGGACTGGATGACCACCAACTCCCTCCAGCTGAACCAATCAAAGACAGAGCTTCTTATCTTACACCCAAATCATAAGCCCGCAACCGAAACCTCCTGGTCTCCACCAACCGTCTTTGGGCAGACTATCTCCCCAAAGACCAAAGCGAAGAGTCTTGGGGTTAATTTAGACGCACAAATGTCAATGGATGCGCAAATAGGATCTGTAGTCAGTGGATCTCACCATCTGCTGCGCATGCTTCGCAGACTCATCCCTTTTATCCCAAAGAATGACAAAGCAGTGGTAGTTGGAACAATCATTAATTCACGACTGGACTACGCAAACTCGCTTTACATAGGATTACCACAATATCAACTTGCGCGATTACAACTGATCCAAAACACGGCGGCAAGGCTGATAACAGGAAAAAAACCCTGGGAATCCATTTCTCCTTCACTGAGGAGCTTACGTTGGCTAACCATAATAAATCAGATCACGTTCAAGACCCTTTGCCTCACCCACAAATGCGTGCATAGAGAAGCTCCGCAATACCTAATGGAGAAAATAAATCATTACACACCAAACCGCAGTCTTCGATCAGCCAACAAAAACCTCCTCCTTGTGCCCAAAGCCCGGTATAAATCCAAGGGTGATCGGAGATTCGCTGTCCAAGGGCCTCGGCTATGGAATGCTCTACCAATCAACATCCGCCTGGAAGAAAATCACCTGGCTTTTAGGAAAAAACTCAAGACCTTCCTCTTTTAGCAGATGATCAAAGCTCGCCACAGCGCCTAGAGGCGATTCAGGTTGCATTGTGCGCTATATAAGTATTTCATTCATTCATTCACTCACCGTTGAGGCAGATTGTGGGCACTGATGGGTGGCACTGATGGGTGGCACTGTTGGCACTGATGGGTGGCACTTTTTTATTACTGAGGTGGCACTGGCAGGGGGTAGGTGGGCACTGGTAAGCTGGCCGTGATCGGGACTGCAGCACCGTTGTTGAGGCAGATTGTGGGCACTGATGGGTGGCACTGTGGGCACTGATGGGTGGCACTGTGGGCACTGATGTATGGCACTATGGGCACTGATGGGTGGCACTGATAGGGGGCACTTACCAGTGCCCACCTGCCCCCTGCCAGTGCCACCTCAGTAATAAAAAAGTGCCACCCATCAGTGCCCACAGTGCCACCCATCAGTGCCCACAATCTGCCTCAACAATGGTGATGCACCCCATTGCCACATATCCATGCCCATCAGTGTCATCTACCAGTGCCACCCATCAGTGCCAGCCATCAGAGCCACCTATCAGTGCCCATCAGTCCCATCTATCAGTGGTACCTATCAGTGCCACCCATCCGTGCCACCCATCAGTGCCCACCTGCCCCCTGCCAATGCCAGCTCAGTAATAAAAAAGTACCACACATCAGTGCCCACAGTGCCACCCATCAGTGCACACAATCTGCCTCAACAACGGTGCTGCACCCCAGTGCCACATATCCGTGCCCATCAGTCATCTACCAGTGGTACCCATCAGTGCCACCCATCAGTGCCACCTATCAGTGCCCATCAGTCCCATCTATCATTGGTACCTATCAGTGCCACCCATCCGTGCCATCGTATCTGTGCCCATTTTTGCCCATCAGTGCCGCCTTATCTGTACCCATCAGTATTGCCTTATCTGTGCCCATCAGTACTGCCTTATCTGTGCCTATCGGTGCCACCTTATCTGTGCCTATTAGTGCCGCCTTAACTATGCCTATCAGTGCCCACCAGTGCAGCCTATCAGTGCCCACCAGTGCCACCTCATCAGCGCACTTCAATGAAGGAGAAAATGACCTGCTTGCAAAATTTTATAACAAACTATTAAACATGATTTTTTATTTTTTTTATTTTGCATCTTTTTTTGTTTGTTTAGCAAAAAATAAAACTCCCAGCTGTAATTAAATACCACCAAAAGAAAGCTCTATTTGTGGGAAAAAAATGATAAAAATTCCATTTGGGTACAATGGCCGCGCAATTGTCATTCAAAGTGCATCAGCCCTGAAAGCTGAAAATTGGTCTGGGCAGGAGGGGGGTTTAAGTGCCCAGTAAGCAAGTGGTTAAATATAGTGCCAGGGGTGTCTTTACTCTGCCTGTAAAGTGGACTTGATCGCCGCGGGCATACCCGCGATCGTCTCACGGGACGGCTGAATGGAGGAAATGCCGCCCTGCCATCGGGAGCGCACCGCTGGTGGCGTGCTCCCGTGCTGGTTGGGACCCCCGTGAGTCCGGTCGCGGGACCCATGGACTCGATCGCCGCAGGCATCCCCGCGATCGTCTCACGGGACGGCTGAATGGAGGAAATGCCGTGTAAACAGCATTTCTCCATTCTGCCCAGCAACTAGTGACGCTGATCTCTGCTCCATGTGATTGGAGCAGAGATCAGTGTTCACTAAATGAAATCCCAGCCCCCCACAGTTAGTAACACACCCCTAGGAACACTTAACCCCTACACTGCCACCCACTGGTTAACCCTTTCACTGCCAGTGTCATTTACACAGGAATCCCTGCATTTATATAGCAGTGATTACTGTATAAATGACAATGGTCCCAAAAATGTGTCAAAAATGTGCGATGGGTCCCCCACAATGTCGCAGTCACAATAAAAATCGCTGATCGCCGCCATTACTAGTAAAAAAAAAATAATAAAAAATTATTAATAAAAATGCTATAAAACTATCCCTATTTTGTAAACGCTATAACTTTTGCGGAAACCAATCAATAATCGCTTATTGCGATTTTTTTTATACCAAAAATATGTTGAAGAATATGTATCAGCCTAAACTGAGGGAAAATTTTTTTTTTTTATATATATTTTTGGGGGATATTTATTATAACAAAAAGTAAAAAATAATGCATTTTTTTCAAAATTGTCGCTCTATTTTTGTTTATAGCGCAAAAAATAAAAACTGCAGGGGTGATCAAATACCACCAAAAGAAAGCTCTATTTGTGGGAAAAAAAGGACGTCAATTTTGTTTGGGAGCCATGTCGCACGACCGCGCAATTGTCAGTTAAAGTGACGCAGTGCCGAATCGCAAAAAGTGGTCTGGTCTTTGACCAGCAAAATGGTCCGGTCTGAAAGTGGTTAAATAGTTTTTTCCTGCAAGCTTTCTTTTATAAATAACGGCTTGGGGGCCAGTCTGTATGATGAGGTCACAATGCAGTGCACTGGGAACAAGATTAGAGGATTGTTGGATACATTCTGGTGTCTCTTTGGCAGACTTTGGATGGAAATAACACATTTTTTGCACCACTTTGAGCAAGCCTTACTACTCTGCATCTGGTGGTGTGCTGCTGGCAGATGTGCTGCAAGGACCTGGGACACCCTGCACTATAATATCATCCCTGTCAGTGGAGGCTGCTGAGAGGTCATGAGGCATAGCGGGGACAGACTGAGGTGAGGAGGAGGGACAGATTTGTGCCCCTTTTGTGTGGCTTTTAGGTGCTCTTGCAATGGGCTGAGTGGTGGAAGGTTAAATGCCTTGTCAAGCATGTGGCACCCAACTGGTTGGAGTTTTTGCCATGTTCAATGTGCTTGAGACAAAGTTTGCAAATTGGAACAGTGCGATCGGCTGCACATGTGCAAAAAAAGTCTAGACATCTGAGCTGTGGGAAGTGGGCCGGGAGATGACAGCTCCACAATGTGATGGAATAGGGTGGCTGCTCTCTACTCTTCCATGATGGCTGTCTCGTTGGGGTTGTGCCTCACCCTCACTTTCCTCCTCTGCTCTATCCGGCACCCAAGTCACATCAGTGACCTCATCATCATCATCACCTCCATCCTCATTACCACCGGAGACAACTTGGCAATACGCTGCAGCTGGGGGAACATGACTGCCAATTTGTGTGCCAGTGTTCTCCCCTCTCTGTAGGCTCATGTTCCTGCCTTCCTCAACCTCAACCTCAGAACCAACATCTGAATCCAGTAATGGCTGTGCATCATCAAGGAGCATGCCTGATGCTGGGGCTAGGGCAGGAATAGATGTGGACAAGGAGGCAGAATAAGCTGCTCTGGCAACTGCAGGGGACTGTGCACTAGTCTCTGCTAGGGTGACGGAGGATGAGGATAATGAGGAGGATGACCAAGGATGAGGAGGGTTTAGTAAGCCAGTCCACCACCTCCTCTGCATGCTGTGGCTGGATAGCACGGGCACCATCACTAAACAGAGGAAATGATGTCCTGCCTGAGGACTGACCACATCCACCTTTGCCTGTGGTCACATACGCTGCTGGACCCCTCACAGTGCCATGGGGAATGTCTGCCTCTCCTTGTTGTCCTCCCAGACATGATGGGGGGTTATTACCCAAACTTATTATAAACCGGAAAATGTGTGATTGGATGCACTTTATTCAATGAGAAGTGGTGTTTGGTGCACTTTAAATTGAGGACTTCCGCTGACAGAAATGTAAAAACTATAAAAAAAGGGGGAACACCAACGTCACAGTCAGAAAAAACTGCAGCTGACAATTTAAAAAAAGGGGGCAGGAAAAAAAAAAACATGCAGCAACCAAGAAGGATATACAGCACTAAATGTTATGTAATGTGGTGTTAAACACTTCACTGCACAACACACTACACTATACTCACACACTATACTAACAGTATACTAACACTCTACACACACACTACACTATACTGACACACCATACTCACACACTATACTAATAATACACCAACACTCTACACTGACACTACACTATACTCACACTCTACACTCAGAATCACAATAAATGAACACACTAACTCACCTGTAGTAAACTGAGCCCGGCTCTATATATCTCCACTCCAACACTGCAAAGGCTTCCTATAAGAAGGAACCATTTATAGTGTGGGGTGGGACTATGAGCACTGAGCCCTGGTTGGAGAAAGTCATCATAACTTTGTCCAATCAGGGTCCTGAAAGTGCTAATTGCACCTGACCACTGGCTTCATCCAATTAGGTCCTCTAGAATGCAGTGCGAAGCTCACAGTGCATTGTGGGGACGCTCAGCGGGTGAACATTCCGCCAAACTAACCGCAAATGTGTGTGTTTGCCGAGCGGGCGAGCAGGTGATGTTCAGGGGGAACTTTTGCTCGGATAGAACTGTTGGCCCATCTCTAGTGCTGATCAGTCCAGTTCCTGGATTCCGGCTTCTCCTCTCTATAGATCTGGATCACTTCCTAACAGAAAATAATAAAACCCGTCCTGGCTGTTCCAGGGATGGGAATGGGACCGACATTCAATATTCTGAATACAATCGTCTCCTCAGTCGGCTCTGCTGCTGATATTGGGATCTGCAGATCTTCCTCAGGTCACATGATCCCAATTCTTCTGTGGATGGAAAGTAGCCAAATTACTGATATGACGAGTCCCTGTGTAACATGGAATGATATTCACATCACATTCACATATATATGTATTGATGACACATTTCATGGAATGTATACAATGTAATATCTCCGTGTAATTGTACAATTATCTCTTGTAGACGGCTAGAGATGTGTCTGGTGATTGTGTCCCGGTGTTGGGTCTGCTGGACCTCTTCCATGTATAGAGGATCTCCTCACCGACACCTCGGATTTCTCTGCAACCCTCTAAAGGAAAGTCTTCTACTCTTCATGGATATAATGGTCGCCTCCCATTGTGAATTCCCTCTTCTCCCCTCTGTAGGATTCCACACTTTCCAATATTATCAATACTACTATGATGGTGATGAGGATCCAACTCATTATTAAGACTCATTCATGGCGGGAAAAATACATTTTCTAAATTTTTAAAGTTTCTCATTAATGAAAGCTGACCGGAGCAATCACTAATACAGAGAAAGAGACCGCATCTTCCTCTTACTGCTACTCCTCTCCACCCTCCTCTCCATCCTTCCCACTCCTCTCCATCCTCCATACTACTCTCCATCCTCCATACTACTCTCCATCCTCCTTTCCATCCTCTATACTCCTCTCCATCATCCATACTCCTCTCCGTCCTCTATACTACTCTCCATACTCCTCTCCATCCTCCATACTCCTCTCCATCCTCCCCACTCCTTTCCATCCTCCGCTCAATTCTCCATCCTCCATACTCCTCTCCGTCATCCATATTGCTCTCCATCCTCCATACTGCTCTCCATCATCCCTACTCCTCTCAGTCCTCTATACTACTCTCCATCCTCCATACTCCTCTCCATCCTCCCCACTCTTCTCCATCCTCCCCACTCCTCTCCATTCTCCATACTCCTCTCCGTCATCCAAACTCCTCTCCATCCCCCATACTCCTCTCCATAATCTCTCCATAATCTCTCCTCTCCGTCCTCCATACTCCTCTCCATCCTCCATTCTCCTCTCCCTGCACTCTCTCTCCTCTCCTTGGATGTAATAAAGTGATGCGGCTCTATCTAACATATACGGCATTCCCGGCTCCCAGTGTCTCTCTCTGCAATGTCTTTCTCCATGTTTCTGACATTATCTTGTATAAGAACAGAAATCGATCCATCAGCAATCCCAAGGAGAGACGGAGATCTCATAGCCGGCTCTCTGCTGCCTTATATCAGAGTTTTTCTTCCACAACCAGAACTTTATCCCCCTGAATGACAAGCTTAGCCAAGTCATCCCAAGTTCATCTTTACTTCTGCCAACTCCCCCATCTCTGCTCTGCATGACTCTCTGCCAACACGGCTCCTAAGATTTCATTGTGCCGAGTCCGTTCAGCCGCTTCGCCTTTCACTGACAACTTGCTTCAATTTTTATTATATCATCTAAATGGATTTATCCACCGATTGTTCTGATTACATTTCATGTCTGATATATTGTATATGAGGATCATGTATTATTCCCGGAGGATTTCATGTCATGGATCATTACCCAAAGGGATGCGATTATCCCGATTGATTATTGGGCCACCAATATTATTACCTAGTTATTGGAAGGTGTTATTCTCTATAGATTTACCCCATTGAGGGTTTTTACTCATCAATAAAGTTTTGTATATTTTATTAACCTTATTCTGCGATTCTCTGATTATTACCAATTTCTTATCTTGTTCTCCACAGCCGATACCCTCTCACCTCTCCCTTCCCCCTCACCTCTCCCTTCCCCCTCTCACCTCTCCCTTCCCCCATCTCACCTCTCCCTTCCCCCTCTCACTTCTCCCTTCCCCCTCTCACCTCTTCCTCCCCCTCTCCCTCCCCCTCACCTCTACCTTAACTCTCTCTCCTCCCCTTTCCCCTCTCCCTTCTCTTTTTATCTGCCTTCTACCTTTCCCTTCCCCCTCTCTCTCCCCTATCCACCCCCCTCTCTCCTCTACCTTCCCCCCTCTCTCCTCTACCTTCCCCCCTCTCTCCTCTCCATTCCCCCCTCTCTCCTCTCCATTCCCCCCTCTTTCCTCTCCCTTCCCCCTCTCTCTCACCCCTCTTCCCCCTCTCTGCATTCTGTCCTTTCCTTGCACTCTCTTCTCTCTGCCTCTCTATATTTACCACATAATATGTTCCTACCATATACTGTATATATGACATAACATTTGTACCATAAAATGTATGCATGTTTTCTATATAAAAGCCCCAAGTTGGATGTACAGAATGCAGGGGTTGCAGGTGGAGCATTGAGGACACCTACTGGTAGGTGAAGAAATTACAGCCCAGTCCAATCACACCTTGCTATGGGTAGTAAGAAGGTAGGTACAGGCAGGAGAAGCAGGAATCTCCTGAGGTCTCTGGTGAAGAACCTTCCCCTTCTATGGAAATATGAGTCTGTCAGAGCTTCAGCCAATGCTATAGGTAGGAATAGGGAAGAGATATCTGTGCTGTGGACAGTTGGAATAAGAGACTGACAGATATCATACACAAGGTGGAGGGGATGGTATTAGGTGAGGTGGGGGTCTCCTCAGGTGGAGGGGATGGTATTAGGTGAGGTGGGGTCTTCTCAGGTGAAGGGGAGGGTATCAGGTGAGGTCTCCTCTGGGGAGGAGGATGATAACGGGTGAAGTGGGGTCTCCTCATGCAGGGAGGACAGTAACGGGTGATGTGGGGGTCTACTCATGCAGGCAGGACAGAATTGGGTGAGTTGGGGTCTCCTCAGGTGGAGGGGATAGTATTGGGTGAGATGGGGTCTCCTCAGGTGCAGGGGATGGTGTTAGGTGAGGTGGGGGTCTTCTTTGGTGGGGGGATGGTATTGAGTGAGGTGTGGTATCAGGCAAGGAGGACGGTGACAGGTGAGGTGTGTTCTTGGGAGGGGAGGATGGTATCCGGCAAGGTTTTCTCAGGAAAGGATGGTAACGGGTGAGGTGGGGTCTCCTTGTGCAGGGAGGATGGCAACCCGCCTCCTGTATACTCCCAGAAAACTAAGGCATACTGGGAGTAGGAGTGGGAGTAGGAGGGGCTATACTGGGCCACAGTTTGTTTGCCAGTGTCCTATTGGGCGGCAGTATAACCCAACAGTCTATAAATGATTGGGCCCTTCAAAGAAGAAGAAATAAATACAGATTTTGTTTTCCTTGACAGAGAAAATCCAGTGGTAATGGAAGGGTCATCAGAACAGCTGAGGCCCCTGGAGAGATAAAGCACACCAGCCAGGGGCCCACCTAGGGCCAATGATTCCACCTGCTTGTCATCTCCCATTAGTAATGTGTAAGATAGCTC
This sequence comes from Lithobates pipiens, assembly GCF_037356315.1. Lineage (NCBI taxonomy): Eukaryota > Metazoa > Chordata > Amphibia > Anura > Ranidae > Lithobates > Lithobates pipiens. Next base: position 689,561,723 of record NW_027507903.1, on the reverse strand, counting down.
CACCCCTCCTATACCCGTCTCCCTATCGCCATGTGTAAGAAAGTCCCGCCCCTTCTTTACCTTTCTCCCTATCGCCTTCCACACAGCTATGTTGGTCGATCATTGCAAAGCCTTGAGAGACGCCTGTAGTTCCTTCATCTGCCACTGGCGCATGGAGGCGCTGTCCACACTCTGCAATGTAAAGGAACAATGACACGGTTATGGCGGCTTTGTTGGAGCATCCAGTGATAGATTGTCTCCCACGATCACACATCTCCTGACCAATGTGAAACTTCTTATTTTTATTTTGGTGTCCATCTTTTTTCAATCGATACCCCTTCTATTTAGTCTGTAAGTCAGGTGACCACATTTCTCCCCCTGCTGTGGGATATAGTATCACCCGTTTTCTAACACCCCCCATCTTCACTTACATCCGTCACAAGTCCGACCTCCTTGGACAACCTCCGAGCGTCATTCAGGGAAAGAATAATCATCTTCATCCGCTCAACAATGGAATCCACTTCCCTGCGTAGAACCTGCCCCGTCTCCCATGCCTGGAGAGAAGATCGGAGGATGAAGGTGACCCCGGGAGGTCTTATATTTTATTGTACAGGATCAAAATAACAGTAAATTTCACTGATTTTTAATTCTTAATCATCATCAATAACTAAAAGAATTATAATTAAATTGTATCACAGAATTGAACACAGAAAGTAAGAGCACAGCGCACTGTTTCCACTGAGCGAGGGAACTGAAGTGGGACCCATTAAGACTTCAGAGGATTATTTTTCTCTCCAAAGGTACAGTCCAGACTCCACCCCCTCCCCCCATGCCATGGCTTGTTGCCCATGACTGAATTATACACAGCTAAATCTGATCATCTTCATTGATCATATTGATGACATTTGGCTGCTATATATTCCAATGATTATCATGATAGTCACACATTACAGGTGCTTTAAGTCACATGACCTGCACTGTGTGTGTAATTCTCATGGTGATGATGATGGGCGGTGAAATGCATCCTTGGCACTCATTTAGGGCTCATTCACACAGGGCACAGACACCCATCTGCCATGCACAGACTTTTACCAGTGCAGTGTTGTGTGCGTCCCCATGTCAGTGTCCCCAGGGTGCGTGTCCTAATAGAAATGGAAGATCGGCATGAGGATGTACACAGCACTGTGCCGGTAAAAGTCTCTACATGAGACATGGGTGCCGGTGCCCTGTGTGAATGTGCCCTCACACTTGTGTTTGGGAGGGAGGTAAAAACGTCACGCTTGTCTTTTTACCATCCCCGACCACTTCCCCTTATTTTGAAAATCAGCCGAAGATGCTGTGGCCATGAAGTGTTTTGCACAGCAAATATGATCCCTGCTGCGTTCAGCCCCCCTCCCCCGCTCTCCCCTCCCCCGTTCTCCCCTCCCCCGTTCTCCCCTCCCCCGTTCTCCCAGTCTCTCCCATTCCATCTGGTGGGATTGGCAGCACACAGAGAAGGAGGAACGTCAGTTTCTCCCTCTCCTCTGTGACAACTGAGGCCATGAAGATCTCATCACTTCCACTATCAGTTCTGCATTTCCCTGGCTGCTCCCAGCTTTCTCCATAGGATATGTCACTGCCCAACGTATCACAAGGATGATAAATATCACTGGAAGACAGCTGAACTCTTTTATGAGGTTGGGGGCGGGTCAGGGATGGGCCCAGGGGTGGGGTCATGGGCCCCATCAGGTAGGCTGTAGGGGGCCCCATGATATCTAACAGTCGCCCCCTGCCTCTGATAAGAAGGGAGGGGGCACAGACTCTGGCAGTGGCTGTGTATGTGCAGTCATCCTTCTCAGTCACACTGTGTGGGGGGGGCGCTAGGGAGCCGCAGAGAAATAAGAGCACAGACTACTATGCTGGAGTTTGTAGTCCCATGGAGGTGGGGAAATGCTCACACATACTGGGGAGGGGGAGGGGCTGGTCATATAAAGTAAAAGGCTCTGTGCTGTTACAGGGCTGCCATGGCTGAACTGACCCCTGTCTAGAAATACTTATTGTCTGGCTGTCCTTTCTGTTAAGGCTTTGATGGGGGCAAAAGGATGGGGCAGTTTTGATCGAGCAGTTTTGATGGGACAATTTTGATGGGAAATATGATGGGGCAATAAGATGGGGCAGTGTAATGGGGCAATTTTGATTGTGGCAGTATAATAGGGAAATTTTGATGGGGAAATAACATGGGGCAATAGGATGGGATAGTTTTGTTGGGGCAATTTTGATGGTGGTAGTTTTGATGGGGCAATTTTTATAGGGCAATTTTGATGAGGCAGTTTTGATGGGGCAATTTTGATTGTGGCAGTATAATGGGGCAATTGTGATGGGGCAGTTTTGATGGGGGTAATTTTGATGGGGCAATTTTAAAGGGGGCAGTTTTGATGGGGCAGTTTTGATGCAGTGATTTTGATGGGGAAATATGATGGGGCAATAAGATGGGGCAGTTTTGATGGGGGCAATATGATGGGGCAGTTTTGATGGGGGCAATATGATGGGGCACTTTTGATGGTGGCAGTATAATGGGACAATTTTGATGGGCACAATAGGATGGGGTAGTTTTCAGGGGAAAATTTGATGGGGCAATTTGATGGGGCAGTTTTGATGGAGACATTTTGATTGTGACAGTATAATGGGGCAATTTTGATGGGGGCAATAAGATGGCAACATTTTATGGGGCAATAGGATGGGGCAGTTTTGATGGGGGCAATATGATGGCTCAATTTTGATGGGGCCATTTTGAAGGGGCAAATTTGATGGGGCAGTTTTGATGGGGCAAGTTTGATATTGCAATATGATGGGGCAATTTTGATGGGGCAATAAGATGGCAACATTTGATGGGGCAATAGGATGGGGCAGTTTTGATGGGGGCAATATGGTGGCTCAATTTTGATGGGGCCATTTTGAAGGGTCAAATTTTATGAGACAGTTTTGATGGGGCAATTAATGGGGCAATTTTGATTGTGGCATTATAATGGGGAAATTGTAATGGGGCAGTTTTGATGGGGCAATAGGATCGGGCAGTTTTGATGGGGTAATTTTGATGGGACAGTTTTGATGGTGGCAGCATAATGGGGCAATAGGATGGGTAGTTTTGATGGGAAAATTTTGATGGGGAAATTTGACGGGGACATTTTGTATGAGGCAATTTAATGAGGGCAATAAGATGGCACAATTTGATGGGGCAATAAGACGGGGCAGTTTTCATGGGGCAATTTTAATGGTGGCAATATGATGGGCAATTGTGATGGGGCAATTTTGATGTTGGCAGTTTGATGGAGAAATTTTCATGGGGCCATTTTGATGGGGGCCATTTGTATGGGGGCAATTTGATGGTGGCAGTATAATGGGACAATTTTGATGGGGGCAATAGTATGGGGTAGTTTTAATGGGGCAACTTTATGGGGTCAATATGATGGTGCAGTTTTGATGGGGCAATATGATGGTGCAGTTTTGAAGGGGCAGTTTTGATGGGGGCAATAGAATGGTGCTGTATAATGGGTAAATTTTGA